>NW_027185852.1:1461804-1619924 GCF_028583685.1 Petaurus breviceps papuanus | reverse complement strand
CTCTCCCCATCTCCTCTCACCTGTAAATTTCACCTTTTAAGTATCATTCCTTCCTGTTAAATTGGTTCTGTGCCCTCTATCTATGGATACCTGTAAACATATATACACACATTCACATATGTTTTCATGTACCCATATACCCTCATATATAGACAAATATATATTTCTAATCCCTTCAACTAATGAGAAAAGTTTCATAAATTCCAATTATTGTTTTTCCATGTAGGAATGTTAGTCGTTCAACTTTGATAAGTTCCTTATGATTCCTTTTCCCTGTTTAACTTCTCATGCTTCTCTTGCTTCTTGTATCTGAATGTCAAATTTTCTGTTCAACTCTGGTTTTTCAACAAGAATGCTTGAAAGTCCTCTATTCCATTGAATTACCATATTTTCCCCTGAAACATGATACTCAGTTTTGCTGGGTAGGTGACTCTTGCTTTTAATCCCAGCTCCTTTACCCTCCAGAATATCACTTTCCAAGCCCTTCTATCCCTCAGTGTAGAAGCTACCAGATCCTGGGTTATCCTGATTGTGTTTCCACAGTATTCAAATTGTTTCTTCCTGGCTGCTTGTAATATTCTCTCCTTAATCTGGGAATTCTGGAATCTGACTATAATATTCCTAGGAGTTTTATTTTTGGGATCTTTTTCAGGAGGTGATTGTTGGATTCTTTCAACCTCTATTTTACCCTCTAGTACTAAAACATCAGGGCAGTTTTATTTGAGAACTTCCTGGAGGATGATTTCTAGGTTCTTACTTTGGTCATGGCTTTCAGGAAGTCCAATAATTTTTAACTATCTCTCCTGGATCTATTTTCCAAATCAGTGTTTTTTCCCATGAGATATTTCACATTGCCTTCTATTCTTTCATTTGTTTGGATCTGTTTAACAGCATCTTGATGTCTCATAAAGTCATTAGCTTCCATTTGCTCCATTCTAATTCTGAAGCAATGATTCTCCTCATTGAGCTTTTGATATTCTTTTTCCATCTGGCAAATTTGGCTTTTTATGGGATTCTTCTCCTCATTGCCTTTTTGGGCCTCCTTTGCCATTTGACTCAACCTGTTTTTAAGGTATTATTTTCCTCAGTCAGGCTGCTGACTCTCATTTCATAATTTTCTTGCATTGTTCTCATTTCTCTTCCCAATTTTTCCTTCACTTCTCTTCTTTGGTTTTCAAAATGTTTCTTAAGTTCCTCTATGGCCTGTAACCAGCTTGTATTTTCTTTTGAAGCTTTTGGTGCAGGAGCTCTGACTTCACTACTTTCCTCCTCTTCCATGCTTTGCTCCTTTTTGTCCCCAAAATAGGAGTGTATTGTTGGAATCTTCTGTCTGCTTTGTTTCCTTTGCCTGCTCATTTTGCCACTCAATTACTTGACTTATGGGCTTTTTGCCACAGTAGGACTCTGCCACCACACAGGGGAGCTTAGTTCCAAACTCTGGGGTTTTCTCAGCTGCTGGAGGTATTAGATGGGTGCCCTCTCTGAGTTCTCCCCACGCTCTGGCAAGCTGGACACACACCCCACAATTTCCACCCTAGCCTGCAATCCAGATCCAAGCAGGTTAAAGCAAGAGTGATTACCCCTCAGTCTGGTGCTTGGTCCCCCTACACTCTGCAGGCCAGGAGCTGAAGCCACCACTTGGTGCTGGCTGGCTGTGTCAGTGTTTCAGTGGCTTTTCGCCCTGGGGATAAAAGCTTCATACTCGCACTTACTGGTTCCAAAGTCCAGACTGTACTGACCTCTCACTTTGTCCTTTGTGTCTATGTGTTGATAAATCTGGAACTGGCCACAGCTGCTGCTTATCTGGAGTCCCTCTGGCCTGAGCCTGATCAGGCCCGCCCTGGGGCTAAAGCCTCAGCGTGGGTCTGGGCTCGGCTCCCAGAGTGCTGTGCTGGCCGATTCCTGCTGACCTGCCAGGCTGTCCTCAGCTGGAGGTTAACTTCTCTGTGTCATTTTGTGGGTTCTGCAGCTCCCAAGTTTGTTTAGAGTCCTCTTTTTACATGGATTGGGGAAGGTGGAAGCCAGAGCCGCGGGAAGGTCATGCTTCTACACTGCCATCTTGGCTCCGCCCCCTACATAGGAAGATTTTCATCCCCACACAGGAAGGTGATACTTCCAACTCCTAAAAAATGTTAGGGCAATTTGAAGAAGTATACTGAGATGGAATGTTCATGTATCAGTTGACTTTGATGGGATCATATAAATATAATGAAGTTATAGGAACAAGTATTTATTTAACTGGGAAAGGTAGAATGGGGTAAACTATATCACATGAAGAGATAAAACAGATCTGTTACACTGGAGGTAAAACAGAAAGGGGTGAGCATTATTTGAACCTTACTGTCATCAGATTTTGTCCAAAGAGGGAATATCCTATGCACTCATTGAGGGTATTGAAATCTAGAAAATAGGAGCAGGGGCAAGAAAAAGAAAGGTCTGATAGAAGAGAATATAGACTGAGGGAGGTTTTGGTCAGAAGCAGAACATTGGTGAGGAGGAACAGGGTAAAAAGAGTGAAAGAGAAAGTATAAGCTAGTGGGAAATAATATGAAGGGAAATACACAATTATTAAGCATAACTGTGAATGTCAATGGATGACCTCACCTAAAAAAGGGAAGTAGATAGCAGAGCAAATTAATAATGATAATCCTAAAATGTTTTGTTGCTTATAAGGAGCACATCTGAAACACAGAGACACACAGAGAGGAAAGGTAAGAGGCTGGAGTACATTATATTATGCTTCAGCTGCAACTTAAAAAAATTCATGATCTTAGATAATGCAAAAAAAATAAATGTAATTAAAAAAGACAAGTATATTGCATTTTACTAAAAGATACCACAGACATAAAGTAATATAAAAACTGACCATACCAATTGGTATAGCTTTGAAATTTCTAAAGAAATTGAATGTTACAGGAGGAAATTGTAAAACTATACTAGTAGAGGATCTCAACTTTCCCCTCACAGAACTGGATAAATCTAACCAAAAAAGTAAACAAGAAGTTAAAGAGATAAATAGAATTTTAAAAAATAAATAAATATAATAGATCTCTAGAGAAAATTGAATGGGAATAGGATGGAATAAACATTTTTTTTTCCTCAGTGGCATATGGCACCTACACAAAAATTGACCATGTATTAGGGGAAAATATTCACCATTAATTACAAAAGGCAGAAATATTAAGTGTGTCCTTTGCAGATCATTATGCATAAAGCTACATTTAATAAAATATAATTTTTCTTTAAATTAAAATTATTTTGAAATTAATTTAACACTAAAAATATATAGTGAAAGAATAAATCATAGAAACAATAGTTTCATCAAAGAAAATGGCAATAATGTGACAATATACCAAAAATTTATTGGATACAGCCAAAGCAATATATAAAGTAATTATTTTAATTTCTAAATGCTGACATCAATTAAATAGAGAAAAAGCAGATCAATGAATTGGGCGTGCAAAAATAAAAGCTAGAAAAAGAAAAAAATTAATATCCCCAATTGAACACCAAATTGTAAACCCTGCAAATCAAAAGATAGATTAATTAATTAAAAATAAGAAAATCATTGAAATAACAAGAGCTGGTTTTATGAAAAATTAAAACAATAAGCCATTGTTTAACTTGATTAAAAAGAAACAAACAACAAAAAAGTCAAATAATCACTATCAAAAATTAAAAAGCTGAATTCAACAACAATTAAGAAAAATTGAAGCAATGATTAGGACCTATGTTGCCCAGCTATATGTCAATAAATCTGACAATCTTAATGAAGTGGATGAATATTTACACAAATAAAAATGCCTTAGGTCTGTATCCCAAAGGGATCATAAAAAAGAAAACACAGAGCCACATGTTAAAAAAAAAGTTAAAGGAACTCTTTTTGTGGTGACAAAGAATTGGCTATTGAGATAGACACATACATAGTTGACTTTAGTATAAGGAGAGAAATAAGGGACTTATATGAAAAATATATGGTGCAATGTGGAGAGCATCATCTCTAAAATCGGAAGACTTGAATTCAAATCTGTCCTATGATGTTTACTATCCCAATGACCACAGACAAAAAAATTAATCTCACTTCTAATGAATTACTTCATCTATAAAATGAAGGAATTTGATCAGTTGTTCTCTGAGCTCTCCTATTTCTGGTGGAACCTTTATTAGAAAATCTGTATAACCATGAGCTCAACAGCGTAATTGAATTAGACTCTTTCATCACTGTTAGAAATCGATACTCAGTGTTCCGTGCCTGTATGAATGATAGTTGGAGTTGATTAGAGTGGGGAAAAAAAAGAAATGGAATCTTTTGCTTCCAGCTTTGAGAGATATGTTATTCCAACTTCTCTTGAGATTGCTAAAGTAAGAGAAAGATTCTGGGAATAAGCTGTCAGAGAAACAAAATGTTACCATCATGTCCCTATTCTTTGAATACAGCATTCTAGACCAGGAAATTTCCCCTTACATGACATCTGGAACATTTTCTTACTTGCCCCCCTCCCAACGGAAGAGTTCCTTCACTCAGTATTATTTTGCATATATTTTCTTATGTACACTTTATCTTATTTCTTCTTTGCTATTAATTTGGATAAAAGATTCTATTTCTTATTTTCTAGATGTTTTCAATGTAGAACAGAAATTTGGTGGGAAGATGTTCAAACCTTGAGATGCTCCTTTGGCATTCAAAAGAGTAAACAGATACTTAACTTGAATCTGAAAATAACCTATCTTTTTGTTCAGTCATTTCAGTCATGTCCCACTCTTCATGACCCAACTTTGGGCTTTTCTTGGTAAAGATAGCAGAGTGGTTTTCCATTTCCTTCTCTAGCTCCTTTTAAAGATGAGGAAACTGAGATAAACAGGGTTAAGTGACTTGTAGAGAATCACACAACTAGTACATGTCAAAGACTGGATTGGAGCTTGGGAATATGTGTCTTACTGGCTTGGGGCTTAACTCTCTATCTGTTTTGCCACCTTTTGCCCCTACTTTACCTATTTTGGACTCATAATGTTTAAGGGAGAAGACAGGTATAAATTTAACACAACGCCTCCTCTCCCTGAGGAAGTCAGTGTGGCAGCCTGTGGTCTCAGCCTCCCACTCTCCCTTCTGGCAGAAATCAGACACTCCCATGCAGAAGACTAATGGCAGGAGACACTAGAAATACCTCTTCTTGCCTTCCAGCAAGTCATATGTAGACAGATGGATATGAACACATACAACCTACATGGATGAACAGCAGCACCTTGCGTGTTACCTTCTCTCGTATGTGTTCTAGAGTAAAAATAATGCAAGAGATCAATTGTTTATAGAGTATTCAGATGTCACACAACTATATTTTGGTATATATTAATCATATCATGTCTCTATTGCAGAGAAATTATCTGCCATATCATATGAAGCTATTAATATTCACTATTATTTGAAGAAATGTAACCAATAGATTCATAGAAGAAATCAGATATTCTTTCCATGGGAGCTGGTCTGGATGGTTTAAGGAACCATTTATGTGGAATGACAGAGAAGAATTAGTGATGATAAAGAAGATGGGAAGAAAGCTATTATGAAATCCTGAAGAAGTCGGATATTGCATATAGGTGACAACTTGATCAAAAGTATAAAGGTGTATGAAGCTAAATTAGTCATTAGGGAATCATCCTGCTGTTTTTCTGAGGCATGTATCCAGAGGAAAGTGGAAAGCTGCCACTTGGAAAAATAGAAAGCTGATAATGTTCTGTTCAGGTGATTCATGTGGGAGCCAGTGATATATGGTCAATTGATAAGCATTTATCAAATGCCTACTAGGTGACAGACATTGTGTTGAATATGAAGATACAGAATAGTAGAAGGAGCTGTTATCTAAGAGCTTACTTAGAACTGCTTAGGTGAAATGAAGCCATAAGAATCAATTGTATCCAAAATCTGAGATTTGTAGTCAAAATTTACTTACAGTCTTTTAGTTCATGTCTTACGTTTATGAGTGCAGAAATAGTGACTTAGATAATTGAATGGAAGTGAGTAAGATGGATTAATTAACTCCTTAAACAGTGATGAAGTATATGCTGTGCTAAGCACTGGGGATACAGATGAAAGAAGGCTGGCCTGGCCCACGGGGAGCTCATATTCTAATCAGGGAGATTGCACATAGGGAATGGCTCAGCAGCAAGTCACGTGGAGAGGGTGCAACATCAAAGGAAATGCTAACACCAGCACTTTCTTACCATTTACACTGATTAAACCATATAAATTTGTTTTCAAACCATTTGGTAATGCAGGGACTTTGGTGGCAAGCTTATTTTCTGGGTCTTCAATTGATGCAGCAACAGGACTTGCATAGGTAGTGGCCACATTGCTTTCAGTATGATAGTTCTAAGCACTTGACTAGAAGCATTCCCATTCCCAATGCTCTTAGGTGTATTGTCATGTCTGAGTTCCATTGCCGAAGTTTTGAGGAGACAGTAATGAAAGGATTGCTGTTGGCCTCACCTTCCTGACATTTGGCCTCCTATCTCTTTCTCAGGGTGTCTTGCTGCCTCCTGTAAGCTGGCTTGCCTGACCTGTGATTGTAGATGGATGTCAGCAGAAGGAGATGGTTGACTCCATGGGAGTTGCATCCTAGCATGATGGCTCTGAGAGTTGGGTTTAAAGCAGGGATAGTGATGAAGTAAGACAGTGCTGGCCTTCCAAAGTTCGTATGCTTATCTGTCTGTCAGTAGCAGTGAGTCAGCAAGCATTTGTGGTGATGATGAGGAAGGTGAACTGCTTCTTCATAGTAATTTTCCCCTTAACGATGGCTATGGATAGAGCACGTTGCTATTTCCCAAGTTCTTAAATTTAAGATCCTGAGCTATCTCTTGTCAGAATCTGAGGGATAAAGGGATCAAGTAATTTTTACTGCTAATCTATACTGCTCTGAAAATTTTGTCTCTATCATTGTTGGGAGAAAAGGGGGGAGATATGTTGCTATTTGTGTGAACCCCATGTGGCACCTTCTAATAGAACATATATTCGAACTGCTCAAAGAGTCAAAATGATCAGCTCATTATCTTTCCATTTAAACTCTCCCCTTCTACTCTTCCTATTACTACAGAGGACAACACCTTCATCCCCTCCCCTGAGGTTCATACATCAGGACTCTTCACCCAGGCCTTACTATCTCTCACCTCTATCATATGCAATCTGTTGCCAAGACCTATAGATTTCACCTTTGAAACATCTCTAGAAGATACCTCCTTCTTTACTCTAACATTGCCATCACTTTTCTTGAGGCCTTCATCAACTCTGGGTTATTGCAAGAGCCTGCTGGTGGATATGCATGTCTCATCTTTCCCACTGCAATCCATCCTCCATTCAGACACCAAAATGATTTTGCAAAAGCATCAGTCTGACCTTGTTATCAATCTACTCAATAAACTGAAGTGGCTTCCCATCATCTCCAGGAAGACTAGAAATTCTTCTCTTTATTTTTAAATCCCTTCAAAATGTAGCCTCACACTACAACCTTTCTGCTCACTTCACATCTAACTCCATGTTACACATTCTGATCCATGGACAGTCTGCTGGCTGTTCTATGAAAAAGATGCCCTGTCTCTTGACTGAAAGCATTTTCTCTGACTTTACCCCATATCTGGAATGCTTTCCCTTCTCATCCTCAATTGCTGGCTTCCCTAGCTTCCTTCAAATCCCAACTAGTTCCTTTTAGTTTTTATAAAGCATTTACAACCCCTCTTTATCCTTGTGCTTTCTTTTAATCACTCCCTCTTTATGTTGGATATAGCAAATTTGTACACATTTCTTTGCCTGACTTCTCTATTATCTTGTGAGGTTTTTGATAACAGGAGACTGTCTTTTACCTCTTTTCATATCCTCACTGTTTATTACTGTACTTGGCATAAAGTACATATTTAATACATATTTATTGAATGAATGAATGAATGTAAAGAATAGATAGGTTGTCACTTTTATCATGACAATAAAGTCCTGAATCCATGAGATCACAAATCCAACTGAATATTGAAACTCATGCTTGATGCCTATTCCATTTTTTTTGTAAATAGTATTTCATTTTTCCAATTACATGTAAAGAGAGCTTTTAATATTCATTTTATACAATCTGAGTTTCATGACTTCTCCCTTCTCCCCAAGACAGCAAATAATTTTATATAGGGTATACATATGCAATCATATAAACATATTTCCACATTTGTCATGTTGTGAAATAAGAAAGAGAATCAAAGGAAAAACAACCCAAAAGCTAAGAACAAAAAAAGCGAAAGTGGCATGTTTTGATGGGTATTCAGACCCCACAGCTCTTGATCAGGACGTGGATGGCACTTCCATCATGAGTCTTTTAGAATTTCATGTTATCCTTGTATTGCTGAGAACAAATCTTATCCTAGTTGATCATTGCACAATGTTACTGTTACTGCATACAAAGTTTTCCTGGCTCTGCTCCCCTTGCTCACAATCAGTTCATCTAAGTCTTTCAAGGTTTTTCTGTTTTATGAAATCATCTGCTCATTTCTTATAACACAATAGTATTCCATTATATTCATATTTTTTGTACATGTAGTCCTTTTTCCCTTGTTAATTATCTCTTTGTGATACAGATCGGTTAGCGTTATTGCTGTATCAAAGGGTATGTAAAATTTCACTGCCCTTTGGGCATAGATGCAAATTGCTCTCCAGAATGTTTGGATCAGTTCTCAATTCCACCAACAATGTATTAGTGCTCTGACTTTCTCACATCTTCTCCAGCATTTATAATTTTCTTGTTTTGTCACGTTAGCTAGTCTGACAGGTTTGGTGTCGTACCTCAGATTTGTTTTAATTTGAATTTCTCTAATCAAAAATAATTTAGAGCATTTTTATATAACTGTAAATAACTTTAATTTCTTCATCTGAAAACTTCCTGTTTATATTATTTGACCATTTATCAATTGGGAATGACTTGTATTCTTACAAATTTGACTCAGTTCCCTACATATTTTAGAAATGAGGCCTTGATCAAAGACATTTGCTGTAAAAATGGTTCCCCATCTTTCTGCATCCTTTCTAATCTTGCTTGCTTTGACTTCGGTTGTGCAAAATTTTTTAATTTAGTATAATCAAAATTATCAATTTCACATTTCATAATGTTCTGTATCAGTTGTAGCAACAAATATCCTCACATACTCAGGATAACTACTAGCACAGATTCTTTGATCTGATTTTCTAAAGGAAAGCAATTAAAAATAGGATTAACCATCTTACTTTAATCAAACATATATCATTTACCTAGTTCAGGGGGAAAAGCCAGCACCCTGAACTTCAGAGACAATTCAAACACAAGTTACAAGCAGACAAAAAAATACAAAATGAGAAACAGACCAAGACACAGGGCTTCCACCTGTCTGGCCATTACAACCATACCTAGTTAGTTACCAGTGAAAGAAGCACCAACATATGGGTTTTCAAAGCCAGGGGACTCAATGGCTGCCCAAGATCTTATCTGGGCAAATAACACAGCTCTTCTGATAAGTGATCCCCAAAGCAAAACCTCCCATCAGGGTAAATATAGCCTTGTCCAGGATCATAGAACACCACAACCCTCAAGACACACAGCCCAATCACAAAGTAGTAAGGAGTGGGCATTCCTGAAAAACAAGCCTCCAAATTCACTTCAGCCTATCAAAGGGCAGGGAAGATCTTCAAATTAGCATTACCATTATACTTGGTTACTAACAAATTATTCTATTCTCCATCCATCTGACAAATAAACTCTTCCTTTCTCTCCAAATTTGCTTGTAGTATCATTCTTTATAACTAAATCATGTGCCCATTTCAACTTTATCTTGGCACATAGTGTAAGATGAGGGTCTGGGCCTAGTTTCTGCCATGTTTTTTTTTTTCCAGTTTTTCCAGAAGTTTTTGTCACAGTGAGTTCATGTCCCAAAAGCTAGAATCTTTGGATTTATCACACAGTAGATTGTCTAGAGTAAGTTTTAATGGAATTTCTCTTTCTATCTCTTCTTCATTGAGCTGTGTTGGTAAATATAGCAAGGTTGATGATTAACATGGGTTTATTTTACATTTTTTTCACTTTGGAAAAGTTTTTAATAATTCAAGTAGGTTTTTTTTTTTAAATTTGATTCTCTGTTATTTTCTAAGTACACCATTACATCACCTGCAAAGAAAGAAAATTCTGTTTTCCCATTACTCAGTCTAATTCCTTCAATTTATTTTTCTTTTTTTTATTGCTAAAGTTAACATTTCTTGCACAATATTGAATAATAGTGGTGTTGATGGTCATCTTTATTTCACTCCTGATATTATTTGGAAGGTTTCTAGCTTATCGCCATTGTAGATAATACTTACTGATGGTTTTAGATACTACTTTTCATTTTGACAAAAGCTCCATTTATTCCTACACTCTCCAGTGTTTTTAAGAGGAATGGTTTCTGTATTTTGTCACAAACTTGTTTTCTGCCTCTATTGAGATAATTGATTTGGTCAGTCAATGCTAATAATTTTCCTAATATTGAACCAGCCCCACATTTCTGATATAAATTCCACCTGGTCATAATGTATTGTTCTTGTTATAAATAGCTGTAATCTCTTTGCTAATATTTTATTTAAAATGTTTGCATCAATATCCATTACGGAAATTGCTTTAAAATTTTCTTTCTCTTTTTTGGCTCTTCCTGGTTTAGGTATCAGCACCATGTTTGTGTCATAAAAATAATTTGGTACAACTCCACATATTTTTTTTAAATCATTTAGTATTAAAATTAATTATTATTTAAATGATAGGTAGATTAATTCATTTAATTAGTTAAATTAGTTAACTAGTTAAATTCATTTAATGCATATTTCTAATGCCACATTTCAATACTTTTTCCTTAATTTTCTTTTTTAAATACTAATCAATGATTTAAATGGAGACATGGTTGAAACAGGGCAGCTAGGTGGTACAATTGACAGATCACCAGGCCTGGAGTCAGGAGGACCCAGGTTCAAGACTGAACTTAGTCACTTTCTAATGGTGTGAACCTGGACAAGTCACTTAACCCTGTTTGCCTCAGTTTCTTCATCTATGAAAGTTGCTAAGGAAGGTAATGGGAAACCACTCAATTATCTTTCCCAAGAAAACCTCAAAGGGGGTCTCATATGGTTCAAAATGACTGAATAGCAACATGTTTGAAATGTTTGAAATCATTATTAAATGTTCAGGCCCAATGATTTCTAACATGTTAAGAACTTAAAACCTGTAGTAAGAAGAATTGAGAAGGAACGTGGCATAGCAATCCTAAAGATAGCCTATTAGAGTGGGGAGAGAAAAGGACTCACAGACTAAGCTCGTGAAAGTTACTTTACTCTGTGCCTCAGTCTCTTCTCTCTTCAAAATTAAGAATTTTTACTAGATAGCCTCCAACACTTGTCCAGCACGAATTCTAGAGTTATATAAAAGAAAATTCCCAGGGACTTTGTTGCCACAATAGTTGATAATATATTTATATATTGGAAGTACATTCACACTAAAGAGAGGCTCAGTTTAAATTTTATCTTTCCAGAAGCAAGGACAAGAAATAATTGGTAGCATTTGTGGGAAGGAATTTTTTGTTTGTTTGTTTTGCTTTCTGCAAGGGATAAGGAAGGGCAACGGGGTTAAGTGACTTGTCCAAGGTCACACAGCTAGTAGGTGTTAAGTGTCTTTGTTCAGATTTGAACTAAGATCCTGCTGATCCCAGGACCAGTATTCTACCCACCTCTTAATTTTATTTTTTATATAACATCCCTTAATGCATATGCATATCATGCAGCCATCCCTGTAGGAAGGAATTTTATATTCAATATAAATAAAAACCTAACATTAGAATGGTGCAAAATTGGAATGAATTACCTTGGCATACAGTGAGTGATTCATGAATGGACATAAGGGAAAGGACTCTGGATGACAACATTTTGAAGACATTATAAAGAAAAATAATTCATAAAGTGAGACTCTTACTTCCTTATTTTTAATTTATTTATTTTTGGTTTTCAACCTTTATTTCCACAAGATATTGAGATATACTTTTTCTCTCCCCATTTTTCCCCTACCCCCACTCCAAAATAGCAAGGCTACTGAATACTCCTTCCCCGATTCTGTTTACTCTTATATCCTCCCCCTTCACCCCTCTAACTTTCTAGTAGACCAAGATGGGTTTCTTATTTTCCAGTTGCATGTAAAAAAAAAAATTTTTTTAAATGTGTTTTTAAAACTTTGAGTTCCAATATTTTTTTCCTTTCTTCCCTCCTCACACCCCCTCCACTGGGAAGACAAGCAATTCAACATAGGTTGTACATGTGTAGTTACCCAAATCATTTCCATAGTAGTTATATTCTAAAAGGCTAACCATATTTCCCTCCATACCATCCCGCCCCCACTTGGTCTATTTTCTACTTTTGCACTGTCCCTTTTCTAAAATGTTTGCTTGTAACTACCCTCTCCCCAAAACTGTCCCCCCTTCTATCGCCCCTTCTTAAACCATACCCCCCTATATTCCTGTAGGATAATATACTCACTTCAGTGTGTATGTTATTCCCTCCTTAGGCCAAATTCAATGAGAATCAGGTTGTCCCATTCCCTTTCACCTTCCTGCTCCTCTCCATTGTAACAGTTTTCTCTCAACTCTTTTATATGAGATAATTTACCCTAATCTATTTCTCCCTTTCTTCTCCCAATAAATTCTCCTCTCACCTCTTAATATTTTTTTATATATCATCCCTTAATATTCAATTCATCCTGTACCCTCTATCTATGTATACACAAGCATACAAATACCCACACTAACATATATATTTATATACACACATGCTGTAATACATACATTTATGTGTATATGTACATTCACATGCACACATACATACATACACACATATATCCTATAGCAATCCACATATTAAGAAAACTCCTATGAGTTACTATAATCATTTTTCCATAAAAGGAATGTAAATAGATCAACTTTAATAATTTCCTTATAATTTCTTTGTCCTGTTTACCTTGTCATGCTTCTCGTTTTTTATTAAATATGTTTATTTTTAGTTTACCTCATTCATTTCCACAAGATTTTGAGTTGTAAATTATCTTCCCATTTTTCCTATACCCACCACCTCAAAACAGTAAGCTCAATGAATATTGCCTCCCCCAATCTGCTCTCTCCTATATCTTCCCCCATCTCCTCTCTGACTTTCCAGGAGGGCATGGTGGATCTCTATGCCCCAATGCCTGTGTGTCTTATTTCCCAGTTGCATGTAAAATAATAATAATAATTATTATTTTTATTATTATTTTATATTTAAACCTTAGATTTTAAATCTATGAATTCGAGAGTTTTTCCCTTCCTCCCTTCTTACCTGACCTTACTGGGAAGATAAGCAGTTAAAAATAGGTTGTACATGTGTAGCTATGCAAAACATTTCCATAGAGGATGTATTGTGAAAGACTCACTATATTTTCCTCCATCCTATGCCACCCATGCCCACTTGTTCTATTCTCTACCTTAATCTTTTTCCTTCTCAAAAGTGTGTGCTTCCAACTTCCCTCCCCTCAGGTCTTCCCTCCCTTCTATCAGCTCCCCTCTCATCCCCTTCCCCCATACTCTCCTGTAGGGTAAGATAACCTATTTAGTGTGTATGTAATTCCATCCCTAAGCCAAAGTCAACGAGAGTAAAGCTGATTCATTTCCTTTTGCCTCCTTGTTTTTCCCTGCATTGTAACAGTTTGCCTTTGCCTCTTCTATATTAGATAATTTGCCCCATTCTGTTTGCCCCATCTCCTCTCATTATATTTCTCTCTCACCACTTGAATTCAACTTTTAAGTATCACCCCTTCCTATTCAATTGGCCCAGTGCCTTCTGTCTATGTATACCTGTACACATATATACAAACACTCATATATGTAATCATACTCCCATATACCCTGCTACATAGAAATACATGTATGTATACATACATATATACATACATATACACATGTCTATTCTCTTCAACTATTCTCATACTGAGAAAAGTTTCATAAATTACAATGATAATTTTTCTATGGAGGAATGGAAAGAAATCAACTTTGATAAGTTCCTTATGATTTATTTTCCCTGTTTACCTTCTCATGCTTTTCTTGCTTCTTGTATCTGAATGTCAAATCTTCTATTCAACTCTGGTATTTTCATCAAGAATGCTTGAAAATCCTCTGTTCTACTAAGTGACGCTATTTTTCCTTGAAACAAGATACTCATTTTTGCTGGGTAGGTGATTCTTTGTTTTAATACCAGTTCTTTTTAGCTCTGGAATATCATATTTCAAGCCATTTGATTCCTCAGTGTAGAAGCTGCCAGATGCTGTGTTATCCTGTTTGTGTTTCCACAGTATTCAAATTTTTCTTCCTGGCTGATGTAAGGGTTATGGGATTTAAAGATTTCCCATGCCTCATTGCACTTGCTGACATAGCAGGAAGGGGTGGAGCTAGAGGGAGCAGAAGCCAAGCCAGAGTTCCTGTGGTAACCGGCGGCAGTAGCAGCAGCAGCAGCGTTAGCTGCCAAAGTGGAGACAGAGGTGCAAACCCCCCCTTTTTTTGAGCCAAACAGAATTTCTGCTAGGGACTCCTGCTGAGGACTGCTGGAGATCGGAACTGCAGGTGGCCAGAACTGCTAGAAACATGCTTCCTGGTCTCTGAGCACTTGTTGTGAGTGGGGAGAGGACGACCTTTGCCTTAGGTAGCCTGTTCTGTTTTACAGGCTTGAGAATGTGGGTGTTTACTACATTAAGTATGTGTGCCAACTTCATAACTACTCTGATGGCTTTGACTTTCTGGTTTGGGGACTCAGATTTCAAGTATTTTAATAAATGTTCTAGTTTTATCACCCATAGAGAGAGCCTGGTATGTTATGTGATTAATAACCACATCAGCATATTTATAATTGTCATAGACATTGTAAATAGTGCATTGTTGATACATTTGGGGCCAAGGATGGGATCACGAAATGTGAGGCTTCTATTTGGAAGCAGAGGGGCTTTAGAGGGAGAAATGGCTATCCCAGGATGGGAAGATTTGCCTTATTCATCTCTAGCCAGAGAATGGGCCAAAATCACAGGGCCCTGTGAAAACTGGGAACCGAAACTAAAAGAGGGAGAACTTGGAGAACTGGAAAGATGTTTGAAAGCAATACCCATAGAACCAGGCAAAGAACTGGCAGGAGTGTGCAGGAGAGAATGGGTCCTGCTAACAAGTTATCTCCTTATGTGTAAAAGGAGGGATAAGCTGCTGGAGGAGAGGGCTCGTATGGCTAGGGAGTAGGATGGCTTGCCTGAGGATCCTTCTGTGCCAAAGAATTCAGAAGAACAAACCGGAGGGACTAAGGTGATCCAGGAACAAGCTACTTTTCATGTAGCAAAAGGAAGCAAAACCTAGCAGAAGGAATGTGATTGTCTCTTTTGTACAGGATGGGCAGAGTTGCCCCAACAGCTTCCAGGAGAATGTGTATGAGAGGAATGGAGAAATGTTAGATGAGGAATCTTGTAAGAAAATAGGAGAACCTCCAGGGTCAAACAAATTCCAGGGAGATATTTGAGGATTTCACTCAACAGGAGATCATTGATACATTGAGTAGATTCACCCAAAGAATGGGAGTCTTTAGTGTCTTGGATAAGAAGAATCATTGATGAAGGTGCTGGAAGAATAACACTGGACAGTGAGGACTGTTTAAAATTCATAAGTATCAGTCAGAATCCTTTCGTACACCAAGCTTTTAGGGATCACCACATGCAAGGAGGTAACAACAAAACTAATCAGTTAGCTTTAGCTGCAGAGGCATGCAAAAAGAAACATCCTACTGAATCTGTGAGGCCTAGGGGAGACAGACACTGGTACTCACTTAGACATTGTATGCGAAAGCTAAAGGAGGAGGTAATGAAAACTGCTACCATGATTGGAGATGCAAATGCATATTATGATACACCCTTAGGAGTTCCTCAGAAATAGCATAGTGAAGACGGCTCCTCCTGCATATAAGCACCTAATTCTGACTCTATTAATTGGAGAAATAGGGCACCCTCTTTCAGAGGTGCTGGATAAGATTTCACAATTAAGCGATTTAGGGGAATAGGAAAAAGACAAATTTCCTTGAGAAAGAAGAGTAAACAGACAGAGGATTCAGAGACAAAATAGACCAACAAGAAGGAAACTGTTTACTGCTCTACTGAGAGCAGGGGTGGACTTTAGAAGAATAGATGGTATTCCAACTGAAGAGCTGCATAAGATATACCAAGAAAAGGTACTTAGCATTAGAATGAATAGAGAAGCAGAAACCACCCCTGCAGGTACTCCTGAATCTGAAACTTTGTATCCAAGTTTGCCCTATCTTCAGGGGGAATAGGAGATAGGCCAAGCCCCAGCCCAGATTAAAGAAATATACAGGAGAGATTGCAATCCCCATATTGGTTTAACAATATTTTGGAAGAATGGATCAACTATTGTCACTAGGGCATTACTCATACTGGGGCTGAGGCCACACTTACCTATGCAAACCTTGACAAGTTTAAACATGGAACTCCTATTACCATCACAGGTCTTGGAGGGGCTGAAATATCAGCCAGACAAGTGAAAATATCAATGAAAATTGGGCACTTACCTAAGAGAGAATATAATGTGGTTGTTTTACCCATTCCTGAATACATCATTGGATCCTATATACTGAGAGGCATGACTCTGAATTTACCTGAAGGAAGATACCAATTTGCTGTAAGAAACATAGAGATTAATACAGTTTTAGTAGGAAAAATAAAAATGGACCCAATCACTTTACCTAAACCTTCTGAAGTAATTACTTTAAAACAGTATCATGTGCCAGGTGGGCAAGATGAAATTACAACTACTATAAAGGAATATGTTGAAGCAGGAGTGTTAGTCCCTGCAACCACAAGATGGAATAATCCTGTCTGGCCAGTAAGAAAATCACATGTGACATGGAGAATGACTGTGGATTATAGACAATTGAATAAGGTGACTCCTCCTTTGTTTGCTGCTGTTTCTGATACCATCACCTTAATAGAGAGGATCCAGAAGTATGATGGGACTTGGTATGCAGTTATTGACTTGGCAAATGCCTTCTTCACCATCCCAATAGACCCTATACAATGGGACCAATTTGCTTTCACTTGGCAGGGTAGACAATATACTTTCATCTGCTTGCCACAAATGTACCTCCATAGCCTGACTATTTTTCACAGGATTGTGGCTGAACAATTGGATGAATTAAAGTTACCTTGTGTACAGCTTACCCACTACATTGATGATATCATGATACCAGGAAAAGATGCAAAAGAAGTGGAGAAAAGTTTGACCCTTCTAATTGAGCATATGAAAAGTAAAGGGTGGGGAATTAACCCTGCAAAGGTACAAGGACCAGCTCAAAATGTAAAATTTTGGGGTATACAGTGGAACAAGGGACTTTGAGAGATCCTTCCACAAGCCTGACAAAAGATTCAGGATTTTCCCACCCCTACCAATAAGAGGAAAGCCCAAAAGTTCATAAAATTGTTTGGATACTGGAAGCACCACATTCCACATTTGTTACAGATTTGAAAGATTTATATAGAGTCACTCAGAAAAAATATCAATTCAATTGGGGACTTGAGCAGAGTAAAGCTTTTGAAGAAGCCAAGGCTGTCATACAATTGGCCCTAGATTTGTGGCCCATGTAAAATGGTCCAATGTAATTACAGGTGACTGTAGAAGATGATTATGCAAACTGGAGTTTATGGGAAAAACAACAAAGCTGAAATGTACCCTTGGGGTTTTGGTGAAGGAAACTCCCTTCACCTGGAGTGTAGTATACACCTTTTGAAAATCAGTTGTTATCTGCATATTGGGCTTTGGTGGAGACTGAAGAACTGACTCTGGGCCATGAAATGATATTAAGACCTGGAATCCCAATTATGACCTGGGTAATGAGTACCCCAGCTTCTCACAGATTTGGGCATGCCCAAGAGGCTAGTATAATCCAATGGAAGTGGTATATTCAAAATAGAGCAAAAACAGGAAAAAACAGAGTCTCTGCTCTACATGAATCTGTAGCAAACATAGAAATTGAGAGGAATGACACACCCCCTGAGCCAAAGCAACAGTTGGTACAGTCCTCTGTAAAATGGAATGAGGGATATGATGTATTAACTGAGGAACAAAAGAGAAATGGATGGTTTACTGATGGGACAGTAAAATATTTGGGCCAAAAAAGACATTGGAAAGCAGTGGCCTATAACCCATGTACTAGAAGGACTTTGGAAAGTACTGGGATAGGTGGAAGTAGCCAATATGCTGAACTTATGGCAGTACATAAGTTGTGTCCACTGGTGAAGGACAGTGCTGTTGTTGCAGAGGTTCTGGAACCTTGCTGTTGGTTCAGAGCTGCAGAGACTGTTCTGCAGACAGAGAGTGAATTCTGTCCACTGTTGAAGGACAGTGCTGTTGTTGCAGAGGCTCTGAAACCTTGCTGTTGGTTCAGAAACCCTGAAGAAGGATTTTCTTGTTGCATGTTTACAGAAATCCTGGAAGAGGGTTTTTCTAATATTTTCAGGGTTCCTAGGACTGTTCTACAGACAGAGAATGAATTAATGAGGACATTGTCACTGTATCTTATGGCCTTGGTAAGTTTTGTCTCCCTAAGAACAAAGATTTCTCAGAACTTGCCTCGGGTCAAGATGAAGAAAAAACCTCTCTTTAGGTATGAAATGCTATGCTTAAGCTTGCTGTAACTCTAGGGTACATAGCCTATTCAGTTATGATCCAAGGGTGAGAAGCTTTTGACCTTTTTTTGGGCTCTGGGACTTACCAAATGAATAAATTTTCTTACAATTGGAAACTAATCTCCATTTGAGAAGAAGGGTTTTGTTATTGACCAAATGAATGTACTGCCTAGGGGTGGAGTAGTACTTAGAAGAGGGACTTTGTGATTGACTAAATGAATATAATGTCCAGGGGTGGAGTAGTGCTTGGAAATTATTGAAATATACTTGGTGAAGGATGTATTTTGAATTATGCTATATTTTGATTTGCTCTGTACTTAATTTGTCATTGAATAAAATGGATAGTAGCTATGCTGGTATTTTGAACCTTGGGAAGTTACCTTTGCTTGGCATTACAGCTGCTTGCAATATTTTTCTCCTTGATCTGAGAACTCCAAAAACTGGCAATAATATTCTTAGGAGTTGTTTTGGTCAGGATCTTTTTGAGGAGGTGATCTGTGCATTGTTTCAACCTCTATTTTGCCTTCTGATTCTAAAATATCAGGGCAAATTTCCTAGAGAATTTTTTGAAGAATCATTTCTAGGTTCTTTCTGGTAGTCCAATAATTTTTAAATTGTCTCTCCTGAATCTGTTTTCCAGGTCTGTTTTTACAATGAGATATTTCAAATTACCTTTTTTTTTTTAAATTTGCTCAGATCTGCTTAATAGTATCTTGATCTCTCATAAAGTCACTAGCTTTCATTTGCTCCAATATAATTCTGAAGGTCTGATATTCTTTTCAGTGAGCTTTTGAGATTCTTTTCCCATCTGGCAAATTCAGCTTTTTTTTTTTAAATGCTTCATTAACTTCTTATTTACATCATTCATTTCCGCCAGATTTTGAGTTACAAATTTTCTCCTTGTTTTTCCCTTACCTTCTGCCCCAAAATAACAGTGCCACAGGATATCAACTCCTGCAATCTGCTCTCTTCCATATTTTTTCTCTTATCTCTTTCGATTTTTCCAAGGGATCTCCATGCCCCATTGCCTGTATATCTTATTTCCCAATTACATGTAGAATACTATTAAAAATAGTGTATATATTTACATACACACACACACACATATATATATATATATTTGAATATTTGATTTTAAAACTTTGAATTCCAGATTCATTCCCTTCCTTCCTTGTCACCCACATTTACTGGGAAGAAAAGCAGTTCAGTATAGGTTGTACATGTGTGGCTAATGCAAAACAATAACATAGTAGAAATAAAGTAAAAGGTTAACAGTATTTCTCTCCCCCCTATACCAACTCCCACTTGTTCTGTTTTCTACTTTGATCCCATCCCTTTTCAAAATCTGGTGCTTCTAACTTCCCTCCCCCCCAGCCTGTCCCCCATTCCATCATCCCACCTCTCATCCCCTTTCCCTGCTACTCTCCTGGAGGGGGAGATACCCTATTTAGTGTGTATTTCATTCCCTTCTCAAGTCAAATTGAATGGGAGTAAGGTTGACCCATTCCCTATTCTTGCCCTCCATTGTGACCATTTTCACTTGCCTCTTCAATATAAGATAGTTTTCCCCATTCTGTCTCTCCCCATCTCCTCTCATTATATTCCTTTCTCACCTGTTAATTTCACCTTTTAAGTATCCTCCTTTCCTGTTAAATTGGTCCTGTGCCCTCTATCTATGGATGCATGTAAACATATATACACACATTCACATATGTATTAATATGCCCATATACCCTCATATATAGACATATATATATGTATTTCTATTGCCTTCAATTACTGAGAAAAGTTTTAAAAGTTACAATTATTGTTTTTACATATAGGAATGTTAATAGTTCAACTTTGATAATTTCCTTATAATTTCTTTTCCCTGTTTACCTTCTCATGCTTCTTGTATCTGAATGGCACGTTTTCTATTTAACTCTGGTGTTTTCAGCAAGTATGCTTGAAAGTCCTCTACTCGACTGAATGAGTATATTTTCCCCTGAAACCTGATACTCAGTTCTGCTGTGTAGGTGACTCTTGGTTTTAATCCCAGCTCTTTTGCCATCCAGAATATCATATTCCAGGTCCTTCAATCCCTTAGTGTAGAAGCTGCCAGATCCTGGGTTATCCTGATTGTGTTTTCATAAGATTCAAATTGTTTCTTCTTGTCTGCTTGTAATATTCTCTCCTTAATCTGAGAATTCCGGGAACTGCCTGTAATATTCCTAGGAGTTTTATTTTTGGGATCTTTTTCAGGAGGTGATTGGTGGATTCTTTCAACATCTATTTTGCCCTCTGTTTCTAAAATATCAGGGCAGTTTTCTTTGAGAACTTCCTGGAGGATGATTTTTAGGTTTTTACTTTGATCATGGTTTCAGTTAGTCCAATAATTTTTAAATAATCTCTCCTGGATCTATTTTCCAGGCCAGTGGTTTTTCCCATGAGATATTTCACATTGCCTTCTGTTCTTTCATTTGTTTGCATCTGTTTAACGGCATCTTGATTTCTCATATAGTCATTAGCTTCCATTTGTTCCAATCTAATTCTGAAGAAATGATTTTTCTCATTGAGCTTTTGAGATTCTTTTTTCCATCTGTCAAATTCAGCTTCTTAAGGCATTCTTCTCATCATTGCCTGTTTGAGCCTCTTTCCATTTGAGTCAGTCTGTTTTTTAAGGTATTGTTTTCCTCAGTCAGGCTGTTGACTCTCATTTCATAATTTTCTTGCATCAATCTCATTTCTCTTCCCAATTTTTCATTCATTTCTCTTATTCTGTTTTTAAAATCCTTCTTAGGCTCCTCTGTGACTTGTAACCCACTCATATTTGTCTTGGAAGCTTTTGGGGCAGGAGTTCTGACTTCACTGTCTTCCTCCTGTTTCATGCTTTGATCCTTTCTGTCCCCAAAATAGGAGTGTAAAGTTATTTTGCTTTTCTTCCTTTCCTTGTTCATGTTGCCACTCAATTACTTGACTCTTGACCTTTTTGCCACTGTAGAACTCTGCTACCAGAGAGGGGAGCTTTGTCCCAATCCTGGAGTTTTCTAAATTGCCAGTTCTATTAATTGGGTGCCCTCTCTGAAGCCTCTACAGGCTGTGGCAAATTGGTCATGCAACCAAGAACCTCTACCCTAGACAGTGATCCAGAGCCAAGCAGGTTAAAGCAAGAGCTATTACCCCTCAAACTGGTTGCTTGGTCCTCCTAAAATCCACAGTCTAGGAGCTCTAAAGCTGCCATGGGGCAGTGGCTGCATGGCCACCATGCCTCAGCCTCGTCTCCCTCCAGGGAGCAAAGGCCGGACCACACTCCTGGACTCTCAGTTCCCAAAGTCCACACTGCAGTGACCTTTTATTTTGTCCTTCGTATCAATGGGTTAACATTTCTGGAAATCTCCACAGCTGTTGGTGATCTGAAGTGCCTCCAGCTGGTGGCTCATTGTGGCCCCCTGGGGCTAAAATCTCCACCTCAAGAAGGGCTGGGATAAGTTCCCAGAGTGCTGCACTGGCTGCTTCCTGCCAGCCTGTCAGGCTGTCTTCCATGGAAAGTTAGCTTCTCTCTGTCATTTTGTGGTTCCTGTAGTCCTTAAGTTTGTTTAAAGTCATTTTTTACATGAATTGGTTCCAATCTAATTTTGAAGGAATTATTCTCTTCAGTTCCTTTTTGAAATTCTTTTTCGTCTGGCAAATTCGACTTTTTAAAACATTCTTCTCCTCATTGGTTTTTTGGGCCTCTTTTTTCCCCATTGGAGTTAGTCTATTTTTAAGGTGTCGTTTTCTTCAGTATATATTTGGGTCTCTTTTTTCAGTCTATAGACATACTTTTCATGATTTTCTTATATCATTCTCATTTCTCTTCTCAGTTTTTCCTCCATTTCTCTTGATTTTCAAAATTTTTCTTGAGCTCCTCCATGGCATGTAAGCAATTCATATTTTTCTTCGATGCTTTTGCTGCAGGAGTTCTGACTTTGTGATCTTCCTCCTTCTCTAAGACTTGATCTTTTTTGTCCCCAAAAAAGGATTCTTTGCTCTGTTTGTGCTTCCTCTGCCTGCTCATACTAGCAGCCAATTACTTGACTTTTGCTCTCTTTGCCACAGTAGAACTCTGCTTCCAGAATGGAGAGAGCTATGTTCCAAATTGCTGGGGTTTTTGCAGCTTCTTGAGCTATTAGATGGGAGCCCTCTCTATAGCCTTCACAAGCTGTGGCTCACTGGTCACACACCTCAGTGATGTTATGGGCTCTGGGAGCTCCCTGGAGCTGTTTTTGAGTCCTTGAGGTAAAGGCTCTGTGAACCTTCCTTGGACTCTTGATTAAATTGTCTCATTTGATGAGGCATTTGCATGACACGATAAGCCTTACTCTGTGTTTGGGCCCAAACCTCTAGCCTAATTACTAACTGCTAACTACTAGTCTAGTCACTAGCCTAGCCCTCCATTGTTCATCTACTACACACCCTTGATCTTAACAAAATTTCAATACACCTTTGAACTGCCCTAGCCCATTATTGTCTGTAGCCTCCAGCTACTTCCTACCCTTAATCACCCATTTCCCTCATTAACTCCTCTTGAGGACCCTCCCCAGCATCCTAATCTAGACCAGACCTGGATTCCTCCCACAACCTTCTGGATGGAAGACCCTGTCTTGTCCTCACGTGAGTGAGGGTGCCATAGAATGTAACTGAACAGTGAGAGCACTATAGAATAGTGAGAGCACCATAGAATGACCCAGCACAGACTTATTCTGTGTCTAATGTAAGTAGACTTTTAATAAATTTTACTTTTCTTTGGCTGAGAAAACTTGAGTAGAATTCATTGAGCAGGACCCAGCATGTTGGTATTTTGGGGTCTCCAGAGCAACCCTAACCCTCTTTATGGGTAACCTCTTCACCAGGACCACCACCCAAGACAGCTTATTCAGGTCCAAGCAGGTCAAATCCAGAGCAATTACCCTCTGAATGGCAAATTGTTCCCCTACAATCTGTGGCCAGGAGCTCCAGAGTCAGCCACGTGGCAGCAGCTGCAGCCACCAGGCCTCCTCTGCTTCTCACTCTGGTGGTAGCATCTGGACCATGCTCCCACTGTTTGAGCACAGCTCCACACTGACTTTTTACATTGTCTTTGGAATTTATGGATTGAGAAGTCTGTAAACAGCTACAGCTGCTGGTGATCCACTCTCCCCAAGTCTGCTCCAGTCTTGGCTGGTAGCGTGTGCCCTGAGGCTAAAACCAGAGGCTCAGACTTGGCTGGGCTTGGCTCCCAGCATGTTGTGATGGACCCTTCCTACTGGACTGTCGGGCTTCTTCAGCAGGAGATTTGTTTCTTTTTGTCACGTTGTGGTTTCTATAGCTCTAAAGTTTGTTTAGAGTCATTTTTTATCTGTATTGGAGGAGGTGAAAGCCAGAGCTGTGGAAGTCCCTTTTCTACTCTGCCATCTTGGCTCCACTCCCCAGACTCTCACTTCCTTTGCTAAAATTCTATGATCTTGAAGTATTGCCTAATCTTAAAAAAATTCTCAAAGCGAAGAGAAACTTGACATCAGTAAACCCTGGCTATAACTTCTCTCATAAAATCCATTTCTTTATCTGAGAAATGGAAGATGATACCTTTATTACCTACTTCACAGTGTTGACATAAAATTTGAATAAATTAATTGAAAGATCATAGAATTTCAAAGTGAAAAGGGAATTTAGTATTTATTCAGGAAAACGAGTTTCTGAAAAATAAACTATCTACAAAATGCTTGAAAAGTGATCATGGAAGCTTTACTGGAACTACAATGTGGTGGAACCCCAAACTTCACCTGTCTTACTTTTGGTATAAATGCAAGCTTTTCTTATACGCAATCTAATGTTATCTCTCTGGAAATTGTACCCACTCTTCCTAATTTGGCCTCTTGGGATAAAGTGAATGAATGCAAATATTATCTATTCCAGAAATCAAAGACAGCACCCCTTCTTCCAGCTAATTATGCCCAGTTATCTGATTTGCTGCTCATTATTTATGTGAAAGACATCCCTAAAATGTAATAGATAGGTCAGTTTTTACTCTTGCTTGTGCTTTGCTGCCATAGCCTTGGAGAATCTGGGGTAAATCCTAAGCATCATGGAAGGATCCAAGCCAGTCTTACACAAAGGGATGCTAATATCAGTTTGATCATATAGCATTCGCTTTCTCTTTCTCCTTGGAATATGTCTTGATTTAGTGGCTTCTGTTGGATTTTCTCTTCTTCAAACTATTTTATGAACAGAAGCCATGCTAATAGGTTTTTGCACCATTTCATCCAAATTCCTGAAAATCACTTTAGATAATGCCAACTTCAGCTAACTGGGATTGATTTAGCACTTTTTTAATGCATCAATTTTCCATTCTCTTATTCAACTGAAATTCTCCAAATATCATGCATATATTTTAGATACCAAAACATATGTTACAAAGGATGTACTTTTTTTTCTCCTTTTGTAAAAATGGTTTTAAAATGAAAAACTGAAGTGAAGATATAAGCACCATATTAAAGCCTTTGTACTGTCTAATAAATTATACTCACTAAATTTTTTCCCAAAATTATATTTAATAAGCAATGAACCTAAATGGAAATGAATCAAATGCTTGCACCATTGGTGTCAAAAAGAGTTTGCATAAAAAGAATTTGTGTTAATAATTCATCGAGTGGTCTTTTTTTTTTTTTAATCAGGCTTTTTTTTCCTGAAAATAACATTTTGAGCTGTGTGTGTGTGCATATGGGTGTATATGCATGGATATATATATATATATATGTGTGTGTGTGTGTGTGTGTGTGTGTGTGTGTGTGTGTATGTGTGTATATACATTCACACACATTTAGTAGCATATTTTTATGAATATACTTGATAGTTCCCCCATCAGAATGAAATAATTCTGGTGATTAAGTCTTACTTTTTGTCATTGTATCTTCAGCACTCAAAACAATGCCAACACATTGTAAATGCTTAATAAATTCCTCATTTGATTGATTCATTAATTTAAGTAGTGATGTAATAGTACAACACTACTCCAGTAACTCTGTGATCTCACGAATGTAGTCCTACCCTGTAGTGATACATAGTGATAAAGATTTCTTTCAATCTTTCTTCAATTCTTGATGAATACTACTAATTCTACCAACCCTTCTTTGATAATTAAGGCATACCAATCAATGGCTTCATGTTCTCTTTTACTCTTACCTATGTCCTGTCAATTCATCCCAGGAGTTTTGTCCAACATCGTTAGGGTTTTTTCCAATTTCTTTTCTCCTCAGTGTGGTACTAGAGAAGCACGTGAGCCATGTATCAATAAAAGAAAGCATAGCCATTACTCTTTTTCCATCACAATTTTTAATCACCCTTTTTTGCATAATACATTTCATACTATTTGTGTATTATCATTCCTTTTTTTATATTATGCCAATTATCTCCTCTGTGTTGGTGGTGATTGTTATGATGGGAATCTGTTTTGATTTTTTTTTTTTTGGGTGGTATATCATCTTAGGCATTTTTTTTCTGGCCCTACTTCGTCTCTGTCTGGCACATCACTTCACTAAGTGGTCTCAGTTGAGTGCTGCTCAGATAGAAATGATGTGTGTAAGACTCTTTTGACATTGACTCCCATATATTTTCTTTTGGGCTCTTCTCTCTGAGGCCAGTCAAGCTGTCTCAGATTCATTGTGCTAGGGCACAATGGGGAGAACCATTCCTTGATAAAGTAAGGCTCATAGGCTATTTTTTCATAGTCACCATCTCAAGTAACAAAAGTAAAACAAGGTGACCCCTTCCCTCAGGATTAAGACTTTTCTTTCAGAATCTGAATCCCTGGGTGGAAGCCAAAGTCTGCTGTTATAGAAAATGCTACTTTATGTGTATATAGGCTTTAGATACTCCAAGATCCTCTCTTGTTTAGTGTACAAATAATTCAAGTCAAAACAAAAAGCACGCTAAAAGAACAAAATGATTTTTCTTGTTCTACATAGCCCATATCCCTGTCTTTGTTGTACATGTTTGAAAAGTTAAACTTGGTTGCATAGGTGCTTTAGGTTGATTTAAATAGACCCCCCCCACACACACACACACACACACATACACACTGCAATTCTTTATCTCCCAACATTATCTTATCCCTGCCTGGATTAAAAAAAAAAAACACCTAAATTTGGAAAATGTTAAGTGCCCATAATTAAGACAGGCTGAGGAGTATGACTATAAGAATGTAATCATTTGTCCATATGTAACTTGTAACCTAACTGGCTCTTTGGGCTAAGAAATCCAAGTTCCTGTCTTGAGGACTTTTTAATAATAATTCAACTTATTTCTATAGTTCATTCGACTCTTTTAAGATACAATTTGGCAATGTCTGAATTTGATTTGTTTCTAGATTTTTCCTAGAAGCCTTTAGGACCAAAGCAAAGGTCCAGGATAAAAATACCTCTTGCACATAAAACTGGTTTATAAAGTGAAAAAAGTAAGAATTAATCAGTATACTGGGTCTGCTCCTACCTTACAGTTCACCAAGGGCCCATTCTCCATGAAATTCATGTCACAATCTAATTGTATACCTGACTTCGGTGCAAATATTTGGGGTTATAGTTTGCTATTCCAATCCCAGTTGCCATATCCCTTTTCCTTGAAACCTGTCCATTTTTGTCTGCACTCCTTCCAAATGTCATTA
Organism: Petaurus breviceps papuanus; assembly: GCF_028583685.1. Classification (NCBI taxonomy): domain Eukaryota; kingdom Metazoa; phylum Chordata; class Mammalia; order Diprotodontia; family Petauridae; genus Petaurus; species Petaurus breviceps. Next base: position 1,592,510 of record NW_027185852.1, on the reverse strand, counting down.
CTAGTACACATTAACTACAATTCTCAATGGGAAGTTTGAATTTGAACAAGACACTCATTTATGTGGTTATAGTGACTGACTATATCAACTTGGTTTCAATTAATGACATCAAGTATAAAAATGCATTTATTAGGTGTGCTTATATGAAAACAGCATACATGTTAATACTCTCTAAAATCCACTTAATTCCTAATTCCCCCACTTTCTCATCTCTTAAGGCCTGGACATTTATTACATCTCATACACACACAAAGATGAATAGACCCTTGATTTTGCCACTTCTCATTAATTCAACCTATTAATTCTCATAAACTCCATAATTCCCTCATCTGATTGCATTCTGTTGTTAACGCATATCTCTGTCTTGCCACATCAACGCTGTTGTCTGTTCTCACTATGACCTTCAATCTTGATATGCCTTTGCTGTTGTTATTTTTCACCTCAAACCATCCCCCCATACATCAGCTACACTTTCCTCACTTCTCAACCTTTATCCCTTGGTGAACCAGTTAAAATGCTTTTCTCTTCCCTTGAACCAATCTGTCTTTATCGTATCAGTAATCATGTCCTGCTAAAAATCAGAAAAAGTATTATTCCTACTGTTCATTGCCTTTTCTTCTATGCTATCAAACCTGACAGAAAATCATGAAACTGTGGTGACTGGATTCACTTCATATTTGTGTTGCACACCTTCAGTGCAGAGAAGGAATGCTTTCACACCTCTTCAATTGCCTCACTCTCCCACTCACCACAATGTGCTACCAACATTTTTAATCCCTCCTCAAAGGTCCTTGAGTTCTCTCTCACCTCAATTCTCTTAATCTGAGAAACTATAATTTATAATATAATGCAATGAATATTTATTAAGAGCCTACTAAGCACCACGTGCTGTGCAAAATACTGGGAATACAAACTTTAAAAAAAGAAATATTATTCTTTTCCTCAAGGACCTTATATTATTAAAAAAAAATTTCCCCAATTCCATGTTAAAACAATTTTTGCATTTATTTAAGTTTTAAGTTCTAAATTCTACCCATCCTATCCTCCCCTCAACCCTCTCTGAGATGTCAAGTAATCTGATATAGCTTATACATACACAATCATGTCAAACATTTCCATATTAGTCATATTGTGTAACAGGAATAATGAAAAGAAAAAAAGAAATTGAAAAAGGGTGTGCTTCTGTTTGCATTCAGATGCTATCAGTTCACTCTCTGGATGCACATATCATTTGTTCATTATCTTTGTTGAAAATAGCTAAATCATTCACAGTTTCTCATTTTATAATACTGTTATTACTGTGGGCTATGTTCATCTGGTTCTGCTCACTTTAGTCTGCATCAGTTCATGTAAGTATTTTTTTTTTCCTGAAATCATCCTGCTCATCAATTCTTATGGCACAATAATATTTTATTGTGATCGTGTACTACAACTTGTTCAGCCATTCCACAATTGATGGACATCTCCTCAATTTCCAATTCTTAAACATCACCAAAATGCTGGTATAAATATTTTTTGAACATACAGATCTTTTTTTGTAAAAAAAAAAAAAACAAATTTAGGGGGTGGCTAGGTAGTGCAGTGAATAGAGCACCGACCCTGGAATCAGGAGGACCCGAGTTCAAATCTGCTCTCAGACACTTAAAACAAAAACTAGCCATGTGACCTTAGGCAAGTCACTTGACCCCAATTGCCCTACCTTTCCCCCTCCAAAAAAAGCAAAAACAAAACAAAACAAAAACCCTCTGAAATATAGACCTCATAGTGTGATTGCTTGATCAGAAGGGGTTCACAATTTTATAGCCCTTAAGATAATTCCAAATTGTTCTCCACAATGGTTTGATCACTTCACAATTGCACTAAGAATGCATTAGTGTCACAGTTTTCCCTTGTCACTTGATGGGGAAAGACAACTTGCCAAAGAAAAGTTGAAAACTGGTGGTGCAGGAAACTAGAGGTAAATAGGTGTGAGGTTATCATATTCTATGGGAAACTAAGGAGAACTGAAGAAGGAAAGTAGAAAGTTAACTGGATCATTCCCCAATTGATAAATGGTCAAAGGATATGAACAGTCAGTTTTCAGAGGAAGAAATTAAAGCTATCTATAGTCATATGAGAAAAATGCTCTAAATCACTATTGATTGGAGAGATGCCAATCAAGACCACTCTGACATACCAAATCACACCTATCAGATTGGTTAACATCAATAAACAGGAAAATTATAAATGTTGGAGAAGATGTGGGGTAGTTGTAAGACTAATTCACTTTTTTTTTGAACTGTGAACTGATCCAACCATTGTGGAAAGCAACTTGGAACTATGGCCAAGGAGCTATGAATAAGTACATAACATTTGACCCAGCAATTTCACTTCTAGAGCTGTATCCCAAAGAGATCATAAAACTGGTAAAAAAAAAAAAAAAGGACCTATGTGTACAAAAATATTTATAGGAACTCTTTTTGTGGTGACCAAGAATTGGAAATCAAGAGGATGTTCATCAATTGGGAAATGAGTGAACAAGTTGTGGTGTATGAATGTAATGGAATACTATTGTAGTATAAGAAATGATGAACAGACAGACTTCAGAAAATCCTGGAAAGACTTTTATGAACTGATGCTGAGTGAGGTGAGCAGAAGCAGGACAGTGTTCACAGAAACAGCCACAAAATGATATGACTTATGTTGATAGACGTATTCCTTCTCAGCAATGCAAGGACATAAAACAAAGGACTCATGACAGAAAATGCCATTTTTTGTCCAGAAAAAAGACTATGGTGTCAGAGTACAAAATGAAGCATCCTCTTTCTTTTTTTCTGTCTTTTTTTTCGTGATTTCTTCCATGTGTTATAGTTCTTCTATGCAACATGAGTAATATGAAAATGTTTTTAATAGGAATATAAGTGCAGAGTCTATATCAGATTGCAGGCTGTCTTGGCAAGGGAGGGGGCAGTTACAGGGAGAAAATGTAAAACTTTTGGAGTGATTGTTGAAAACTAAAAATAAATAAATTTGGGGAAAATAAAGTTACCTGGAAAGTCCCGGTCCAAGCCCTCTATGAAGGAAATCTTTGGGAAGCATTTTTGTGCCCCATTGTCCAGCTCTCTAATCAGATGAAAGAGGAATCTCAGGAAGCTAGCAAAATGTTGAGTATCCAAAGCTGTTAGCACTAAAATATGGAAACCATTTGAAGAGGACTTTCTTTTCTCCTTTTTAAAAATCATCCTATAATTCCAAGGAGTCTCCTGCCAGTCTTCTCTTTGGCCATATTAACATAAAAGGTGGCCCTTGCAAAAATAAAAAAAAAAAGTGGCCCTTGTCCTTGTTGAGGAAAACCTATGGACATCAGTGGAAGGAGTGACCCCATACCACTTTTCCTTACTTTAATGGTAAATTAACTCAACCTTACATAATGTTACCTGTAGGCTGATGATTGACTTCATTTTAAAATGGAATGTTATCTTTCAATGCATTTTTACTTATTGTTCTAAATTTTGCAATTATATTTTAATTTTTGACAACTCTGCTCTACATGAAAAAAGTACAGGTCCAATTTTGGTCCCCACCCCCATACAGTCTAGGGAAATACTACACACATTGAAGCAAGTGCAAATTCATGTGGAGAGAGGACATGCCCTGATGAAAGAGCAGGAAAAGTTGAATTGAGATGAATCGTGAAGGTTGTCAGAGATCCTAATGCCAGCGATGAAGAAGGAATTCATTCTGGGTCTAAAATGAGAGCAGTTGTGTTTGGAATGGTTTTTCAAGTATGACAGGAAGGAGCAGCATGTGAAGGATCGTTTGTTGTCAGCTTAGGCCAGTAGCCTGGAGCCATGTCATGGAGCACTTTAAATACCAAAGGAGTTTGCATTTTCTCATATTAGTGAGGAAGAGCCACTGAAGTTGTGCTTTGTTTTTTATTTTGTTTGTTTTTTCCCAGCAAGAAATTTTGCTCTAAGAAATTCACTTTGGCAACTTTTCAGAGAATGACTGGAGAGGTGAGAGACTAGGAGCAGAGAGATTTTGTAACTGATTAAGTATCAAATGGGAAAAGTCTTTAGGATAGTGGTCATGTGAGTAGAGACATGGTAGTAGATGCAGGAAATATTGTGAAGGCAGTATGATTTATTGGATCTAGAACTAGACCTGGAATGAGGAAGAACTATATGCAAATCCCATCTCTGATACTAACTGTATAACCCTGAGGAAGCAACTTCTTCCTTCTCAATTTCTTTTTAAAAATTTAAGTGTCTTTATTTACCTTTAGTTTACAACCTTCAGTTCCACAATCCCTTGAATTTCAAATTTTCTCCCCATCTATCTCCTCCACACTACCCCCTCCATAGAAGCATGAAATCAAATATAGGATCTACAAATACCTTCACATTAAACATTAGTCAAGTTGTAAAGAAGGATTATAAAAAATGGAGTGTATAAGGAAGAAGAAACAAAACAAAACAACAAAAAAAAAAAGGAGAGAGAGCAAGTAATTTGCTTCATTCTGTATTCAGGGTCTGTAGTTCTTTCTTTGGATGTGGATAGTCCTTTCCACCATGCGTCTTTCGGAGCTGTCTTATAACCTTGCATTGATGAGAGGAGCCGGTTCTATCAGAGTTAGTAATCATACATGCAATGGGTCTACAGTTATGTTCAAAGCTCTCCTGGTTCTGCCTTCCTCATTCAGCATCAGTTTATATTAGTCTCTCCAGGATATTATGAAGACTGTCTGTCCCTCATTTCATATAGCACAATAGTATTTCATTACATTCCTATACCACAACTTTTTTAGTCATTCCCAAAATGATGGGCATCCCCTTGTTTTGAAATTCTTCACCACCACAAAAAATAACTCTATAAATATTTTTGTACACATGAGACCTTTTACACTTCTATGATCTCTTTGGGATACAACCTTAGAAGTGCTATTGCTGGGTCCCTTGTTAATTTCTTCATTTGTAGAATGCCTTGGAAAAGTCTTCTTGCTCTCCATCAATGACTTATCTTCCTATGTCATTAAACTAGCATTAGAATTAAAGTCCACCCATCATTGTTTTAATTTCCACTTGATTTTGTCCTGATGACTGGTTTTAATTCTAACCCTTGCCCTTAGGAAAAAAGCATATGTTACCCGAATTATAGCACATTGGTCTTTAGACACAAGGCGTGCTTGGCCAAACCACTAAAGAATGTTTTTGGGCTATCTGATATGATTAACAAATGTCTGATGAACTGGAACAATTGTATATGACTGTTTTCTGTATTCCTTTTCTAATATATATCTAATGTAATCTTATTCCTTAATTAAAGTTCTTTATTACTACTAAAAAGAAATCTTCATAGAATACAGATTGATGGTGTTACTTGGAAAAAGAGCCTGGTCCATAGAAATCATTTAAGGAGAAAAATAATTAATTCACTTGAGGTGTTAAATTGGAATTATATCTAGCCCTAGGTATTCATTTTGCTATGCAGTGCCAAAAGACAAATTATGTGAACCCTAGTGCTATTTACTTCAGCAAAATCCTGCCTTCTAAGAGTAATTGGCAGTCAACTTTTGTGGAGAGATGCCTACATCAGTTTGACTGGTATGATTGTTACAACATCAAGAGAAGCAAAAGGGTGGAGTAGAAAAAAATGAATTCCAGTGAAAATACTAAATTTAAATAAATGGACTCTTGTTAATTCTGTGTCTTAAGAAATGGAAATTGAGCTAGCATTGTAATTTTATTTGCAGTTTTTCCTGTTGTGTTTTCGATGGGTATTCATTTCATCAATAATATAGATTCCTCATCAACTCCTCTATATATGCTTCTTCAATGTATTATAGGAAATCTCTTTACATATATAACTATATGTAATCCATACATTAATCCTAAGTAAGAATCAATATAATGACTATCATATGCAATTGACAGATTAAGAAACTGAGAAGTTGGCTAATTTAGGTGACTAAGCAAAAGTCACATAGCTATGACCAGTAAAGATAGCCTGTGACTCTCAATCTTAAAATGTGTAAGTGATGTGCCCACAACCCCACAAATTAACAATATATGTTTTCTATTTACATTAGATATATGATTTATCTGTTTATTTATCTCTGTTCCTATTGATCTCTTCATAGAATTTATACTCCTTGAGGATGGGTGCCATCTCATTTTGTCTTTGTATTTCCAGTGGGTAGCACAGAGCTAGACACATAGTCAATGCTTACTGGATGTTTGTGAAATGGATGAATAAAGACATCCATTCAAATCTTCTATTCATTCTTCTTCATCACCATTTTCATATTCATTTTTAATAACCACAAAGGCATACACACAATGTCCTCTGTGTGCACTCAACATTGCTGGATGCTAGTCCCTGAGTACAGGGTATGGAAGATTTAGTTCTGAGTTTCCTTGACTTACACCAACAAAACTAGAATTGAAATTACTTCTATGCATTTTTGGTATTTAATTATCCAAAAGTACAGCAACATATTATCAGTCTGAAAGCTTTTTTATTATAAAAATTCATATAAGTAGTGCATGTTTTCAAATTACACAGCTCTCTTCTAATCTTATTTTCATAATGAAATTTATTTAAGTCTAATATAAGCATAATGTAGAGTAATGTGTCTTCTGTGCCACAAAATGAATGTGGAGTCTAAATTCATTATTTCTTCGTCAGCAGATCTCCTTTTAATCTCACTATGGTAGACATTAGAGTAATTTCTTTCCTGACTCCACTGATGAGGATCCAAAACTAATTTTCAATAAAATGAGAAGTCTTTAAAAATATAGTTTTATCATAGTTTGCAACCTCCTTCACTGCCCAAGTGTATTTCCTTTTAATCCCAGCAATATATTTTATGTGGAACGTTTTGTCTTCCATTATCGATATGCAGAGGCGAAGCAAGATTTTAGATATGAGCTTTTGGAGAGTCTCTATAAGACAGTGTAAAGGCAATAGGCATCATTCATTATTTCATCCCTATTCTTTGAGGCATGCCTCATTATTTTGTGCTCTTGTTATTGCTATTCTTTTCTTTCTTTTTTTGCATGGCCACAGTAAAATGTGGCTCATCAAGTCAGTATCATGACCAAGACCCATGCTTTCCCATCTTGTGTGAAATTCATCCCTATTTTCCTCAATTTTTCATTTTAGTTTCACCCCAAATTTCATGTCCTTCCTGTCATCGTCTTGGGAATTTGGTGTGTGCTAAAGGAAAAAGTTAACTGTTTCTCTGTTATGTCTCATTTTTGATGCAGGATAGATGGGTTTTTCCCATAATCACATACATTTTAAAGAAAATTTTACACTTTTTTTTTTCTGTTGCAATTCATTATCTACAATGATTTGTTACCTTGACCCACTTATTGTATGGTTTTCAATTGTCCTATGATAATTTTAACTTTCATAGAAAGAAAATGAATACCTTTCCAAGCTAAAACCTGAATCTTCTTATTGAAGCTTAAACTATTGATTAGGAAGTATAAAAATAACTGCTTGTTTTAGTATCCCAATAACTTTCCAATGCTCTAGCCATTGGGGTTTTCAGAAGCATCCATCACATGGATATATAACAAAAGTCCATAACTGAGAGGAAAAAAACACAACACAATTGCATCATTCTGGTTTCATAAAAAATAAAGTTATGCAAAGAATATTTGGATCAGATATTGTAGAAAATAAGTTTGTTGGTCTTTTAATTATGGATAATATTACTTCCCAGTTGTCTCTTAAGACCTAAAGATCAGCATTCTCCTGAATATGTCTACTCCCTCCAATAATAGTGGTCACCACCCACCTATACGTTTTCATCTTGTTCATCTCTTGTCCATGCCCTTATGTAATTCTATACTTGGCTCAGTCTGTGTGCTATGCTCCTTTCTTTTCATCTTCTGTTTTTCACTGAGACTCAAGAGACAGAGCTGCTCAATGCTCAACCTTCTGTCTTACCCCAAGACTGACCTACCTCCTCTTCTGTACAAACATCTCTTTTCATGTATCAGATATGCTGTTTTATTTAAGTATTCATACTTTTGACACATTAACTTTTGTGAGCACTTTCACATCGACTTGATTCTTTTTTCTTCATCATACTATAGCAAAAAGGCATATGAAGAGTATGAATTTTATAAGGCATAAGCTGAAGCTCAATGGCATGTCCTTATTCTAAACAGGCAGCAAGGATACAAACCAGATTTTATTTAAATTTTTTTCCAATTACATATAAAACCCTTTTTTAACATTCATTTAAAAATGAGTTACAAATTCTCTCCCTTCCTTCTCCTTATTGAGAAGGTAAGCAATTTAATATAGGTTATGTATGTCATGCAAAAGGTATTTCCATATTAGTCATGTGGTGAAAGAAAATACAAACCAAAAACCATGAAAAAATAAATAAAGTAAACAAAAATGGTATGCTTCAACCTTCAGACACCATCATTTCTTTCCCTGGAGGTGGACAGCTTTTTCATCATAAGTACTTCAGAACTGTCTTGGAACCTTGTATTGCTGAGAATACCTAAGCCATTCACAATTGATCATCATACAATTATCCTGTAACTGTAGAGTGCTCTCCTGGTTCTGCTCACCTCACCTTGAATGCGTTCATATAAGTCTCTCCAGGTTCTTCTCAGAGTGTCCTGCTCATCATTTCTCATAGTACAATAGTATTCCATCAGTCATATATCACAAAATGTTTGCCAATTACCCAGCTGATGGGCATCCCCTCAATTTCCAATTCTTTCTCACCACAAAACGAGCATTTATAAATTTTTTTTTGTAGAAACAGGTGTTTTTTTTTTCCTTTGTGTTAATCTCTTTGAGATTCAGAACTCTTAGTGGTATTGCTGGATCAAAGGGTATACATGATATTTCCTTTGGCTGTAGTTCCAAATGACTCTCAAGACTGGTTGGATCAGTTGCAACTCCACCAACAGTGCATTAGTCTCCTGATTGTCCCTATCCCCTCCAGTATTTGTAACTGTCCTTTTCTCTCATGTTACTCAATCTGATAGGTGTGAGGTAGTAGCTCAGGACAAACCAAGTTTAACCCATGACCTCTGACTTCAAATTAAGTACTCATTACATTGTACTGCAAAGAAAAAATTGGATGAGTCCAGAAGAAACTGTCTACCATTCTCTGGCTGTTGTGTAGTTATTCTTTGTTCCTGTTATTATTATCCAATATACACTGAAATCATTTATGTTCCTGACAAAAATGTAGACTAGATTTGGAGCCAGTGAATGTATTTTCATGTCCTGTATCCTGATAGCAAATTATTACATGAGTGACTTTGGATGAGTCTTATCTCATCTCTGATATAAGCTGCTCATCTGTAGACAGTCTTTGGAAAATCTGACACTGAATGGCAGGATTATTCAGTGATCATTTTCTGTACTACTGTTCTCAACTTAGATTTTTCTATGATCATTTTTTTGTATATTGGTATATTATTCTTAACTTCACACAGATTTTAATTACTCTGTGGGTGCACCACAAATAAAGAAAAAGAAAAGAAAATAGAAATGAAGTAATATGTGATAGTTGTTCTGGGAGCTATTATTGCAAGATAGATTAACCTATATAATTTCATTTTATCAACAGACTTTGGTAAAAGGGAGAAACATTTTTCCTTCTCTATGAGAAAATTACCAAATGCTTATTATTATATCATAATATTAAAAGTCAATGTAGGATTTGTGAAAATGTATGCATTTTTTTACTTGCTTGAACTTGAGCTATTCAGCCTGTTTTTGACAATCATTAACAAAGGATATGATTTCTAAAGTTAACAAATTTATTCTTTGTAAGCTTGTCTCCATTTTAGGGACTGTCTCTTTTCTCAGAGCTGACAAGGAATCAGAAAAAGCCTTATTCACAGGAATGATTTCAATGCACATTAAGATTTTGGGGTCTTGGATATTGTGGATAGTCACCAGTCAATGATAATGGGAAACAGATAATGGGCACAGAGAAGTCCTTTTTATGATCTAAAATGGAGTACTTCAAATCAAGAGAGAGTCAAGGTGATATAGAGCAACATCATAGATGTTCCCAATCTTTTTTGGATTTCTATGCAGCTACCACATATCTTGTGAAATTCAGGCATGATGCTTTTCTCTCTCTGCCTCAGCTTCATCAGGGTCAAAATAAGACAATCATATTAAGTGAAATCAGAAGAAATTTCTACCTCTATTTATAAATCTTTGTTTGAAAACTTTAATAAGTTACTGTGATAGTAATGGCAATTAAAGATTCCCCTGTATTGGCTTGGTTTTCAAATTGATTGTATTAAAACCCAAAGTTTGTTAATCCCACCTGTGGGATGGGCTTGTTGATGTGAAAAGAAAGTCCTGAAGTGGGAGGAGCTGGTGATGTAGATTTGGAGAGACAAGAGAGAGGCGGAAGTTCTTTTTGGAAGCAGCACCTCGTGGAGGGAGAGAGACTAAGAGATTGCTGGTGGCCGCTTTGAATTGCCCTGGACTTTTGAGACCTGCCCCCTGAGCTGCCAAGGACTGAGGAGACATGGCTGTTTTGCTGGTACTTTGTCTGTCTGTTTTGATGTTATTTTGCCAGATTTGTCCACTGGTGAAAGACTGTCCTGTTGAAGAAGTCCTGGAACCTGGCATTTGGTTAAGAAGGCCTGAGACTGTCCTGCAGACAGAGAGTGAATACTGTCCACTGGTGAGGGACAGTACTGTTGTTGCAGGGGTCTGGAGACTGTCCGGCAGACAGAATGAATACTGTCCACTGGTGAAGGACAGTGCTGTTGTTGCAGGGGTCTGGGAGCCTTTCTGTTGGTTTAGAAGCCCTGAAGAAGGATTTTCTTGTTGTATGTTTACAGAAATCCTGGGAGAGGGCTTTGCTAATGTGTTCAGGGGTTCTAGGACTGTTCTACAGACAGAGGATAAATTCATGAAGGGACTGGCAATGTATCTTATGGCCTTGCTAAGCCTTGTCTCCCCAGGAACTAAGATTGCTGAGAACTTGCCTCGTGTCAAGATGAAGAAAAGACCTCCATTTGGGTATTAAGTGCTGTGTTTAAACTTGATGTAACTCTGGGGTAGATTCAATTGTGATCCAGGGGTGGGGAACTTTTGACCTTTTTGTGTTCTATGGTTGAGCAAATGAATGTATTTTACTTATGTTTGGAAACTAATCTCCATTTGAGAAGAGGGGTTTTGTGGTGGACCAAAAGAAGGTATAGCCTAGGGGTGGAGTAGTATTTAGAACAGGGACTTTGTAATTGATTGAATGATTGGAAAGTCCTGGGGTGAGGTAGTACTTGGAGATTATTTAATCATACTTAGTAAATACTGTATTTTGAATGATGTCATGTTTTGATCTTCTCTGTTCTGGGTTTGTTACTGAATAAAATAGAGAGCACCTATGCTGGTATTTTGAACCTGGGAAGTTGCCTTTGCTTGGCATTACATTACAGTTACCCAGGTAGAAACAAAGAAAAACAAAGAAGGTAATCCAAAATCTAGATGCTACAGAATCCTAAAAACTCAGAAGATAAGGGAGATAAGGGATGGCATGGTGCACCAACCAAACACATCTCCTCCCTAATGGGGGAATACAAGTGTTTGGACTCAAAACAGAAATCTTTCCTTTTCAGTTACATTGCCATTGCTAAATAGATGATTAGTAAAGATGGACACAGATGAGTGTCACCACCTTCTATTTGAAGACTATTTTAAGAATTAAAAAAACAAACAAACAAAATGAAGGTCTTATAGCCTAAGAAATCTTGGTTTGGGTCTTGTTCATCATTGTGAAATGATTCTAGCCCCTATGGTCAAAGTCAGTTCTGAATTTGAAAGCTTCTCTAAAAGTGGCATGGGCTGCCTTCAAAGAGTTCCTGGAGTCACCCTTGCTGGCTGTCTTCAAGAAGGCACTGAATTAAACATTTTCAGTGACAAAAAGGTCATAAAAGGAGAATCTAAAAAGACTTTAGATGCAACATGGTTTAATGAGGAAAATAACATAAGCATCTAGGAACTTAGAAAAAAACATTATAAACCAGCAGCAGAAGCTGTACCATGTACAGAAGATAATGAAAAAGTAGGCCATATAAACACAGTGGATTCATGTAATGTTACTTTGTCAAAGATCATTCACATCATTTATTAAACTAAAGAATAGAAGATGGCATTGAGTATAATCGCTTTTTGTGCAAATTCTTTTCTTTTTATTTGTGTATTTACAGATTTTCATTTTTTGAAGGCAGTCTCAGCATCTCTAAGTTCATAATCTTTTTCATGAGAATAAAACATATATATTTTTCATATAAAATTGACCATTTTTATTATTGCATTGCTTAAAAAATGATTGTTTTTTTTTTTTATAAATGAGTAGAGTTAGTGCAGTATTAATTATTTGTCATCTGTTCTAATCTTTTCTGACATGGCTTACATAGAAAAAGCTCTGGGGCAAATGGCTATCCTACATTTATCTTACATTTGATTTACTTGGGCTATTGAACATGTAGATTTGAAAAGAAAAACTTTCTGAAGGTGGGTAAAAAGTATTGGCATGTCACCTTCATTACAGTGTTCTGACATTGTAATTTGTACGGGCACAACTCCAGTTAAAACAGGGTGAATCCGAGGATTTGATCCTTTCCCTTTTATGTTGTAATTTGATTTCTTCTGCTACCTCTCCACATTTTGAAAGATTTACGTCCATGAATACTTTGAATTCCTTTGACTAATGTAATGCCTTATGTATCACTGGCACCAAATAAATGCTCATTGATTTTTTTTTTTAGATAATGAGCATTAGGTATGGTGATATTTATTGAAAATCTTGTCTTTAAACATTTTATGGACGACTCTCATTCTGTTATTTAGGGTGGTCAACACTTTGGTCTGTGAGAACATTGCTACTAATTCAGTTTACTTGTCCAGTTCTCTCAGTTATTTTTGATTTATATATCAAGAATATGAATTCATCATCTGTGAGTCCATGAAAGTGAACAAGCTTTTGTTATATAATTCTATCTACTAGGCCAAAATTTGGCAAACTACTACTCATTGGTCAAATCTGGTCCATCACCTTTTTCTTTAAGGTCCCCAAGTTAACAATCATTAATAGTTCACAGGTCATAAAATAAATTATTTAAAAATTGATTGAAAATTAATGAAAAAATACATAAACGAAGCAGTCAACAAATGAAGAGAAGAAAAGAGTGAGCAAAGAAGGGATGGAAAGAATCAAAGGTGACTTGATTTGGCCTATGAGCCATAGTTTACCCACCTTTGCATGCAGTCACATCTTGTTAGGGTTTTGGTAGATTGTGTTGCACAATTTCTATTGTTAGTTTATACAGTTTGTGCTGTTCAAGGAGCTTAGATTCCTAGAATGTCACCTATGAAATGTCTCTTGCTTCTACTATTGAATCTTAGCTATTTAATAGGCTGCAATAGGAGGCCAACCACGGTGATTAATATTTAATAAATGCAGAGGCATGGAGTTATTACCGTCTTTTACTATTGCTTAGGGATGACTATTGGATCACAAAACTTTGTTTTACTTTTGGATCTGTTCATAATTTGCTCTGAAAATGCATGTCTTGACTCATTCCCTTGTTGTTGAGGGAATTAAGGGAACCATTCTGTTTTAGGATGATAGGACCCTTAATATCTTAAATATTGTGGGGGATTTGTTAAGATATTTGCCAAATATTTTATGGCAATTTCACAGTTTCCAATGTATACATTGCAACTTGTGATGTGTAAGAGTTAATTGCTGCAAATGTATTCTTCTCATTCAGTTTTTATTTCAGTATACCAATAAATTGCTAAATGTATTCAACCAAAGAGTTCTATTCAATTACCTATGTTTGAATTATCTTGCAAGGAAGAGACATATATGTGTATACACACATGCACACACGTATGTATGTATGTGTTTATGTATTGTCTCTGTTTATTGGCTTAAATGTACCAGCAGACTCAAAATTATACTTTTTGAGTACAAATTAAATTTTATATAATTGCAGAAAAATTATGCGGGATGGGGATTTTGTTGTTAATGTTGTGAATGTAGCTGTTTTAGTGGAGCTGTATAGCTGTAAGCCATCCAATGAACATCAAGATAGTCATAGATCTTTCCCAACTCCCTCTTTAACTTGGAAGCCCAACTTATTTCTATTCAGGAAAGGTGATAAAGAATTTAAGGCTAAGCAAATAATAACAGGCTTAATCTACTTCTCTAAAATTACTATGCTATGAATTATTTTTTCTTATAAAGATATTGTGTTTGTTATGTTTCAAAAAAGGGAAGCATTTTCTATGTGGAAATCAAATAATCTAACATGCTCACTCTGTTTACTTTCATTGCATATATTTGAAGTAAATGAAAAGAAGCTGTAGTATCATATTATATTTCTCATCATTATCACAATGATGGTGACAATGTTTATATTTATTTCACATGCTTTCTCCGAGTGATATTTTGTAACTTTCCCACATGCTAAGCACTGGTTATTTCATTGGATTCATATCGTGTTATACAATAGAACACTAATATTTCATTATTATGAAAATCAGTGGATCAAAGAACAAATTAGAAGTAATGACTAACTATAGGGAAGATAATGATAACCGTGAGACAGTACACCAGAGTTGATGACTCAGGGAGACTAATTCTTAGAGAGAAATGTGTATCTCTGAAAACATAAACTAATATATAGAGAAATAATGGGCAAATATAATGTAATTTTTTAAAAAGACAATAAAAAAGAATTCAACAAGGTAACAACAATTCAAAACAGATAGAGGAATATTTTTAATAAAGAAAAACAAAAAGAAATCAATTTTTAAAATCAAAGGATAAATACATGAAATAAAAACTAAATGTTTATTAAATATTTTAAAATGTTTTTTTTAATTTTCTATTTTTGTTTCTTTATTTTAAAGATCTATTTTTTGTAAGTGATAAATTATTAATCCATTTCCAGAAAAAAGTTCATTTACATTTTAATTTAAAAAATAAAAGTGGAATAATAAAATTAATGGTAAGAAAAATAAAATAATCACTATGCTTAATTTTGTGTTCTTTGTTTTGCTTTTTGGTGGGGGTAAGTCAAGGCAATTGAGGTTAAATTAAGTAAGATATTATAGATAAAATACACAAAAATAGTAGCCAAAAAATAGATAGCCTAAATATACTCTTCTTCTGGGGTACAAAAGAAAGGGAAAAAAATCCAAATGGTGTCAGCATGAAGACTTTTGCTCAGACTTATTCATAAGTGAAATGCCTCAAACATTTAAATAATTAATACTTATATCACATCATTTCAAATAACATTCAACGTAACAAATTTCATTACCAAAACAAAAAAATGACTTCGTTATACTAATCAGAAAAGTGTTAGGGATAAAAAAAAAAGACATGAATGGATGTGGATGCAAAAATTAAATACCAATTATGAGAAGAATCTCCAGGGAACACATAAATAAGATAAATTGGCTCATATACTATACTATTTCACATACTACTATAAAGCACATGATAAAAGCAACAACCAAAAAAAAGAAATGGAAATTGTGGATGAAATATTTGGTATCTGGTTTCCAGATAATATATTCATTTACTTAAAATAAATATTTTACTGTGATTCAGTAAATATTTATTAAGTAGCTACTATGTACCATGCATTGTACTAAGTGCTGAGGTTACTGATAAGAAAACAAGAAAAGAAGGAAAAGGACAGTTCCTGCTCTCAAGGAGCTTAGAATTTAATGAGGACCTTGTGATGAGTCATTTACTTAGTAAAACTAATCACTTCAGTCATTGTTCAATTGTTCCCAACTCATTGTGAGCCTACTTGGAGTTTCCCTGACAATCATCCTGGATTAGTTTACCATTTCCTTCCTCAGTTCATTTTGCAGATGAGGAAACTGAAGCAAACAGGGTTAAGTAACTTTCCCAAGATCACATAGAGTCAGAGGTCAGGTTTGAACTCAGGAAGATGTGTCTTGCAGACTCCTATACCCATGATCTATGCACTGAGCCCCTTAATTGCTTAGAAAACCAAAGAAAATGGATAAAAAGTGAACTGACATAGTTATATTTCAAAAAACAAAAAAAGAAAGTAAATTGCTGACATTTTCTTCTATTGCCAGAAGGTAAATATTTGAAGGGAATCCTAACTAAAACAACAACAGAAAAACACAATATGGGTCCCCCAAATGCTGAGTTTGCAATTGGAGGAATTGGCTTGCAGCTAGGCTCCAACTGATGCCATATGACCCCAAAGCATTGGCTATGGCAGGCACAATCATGTTAAAGAGTTAGTGGAATACAAATGCCTTCACAATTAGTAGATATACTGTAAAAGACTAACTACATTTCCCTCCCTCCTATCCCATTTCCAACTTTTTCTATTGTCTACTTTGATCCTGTCCCTTTTCAAAAGTGGGTACTTCCAACTTCCCTCCCCCCCCAGCCTACCCTCCCTTCCATCATCCCCCCTCTGATCCCCTTCCCCCCTACTCTCCTGTAGGGTGAGATAACCTATTTATGTGTATTGCATTCCCTCCCCAAGCCAAATTCGATGAGGATAAGGTTGACCCATTCCCTTTTGCCTTCCTATTCTTCCACTCCCTTGCCTCTTCTTTCGGAGATAGTTTACCCCATTCTGTCTCTACCCATCTCCTCACATTATATTCCTCTCTCACCTCTTAATTTCACCTTTTAAGTATCATCTCTGCCTGTTAAATTGGTCCTGTGCCCTCTATCTATGTATACCTGTGCACATATTTACACACATTCACATATACCCTCATATATAGACATATATAGAGAGACATATATATGTATGTGTATATATATTCCCTTTAACTATTTTCATACTGGAAAATGTTTCATCAGATGTAATTATTGTTTTTCCATTTAGCAATATTAATAGATCAACTTTGATAAGTTCCTTATGATTTCTTTTCCCTGTTTACCTTCTCATGCTTCTCTGGCTTCTTGTATATGAATGTGAAATTTTGTATTCAACTCTGGATTTTTCATCAAGAATGCTTGAAAGTCCTCTATTCGACTGAATGACCATATTTTCCCCTGAAACATAATGCTTAGCTTTTCAGGGTAAGTAACTCTTGGTTTTAATCCCAGCTCCTTTGCCCTCTGGAATATCATATCCCAAGCCCTTCGAACACTCAGGGTAGAAGCTGCCAGATTCTGGGTTATCCTAATTGTGTTTCTACAATATTAAAATTATTTCTTCCTGGCTGCTTTTAATAGTCTCTCCTTAATCTGTGAATTCCAGAATCTGGCTATAATATTTCTAGGAGTTTTCTTTTGAGGATCTTTTCAGGAGGTGATCGGTGAATCCTTTCAAACTCTATTTTGCCATCTGGTTCTAAAACATCAGGACAGTTTTATTTGAAAACTTCCTGGAGGATTATTTCTAAGTTCTGACTTTAATAATGGCTTTCATGTAGTGCAACAATTTATAGATTATCTCTCATGGAAATATTTTCCAGGTCAGTGATTTTTCCCATGAAATATTTCACATTGCCTTATAATTTTTTCATTTGTTTGGACCTGTTTAAGAGCATCTTGATTTCTCATAAAGTTATTGGCTTCCATTTGCTCCAATCTAATTCTGAAGCAATGATTCTCCTCAGTGAGCTTTTGAGATTCTTTTTTTCCATCTGGCAAATTTGGATTTTAAGGCATTCTTCTCCTCATTGCCTTTTTGAGCCTCTTTTGCCATTTGAGTTAGTCTACTTTTTTGGTTGTTATTTTCCTCAGTCAGATTGTTGACTCTCATTCCTTAGTTTTCTTTCATGGTTCTCATTTCTCTTCCCAATTTTTCCTCTACTTCTCTTATCTGTTTCTTAAGGTCCTGTATGTCCTGTAACCAGCTTGCATTTTTCTTGGAAGCTTTTGTTGCAAGAGTTCTGACTTCAATGTCTTCCTCCTTTTCCATGCTTTGCTCCTTTTTTTCCCCAAAATAGGAGTCTTATGTTGGAATCTTCTGTCTGCTTTGTTTCCTTTGCCTGGTCATGTCTCCCCTCTGTCACTTGACCTGTGGGCTTTTTGCCATAGTAGGACTCTGCCACCAGACAGGGGAGCTTTCATCCCAAACCATGGGGTTTTTTCAACTGTCAGAGGTATTAGATGGGTGCCCTCTTTGAGGCCTCCACATGCTCTGGCAAATTGGACCCATGCCCCAGCACCTCCACCCTAGATTGCAGTTCAGATCCAAGAAGGTTAAAGCAAGAGCAATTATCCCTCAGACTAGTCTCTTGGTCCCCTTACACTCTGCAGGACAGGAGCTGAACCTGCCATATGGGGCTGGGCGGGCTGGCTTTCCAGGTCTCAGCTGCTTCTTGCCCCAGGGGCAAACGCCATGTACTCCCACTTACTGGGTCCCGAAGTCCAGTCTGCACTGACCTCTCACTTTGTCCTTCACGTCTATGTTTTGACAATTCTGGAAATGGTCACAGCTTCTGCTGATCTGGAGTCCCTCTGGCTGGAGGCTGGTCAGGCCCGCCCTGGGGCTAAAACATCAGTCTCCCAGAGTTCTGTTCTGGCCGATTGGGCCTGCTGGGCTGTCCTCAACAGGAGGTTAGTTTCTCTGTGTCATTTTGTGGGTTCTGAAGCTCCAAAGTTTGTTCCAAGTCCCCTTTTTACACTGATTGGGGAAGGTGGAAGCTGGAACTGCTCGGAAGTCATGCTTCTACTCTGCCATCTTGACTCTGCCCATCTTAAATATTCTTCTCCCGCATTTCTTCTTCTCAGATTCTCCAATCTCTTTCAAGATCACTTCCAATTCCACTTTTTACAGGACTCCTTTCCAAATATCCATTACCAATGCCTTACTATTTAAAATTGCGATCTATTTATAATCTGTATTTTTGGCATATGCCTGGTTATTTGAATGGGGTCTCCCTTTTTATAACGTCAGCTCCTTGTTGTCAGAAACAATCCGTTTCACCTTTATTTTTCTGTTTTTGCTCGGCGATTCAGTCATGTCCTACTCTACATGATCCCTTTTTCAGTGGGGTTTTGTGGGCAAAAATACAATAGTTGTTTGCAATTTCCTTTTTTCTAGTTGCCCCATTTTACAGATGCAGAACATAGGCAAATAGGTGACATGTCATTTGTCCACAGTCAAAGATCTAGTAAATCTGAGGCTGAATTTGAAATCAGATCTTCCTGACTTCAGGTTGGTTATTCACTGCATTCTTTAACTGTTCCCTTTGTGTATACATCTAGGGCTTAACTTTGGACCTAGAAGATAGGTTCTGCCCCTTTGGGAGATACTGGGATGATAGAGGGGATGGTGGTAGCGTCAGGAGCAGTTGGGGGGTGTTAAATAAAAATAAGGTAGTGGTAGAAGCATAAGGAAAGAAGAGAAGAAAAGGAAATTTTGAAAACCATTCCTATAAGTTTCATATGCCATGTATCTAGCTAATGCTCTAGTGAATATATTATTTTTGAAATAAACAAAGAAATGCAAGCTATAACCAATCAGTGGTTAAGTCCACCAACTGCTCTTAACAGGCAAGTGTTGGCAGGCCAGTGTGCTGCACAGTTAGGAAGTCCAGCATGCATCGACAAGAATATATATGTGTAATAACTTGTTTGCAATGCAATACTATACAGTTACATGATGTAATATTTCTATGCAGGAAGATCCCCCAAATTTACAATAATTTTTTTACATTTAAGAGCATCATTTTAAAAGGTATATATATAATGGAGACTGAAAGTATTTCATCTATTTCATCACTGGAGAGCTATATTGTCATCTTTTGAGGGGATATTGTTGTGATGACAACAATGATAAGTTTCTTTCCTTGAGGTTGTTGTGTTTTCTGTTGTCCAGTTACAGCAGATGTTACCCAAAAGAAGTAGAATAATCTATTTGGTCACTTCTGAAGAGAAGAGCAAAGGGTAGTGGAGACCAGTCAGAGAATGTTGCCCAGAACTTCTTAATGCAGGAACATTAGTTAAAGAGCTCATGTCACAGGAGAACCACATATCCTTGCTATTGCTGTTTCCTGTAAATCTGCTTGTGGACAGAAGAGAAAGGGGAATTACTGTGACTTCTGTTATGTAAGAGATTTTGAGTTACAGTAAAGCTAGCATTGTGTTGAGAGTTTGAAAAATATATGCTTCAAAGCAAAAAGAAATAAAAGAGTCAAAACCAAAAATATGATTTGGTGTCAAAGAGAAGACAAAGGGCAACTTGAATAAGCCAGTGTGTTGGTCAGTTACCAGGTAAAGTAAGTCTAGACTTCTATTCAATACATGATGCTCGTATGATAAGCATGTCCACTCTGGCACCTTGAAATAACCAAGGCTAAACAGTGATCACTACAATAGAGTTTCTTAAAGGTTTGAAAAGAACAGCTGTAGAGCAATAAACGGTGTATAAAACCCACTTCTCGCTGAGTTTTAAACTATTTTACTGATGCTGACTGTGAAATTCCCTTTCAAGGTAATGAAAGGCTGTTATTCACATTCTTTTCTTAAGCCTAAACAAAAGAAACTGAAGACATCTGCATTTTTTATTGAGAAATGGAGCTTCACATTAAAATAATAACACAAATACTAAAATCAACATTTTGGCATAAAAAAAATTTTAACACAGTAGGTCCTTGAAAACTTTATCTTATTTGAGTAAGGTAGCCATTTAGTGCTACAATTTGAAGGAGGAAAGGAATACCATGATCCCCCATCTCTACTCCCCAAATGATAAAATTACCCGAACTCTTAAGAACCTTTAATTTTAAGACTAGAGACTACCATTAATTGGAACATACTTAGATTTGTGCATTTCCTCATTTCCTGATACAGATGAGGAACACAGTCAAAACGACTGTCTGGTATTGTTGAAGGAATTCTGAAAAGCTTCAGGGAATAGCAGAAATCTAGTTATTTCTCGTTCCCATAGGTAAATTTTATGTATATAGTGTGCTAATTCTCAGAGCATAGGTATCTATACAATAAGCCTCAGATGATTGTAAAACATTCTTGAAATTTGAATAAAAATATTCTGGGGAAATGAGTCAGCCATATTAGTCCTTAGTCATAAGTTTTGTAGATTTTACTTTAAAGAATATGTTTTTCTATGCCAGTTTATGCATTATTAAAAGAGGGGCTTCTGATTTATTTGCTCATTGCTAACCACCCCAAAACTGAAGGACAGCACAAAATGCTAGTTGCACACTAGAATTTATGTAGTGATACCTCACACCAAACAATGCTTAGACTATAGCAGAAATAATATTTTTGTAGTCAAGAAAGTTGGGTCCTAACCTTTTTATTATCACAAACCTGATGATTATAATTTTTCAGTATATACTTGCATACATATAATGTAAATGTATATGTACATGGATGCATACAAAAACACACACACACACACACTTTGGGAAGGTGCTTCTAGTATACAATGAGCTGGGAATAAGGGAAAACAATGGCTGCATCTGATTGGGGAAGCTTAATAGTATTTTCAAAGCACCAAAGCTTATTGTGGGGCAAAATTCTCTTTAAAATTGATGTTCTTCCACTGACACTATAAGGCTGAGAAATGTGCAACATCATAGTTAGAAGAGTGATAACTGCAGATTTCCCACAAAAAATGAATGTTGTTTATAAATAGAGTTCAACATTTTACTATGCAATAAATGTGAGAAGTGAAATGAGCCCCATTAACAAAGTCATACATATCCTTTCAAGGGATAGATTGTTCTGTGTCCTACAATAAAGCTCCCAAATTATCAAAAAATAAACAAGGAGATGTATCAGCAAGTTGCATGGATGGTTTTTAAAGGGATTTATATTTTAAAAAAAAACATGATTAAGAATCCCACAGACTTTAGGTAAGAAATTTTGATTATGATAAATGTACAGCAGCATAAAAAATACATGTAGCCTATGGAGAGAGAGAGGGCAAAGGTATGAGTTGAACATGAAGGGATACTATTTAAAAAACATAAAGTTAAGGGATGAGAGAGGAATGTACTGGGAGAAAGAGAAGGGAAAGGTAGAATAGGGTAAATTATCTGACATTAAAGGGGGAAGAAAAATAGTTTATAGTGGAGGGGAAGAGGGGGTATTTGAGGGGGGTGACTGAATCTTGCTCTTACCAGAATTGGCTTAAAGAGGGAATGGCATACACACTCAATCTATCTTACCCAACAGGAAAGTAGGAGGGGAAAAGGGTAAGAGAAGAAGGTGAAGGGTAATAAAAGAGAATGTAAATTGAGGGAGGTAGTAGTCAGAAGCAGAACACTTGAGGAGGGACAGAGTGAAATGAGAGAGCAAATAGAATAAATGGAAAGAATAGGATGGAAGGAAGTATATTTAGCAATCATTACTAAAAAACAATTGCAGTAAGTTCTCTAATAAAGACCTCATTTCTAAAATGAGATATAAGTCAATTTTTTTATAATTCATTTGCCAGTTGATAAATTATCAACAGATATGAACAATTTTCAGATGAAGTAATTAAAGCTATCTATAGCCATATGGAAAACAAAATGCTCCAAATCACTATTGATTGGAGAAATGCAAATTAAAACATTTTTGAGGTACTGCCTCATACCTATTAGATAGTATAATAGGGCAGAAAAATAAAATTTTGGAGAGGATGAAAGAAAAATGGTACATCAATGCATTGCTAGTGGAGTCATGAATTGATTTAACCATTGTTTTGGACAATTTGGAACTATATTGAAATGGCTGAAAAAAAAAAAAAGAAAACAGTAATACCCTTTGACCTAGCAAGTCCACCACTATGTCTGTATCCCAAAAGATTTTTTTAAACAAAGGAAGGTATAAAAATAATTATAGCAACTCTTTTTCTGGTGGCAAAGAATTGGAAATTGAGGGGATTCACATCTATTGCAGAATGACTAAAAAAATTGTACTATATGATTGTGATTCAATACTAGTGTGTTATAATAAAATGCTCTCTGCAAATCCTGGAAAGCCTTACATGAGCTGATGCAAAGTGAAATTAATTTTGTACAAAGTAACAGTAATATTATAAAATGATTGCTTGTGAATGACTTAGATATTCTCAGCAATGCAGTGATCCAAGACAACTCTGAAGGACTTACGATGAAAAATGGTGTTCACACATAGACAAAGAACTAGTGGTTTCTGAATACAGATTGAAGCATAATTTTTTATTGTCTTTATTTTCTTAATTTTTTTTATGTTTTCTATTACAACATAACTAATATGGAAATATTTTTTCCATGACTACACAAGCATATATTAGATTGAATTACTTGCCTTTTCAGCAACAGACCTGAGGAGGGAGGAAAGAAGAAAGTTTGGAACTCAAAACTTTAAAAAACGAATGCTAAAAATAGTTTTTATGGGAAACTAAGGAAAATAAAATACTAAATAAAAAAAATTTAAAATAAAAGGCAAAAAAGTAAAAAAATATATATTCTATTTAGTATATATAGGTTTAATGTTGTTATTACTTATTTTAACTATGTTTCTTTTTTATCAAGATGTAGTTTCCCTCCTTATTCCTTTCAATTTGTTCTATTTTTGTTTTGTTTTTGCTTTGTCTGAGATCATAACTGGTACCTGTCTTTTTTTTTTTTTTCTCAAACTGAAGCATTGTTTTTTTTTTTTTTTGTCCAGCCCCTTATTTTAACTCTATGTTTGTGTCTATGTACCAGTTTTGTTTCTTGTAAAAAACATATAGTTGAATTCTGGTTTCTAATATATTTAGATATCTGCTTTCATTTTACAGGTGTGTATATCCCATTCACAGTTATGATTATGATTTATATATCCCTTCATTCTATTTTTTTTCAGTTTATCCTTTGTTCTGTCTCTCTCTGTGTCTCTCTTTCTGTCTCTGTATCACTCTCTGTCTCTTTCTCTCTATCCCATTCCTCCTTTAACGTCTCTTTTTCTTCTAACCACTGAGTTATTTCATCCATCATCCCTTTTATCACACTTATTTTTTTAATCCCATTCCCCTCCTATTTCTGTATTGAGTAAAATTGATTTCTATGAATATTTGGCTATGGATGTGTATGTGTGTATATTAGTATGCTTATACATTCACATATAAGTACACATACACACATAAACATATACACATACATACAGAGGAGTGTGTTTGCATTTTTCTTTCAATCAATTTGCATGTGATTGAAATTCAACCATTGTTCACTCTCCCCATATTCCCCTTCACTATAAAAGTTCTTCCTTGCAAACTCTTGTAATGGAGTAATTTGCCCCATTCTTCCTCTCTCCCTCCTCCCTTTTAAAAAGGTTTTCCTCTTTCTCTTCTATGCATTTTTTCACATCATCCCAAAATAATGAACTCAGTCCCATACCTTCTTTCTATATATGGTTCTTCTAAATTTCCTAATAATGATAAAGTTTTAGGAACTACATTTCATATTCCAATATAAAAATTAAATAATTTAACCTTATTAAGTAACTTATGGTTTCTTTTTAATATTTACCTTTTGATATTTTCTCTTGAGTCTTGTCTTTGAATATTAATTTTGCTTTTTATCTAGTCTTTTCATGAGGAATGCTTGAAAGTCTTCTATTTCATTATATATCCATTTTTCCCCTTCAGGAATTTTACTCCTTTTTTTTCTGGGAAGGTGATTATTGGTTGTAATCCCAGATTTCTCACTTTATAGAATATCATATTGCAAGTCATACACTCCTTTAAAGTGGTAGTGCTAAATCTTGTGTGATCCTGACTGCTTCTATTGTATTTGAATTATTTATTTCTGTATATTTGAAGTATTTTTCCTTACCATAAAAGCTCTAGAATTTCACTATATAATTGGCCATTTCCATGTGCAAATTTCTTTCAGGATGTGATTGATGAATTCCTTCAATTTCTATTTTTCTTTTTAGTTATAAAATATTGAGGAGGTTTTATTTTTCTTTATAAAATGTTGTCTATATACTTTCATTCATCATGGCTTTCAGGGAAATAATAATTCTTTCTTTCAATTTTTCAAATGCTTTATTAACTTCTGGTTTACATCATTCATTTCCTTCAGATTTTGATTTAAAAATTTTCTCCCCAGTTTTCCCCTAAACACCATCCCAAATAGCAGTCCCACAGGATATCCCTTACTCGAATCTGCTCTCTCCCATATCTTCTCCCATACGCCTTCGACTTTTCCTGTAGGGCATGGCGGATCTGTCTGCCCCATTGCCTGTAAATCATATTTCCCAATCACATATAAAATAGTATTAAGAATAGGATATATATATACATATATATACATATATATATATATATAATTAAACATTTGATTTTAAAACTTTGAATTCCAGATTAATTCCACTCCTCCCTTGTCACCCACCCTTACTGCAAATATAAGCAGTTAAGTATAGGTTGTACATTTGTAGCTAATGCAAAACATTAACATAGTAGATATATTGTAAAAGACTAATTATATTTCCCTCCTTCCTATCCCACCTCCAACTTGTTCTATTCTCTACTTTGTTCCCATCCATTTTCAAAAGTGGGTGATTGCAACTTCCCTCCCTCTCTCCCCAGTCTGCCCTCCCTTCTATCATAACCCCTCTCATCCCCTTCCCCTCTACTCTCCTGTAGGTTGAGATACCCTATTTATTGTGTATTTCATTCCCTCCCAAAGCCAAATTCAATCAGAATAAGGATGACCTATTCCTTTTTGTCTTCCTATTCTTCCCCTCCATTGTAACCATTTTTCCTTGCCTCTTCTATATGAGAGAGTTTACCACATTCTGTCTCTCCCTATCTCCTCTCATTATATTCCTCTCTCACCTCTTAGTTTCACCTTTTAAGTATCATGCCTTCCTATTAAATTGGTCCTGTGCCCTCTATCTATGTATACCTGTACACATATATACAAACATTTACATATTTATTAATACACCCCTATACTGTCTGATATATATATGTATTTATATATACATATATGTATATATATATATATATATTCCCTTCAAGTATTTTCATATTGAGAAAAGTTTCATTAGTTACAATTATTGTTTTTCCATGTAGGAATATTAATAATTCAACTTTGATAAGTTCCTTATGATTTCTTTTCCCTACTTACCTTCTCATGCTTCTTGTATCTGAATGTCAAATTTTCTATTCAATTCTGATTTTTTCATCAAAAATGCATGAAATTCCTGAATTCCACTGAATTAATATATTTTTCCCTGAAACATGATACTCGATTTTGTTGGGTATGTGATTCTTGGTTTTAATCCCAGCTCATTTGCCCTCTGGAATAACATATTATAAGCCCTTCAATCCCTCAGTGTATAGGCTGCCAGATCCTGATTTATCATGATTGTGTTTCCACAATATTCAAGTTGTTTCTTCCTCACTGCTTGTAATATTCTCTCCTGATCTGGGAATTTTGGAACCTGGATATAATACTCCTAGGACTTTTCTTTTTGGTGTCTTTTTCAGGAGGTGATTGGTGTATTCATTCCACTTCTATTTTGCCCTCTGGTTCTAAAACATCAGGGCAGTTTTCCTTGATAATTGGAGGATGATTTCTACGTTCTTTCATTGATCATGGCATTCAGGTAGTCCAATAAATTTTAAATTATCTCTCCTGGATCTATTTTCCAATGAGATATTTCACATTGCCTTCTATTCTTTCATTTGTGTTGATCTGTTTAACAGCATCTTGATTCCTCATAAAATTATTAGCTTATATTTGCTCCAGTCTAATTCTGAACCAATGATTTTCCTCATTGAGCTTTTGAGATTCTTTTTCCATCTGGCAAATTCGGCTTTTTAAGGCATTCTTCTCCTCATTGCCTTTTTGATCCTCTTTTGCCATTTGAGTTAGTCTGTTTTTAAGGTGTTATTTTCCTCAGTCAAGTTGTTGACTCTCATTTCATAATTTTCTTGCATACTTGTCATTTCTCTTCCCAATTTTTTCCTCCACTTCTCTTATCTGCTCCTTAAGTTCCTCTATGGCCTGTAACCAGATCATATTTTCCTTTGAACCTTTTGGTGCAGAAGTTCTGTCTTCACTGTCTTCCTCCTGTTCCATGCTTTGAACCTTTTTGTCCCCCAAATAGGAGTCTAATATTCAATTCTTCTCTTTGCTTTGCTTCCTTTGCCTGGACATGTCACCACTCAGTCACTTGAACCCTGGGCTTTTTGCCACAGTAGGACTCTGCTACCAGACAGGGGAGCTTCATTGCAAATACTGGGGTTTTCTCAGCTGTCAGGGGTATTAGTTCAGTGCCCTCTCTGAAGCTTCCACATGCTCTGGCAAGTTGGTCACACACCCCAGGACCTACACCCTAGACTGCAATCCAGATCAAAGCAGGTCAAAAAACCCTCAGACTGGTCACTTGGTCCCCCTACACTCTGCAGGCTAGGAGCTGAAGCTGCCATATGGTGGAGGCTGTGGCACAGCCCTCAGTGCCTTCTCACCCCAGAGGCAAAAGTTGATGCACTCTCAACTACTGTGTCCCAAAATCCACTCTGCTCTAATTTCTCATTTTGTCCTTAGTATCTATGTGTTGATAATTCTGGACACTGACACAGCTGCTGGTCATCTGAAGTCACTCCAGCTGGGGGCTGGGCTGAAACTTTGGTGTGGAGCTGGGCTCGGCTCCCAGAGTTCTGTGCTGGCTGCTTCCTGTTGGCCTGCTGGGCTGTCCTCAGAGGGAGGTTAGCTTCTCTGTGTCATTTTGTGGGTTCTGTAGCTCCAAAGTTTGTTCAGAATCCCCTTTTAAAAGGACTGCAGGTAGTGAGACAAATCAGTAATTCTTAACAATTTCTCCTTAATTCATTTCATAAGCCAGTAGTTTTTCCTATGAGATATTTTGAATTTTCTTCTATTTTTCTATCCTTTTATTATGTTTTAATATCTCTTAATGTCTTGTGAAGTCATTAGCTTTCAATTAACTAATTCTGATTTTAGGGAGCTATTTTCTCCAATGAGTTTCATACTTCTTTTTCCATTTGGCCAATTCTACTTTTTAAGCAATTATTATCATTAGTCAATTGTTGTCCCTCCCCCCCCCCCCATTTGTGTAATTATGTTTCCAAGGTTTTATTTACTTCAGTATTTTTTTCTCTTTTATTGAACCTTTATAGTCTTTTCATAAATTTCTTCCTTTGCTTTCATTTCTTTACCCAAATTTTCCTCTACGACTCTTGTTTACTTGATTGACACAATATTGTGATTAGCACGGACTAAGGTGCTAACAATATGAGAGGAGAGGAGGAGCCTTAGGGAAAGGAATTGGAAAGTAGGACTGGATCATTCATTCAATATTGGTTTTGAGGGAGAGTGAAGAGTTTAGGACACTTGTGATTTTGAGTACCGATAACTCACCACATGTCATCCAAAGTCATAGAACCACTTCCTCTTTGATCTTCAATTTTCGTGTCCATTAAATAAGGCGGTACAAGTAAGTGGTCTTTGACCACTTTTCCAACTACTCATCTTGTTACACTTGTATCCCCAGTAATATGTCTAATGTCATGTATATTTTGGGTGAGCACTGAATTTTTCTGTTGAATGAATACAAAGAAATTACATGATTACAATAACCAGCATTTTTTAGTGCTTTCAAGTTTACAAAATATTTGCTGTTTATTATCACATTTTATCCTAAAAGCAATCCTATGATGTAGGTGTTACCAGCCCCATCACACAAATGAAGAAACTAAGGTTAGAGTGATTAAACATCTTGCCTAGGGTCACACCAACAATAAGTAACTGAGGCAGGATATGAACTCAGATCTTTCTCAATCCATGTCTACTTCTTCATATATGTACCATTTCTTGTTGTTCTTGTTAAGATTTTAAAAGGCATGTATTTGTGGAGAAAGTGTGAGATCCTCAACTAGTGCTACTAGAAATTTCCCTCAGCATGTTTCATCACCTGCTGAGGTTGTGGCAAAAAAGGTTAGCACTAAATCAACATGTCCATTATTTTTGTCTATATGACCTTGTGTCTGAATTACATATCTGTCCCCTTGTGAAGTAAGACAAAAACAAAAGCAAATCCTTAATTTGAAATCAGAATAGTTTCACCCAAACCCTGGTTTATTAATCTTTCTGAATCTGAAAATATTTAACTAGGTCAGGTGATGTTTAAAATTTGCTAGCTGCATTTGGTTCTCTGGTGAATACTATGAATCCCCTCTCACCGTGATGTTTTTAAATGCACAACAAAAGTACATGTTACAAAGGACTCCAACCTCCTTCTCCCTCCTTCTCTCTCTCTCCCTCCTTCTCTCTCTCTCCCTCCTTCTCTCTCTCTCTCTCTCTCTCTCTCTCTCTCTCTCTCTCTCTCTCTCTCTCTCTCTTTCTCTCTTTCTCTCTCTCTCTTTCTCTCTCTCTCTCGCCCCCTTCTTCCTTCTCTCTCTCCCTTCCTCTTCTCTCTCTGCCTTCTTTTATGTATACTATATGTGTGTCTCACTCTTCATTTGTTCAGTCATGTCTGATTCTTCGTAATGCTATTGATCATTTTTGCATTCTAGACCCTTCTATTCTCCCCTATCACCCAAAGTCTGTCCAAGTCCATATTTACTGCTTCCATAATAATATCTCTCCATTTCAACTTCTGTCATGCCCCTCTCCTTTTGGCTTCAATTGTCCCTTTCAGTAGTGTATTTTCCAGTGAGTCCTGTCTTCTCATTATGTGTCAAAATTTAAGTCTCAGCTTCAGTATGTATCCTTCCAATGAGAAATCTGAATTCATTTCTTTAATATGTGTTTAAAGAGGGAGGCTAAGTGGTGCAGTGAGTAGAGCACTGGCACTGGAGTCAGGAGGACCTGAGTTCCAATCTGGCCTCAGACACTTAACATAAAACTCTTCATGTGACCTTGGGCAAGTCAAATTAACCCCAATTGCCCTTCCTTCCCCACTCAAAAAGAAAAAATCAAAAATATTATGTGTATATAGACATCTATCTATCTACTTATCTATCTATCTCTCTATCTATCTATCTATCTGGCTGTCTGTCTATATGTGTGAAGTTCATGGACCACACATTAAGAATTCCTATACTAAATGATCCCTAAGATACTTTGGACTATTTATCCTGTGGAAATATACTTTTCTCTCCCAAAAGAGACTGCAGACTTGTTTGCAAAAGTCATGTGAACTTTTCAGCACCTAGAAAAGTGCAGGATACAGAACAGTGACCTAGTAACCATGCTACTTAATTGTTTCCCATTCTGGTTCAAAGTTCTCATTTGAAACTACTACTAGAAATATCTGCTGCCATAACACGTTTTTATAGTGAAGAGAATAAAGTAATAATTTAGTGTGAAGTATTTGGTTGAATTTAAAGCTGTCCAATTACATTTCATTAGGGAGGCAAACAATCACTGAAAATAATTTATTTGCATTAATTTCAAGTTCTAATTTACACCAAACTCTTAGAAATTTAAAAATAAAAATAAAAAAGTTTGTTGGATTTTCATGTTAATCCTCAAGCCTTCATTTCTTATTAAGTCCCAAAAGATTCTACTCACAGTTTCTATCAGAAGGCAAATAGTGCTTTATATCTAGAATGTTGTCCATCATTTTGTATAGACAGACAGCCCAGACTTCTTTGTTGCACATCACTTGATATAATATTTAAATTTCTTTCTTGTTTTTTTTTTCCTTTTCCCTAAATACGGTATTTTTTTTTAATGCAATCACCGTTAAGTAACTTGCTCAAGGTTACAGGCCAGTTATTTCTGGGTGTGGTGCTAAGTATCTGAGCCTGGATTTGATCCCCAGGTCATCCCAACACTGGAGTCGGTGCTCTTACTCACTGAGCCACCTGGCCGCCCCTATTGCATGTTTTTATTTTTCTATTTTTCCACTTAATAGTATCTCATTTAAAAAAAAATGTAAAGATAGCTTTCAACATTCACTTTTATAAAGTTTTGAGTTCCATTTTTTCTCCTCTCTCCCCTCCCCCTTCACCAAGATAGCAAGAATCTCATATGTTATAGATGTACAAACATACTAAACATATTTCCACATTAGTCATGTTGTAAAGGAATAATCACAACAAAAGGGAAATATTGTGAGAAAGGAAACAAGGGAAAAGGGAGTGCTCTGATCTGCATTCAGACTTCATCATTTTTCTCTGGTTGTGGATAGCATTTTCCATTATGAGACTTTTGGTACTGTTTTGGATCATTGTATTACTGAGAAGAGCTAAGTCAATCATAGTTGATCATCACCCAATACTGTTGTTACTGTGTATGATGTTTTCCTGGTTCTGACCACTTCATTCAGCATTAGCTAATGTAAATCTTTCCATTTTTTTTTTTTCTTAAATCCATCTGCTCAACATTTCTTATGGAACAATAGCATTCCATTATATAGATATACCATCACTTTTTCAGCCATTCACCAGTTGATGTGCATCCCCTCCATCTCTAATTCTTGGTTACCTCCAAAAAAGCTGCTATGAATATTTTTCTACATGTAGGTCCCTTTTCCCTTTTTATGAGCTCTTTGTGATACAGACCTAGTACCACTACTATCTGGATCCAAGGTTATTCACAATTGTTTAGCCCTTTGGCATAGTTCCAAATTTTTTCTCCAGAATGTTTGGATCAATTCAGAATTTCAACAACAATGCATTAGTATTCTCATTTGCCTGCATCTTCTCCCTCATTTATCATTTTCCTCTTTTGTCACATTAGTCAGCCCTTATAGGTGTGAGGTGGAACCCAAGAGTCATTTTACTTTGCATTTCTCTAATCAATAGTTATTTAGAACTTTTTATATGACTATAGATAGCTTTATTTTTTGTTTAAAAACTACCTATTCATATCTTTTGACAATTTTCGATGTGCTTTTCCTAATAAATTCAATTTTCTTTTGTTTTCCTTATTAAAAAAAAAAGCACAGCAGCTCTGTGAAATCAGATAAATTATTTGCACAGCCAAGAGGGCTCTTTCTTTCTATCAATAAAGAATGCTAAATCCTTCAAGATGCATCTTTTCCAAAGCTTATGGTAGACAGAAACCATTCACCAAGAAGGATACTTGTGTCAAAGGGAAGTTTAAAAAAAGAGAGAGAGACTGAGATTTTTACCTGTATACCTCTTGCCATTAATAATACAGTCTCTTGACAAATAAGGCAATCCTGAGAGCATAGCTTGTGAAAGAGGCAGAGAAAAAGAGACAGATAGATGAGGGAGGGAAGGAGGGAAAAAATAGAGAAAGAGAGAGAAACAGAGATAAAGATAGACAGAGAGAGAGGGGGAGGGGAAGGAGGATGGACGGAGGGAGGAAGAGAGACAGAGACAGAGAGACAGACACAGAGAGAAAATACTGCTTAAGATATCAGTAGATTTTTATGTAATTGTAAAATTATTTCGTAGTCAAATTAAAAATAATAATATTTAATTGAAGAGTTAACTAATATTTGTTGGTATGTGAGTTTGGGGAAAAAAAGTCAGTGTCTTTCAGAAGCCAAAGTGTTAGTTTTTCCACTTTTTAAAAATTTTAATTTTCCTAACTTGAGGGAGCAACATTCAAGAAGAAAGACATTGATTATAGGACAGGAAAATGTCCAAGAAATTAAATTACTTTGTTGTTTCCTTTTAAATGGTAGAGATAAAATGAATGTTAATCTAGTTTTTAGAAAGAGAATAACTAATGAGTAATCCACCCACATTTCTGCTTATATCCACAAGTCCTGTTTAGTTTATTCATGGCTCTCCAAGTGTCCAGGTATGCCTAGAAAGGCCTTCAAGGCATTGTCAATAAACATTTCCATACTTTGAGTTTATCTGCTTTCTTTACTAGAATGTGGGAAAGAATATATATCCTTTGAGAAATAATATCTATCTATTTCTCTATCTATCTATCCATCTATGTATCACATCCATCTATCTATTACTAAATACTATGGAAACTACATTCACATTAAATAGTACTTTATATTATTTAATTCAATAAAATGAACAAAATTCTTTCCTCACGGAAATGATAATGTAGGTAATGCACATATTCCCATTGTGTATATGAGGAAATTCTAGCTCAGTGAGTTGAATCAGGGCCATATGCTTAATAAATCTTTGAGTCAGAACTCCAATATTGATCTTTGGGATCTAACGAAGGCTGTCTTTCTAAAGAGGGACTGTTCAAATACTAGAATGATCTCCCTCATGGTCTACTACATTTTTCACCATCGGATGCCTCCAAATGTGGTCAGGGTTGTTCCTGGTAGATGCAATTCCTGGGAGTTGTTGCACTGCACAGCATTTGACATCCTGGTCAACCCTATCTTCTGTTCAATGATTCTTCAATGAATATCTTTTCTCTGGTTCTTTATGATGCCTATGGGGTTGTATTTAATTCTATGGCTTAAATGAGAACTTCACTTTATAATTTCATGATTCTATGCTTAAAGACACAGAACTGTAAGTATTATTTACAATGTGCTTCCCAAATCCTTTTCCCTGATACATTAATGGATATCTCTTCTCCCATTTTGCTTTAGTCTGGCTTATTTGATGTTCTCTGTATCCAGATTTGTAGATTTATCTGGGCATTTTCTCTTCCAACCTTCATTTTCATTTTGTAGCCCTTATCTTCAAATCAATCCATCTTCAGTAAAATGCATTCATGAGATGCACCCTCCCTCTAGCCAAAAAGCCCATCACTCCAGTATCTTGAACCATTATCTAAATGTCACTTGTTTAAATCATCTCTAGAGCCAAACTTCATTTTCCATAACATACTCTCTTCCAATGTCCCAACCTTTAACTGGAAGAAGAGAAAAAAATAGCACCTATGATGCCATTTTGGTTTCCTGACCAGAACTTCCTTCTCCCTAGAGAGTCTTTCCAACTCTTTTTCAAGTCATATATGCTGTCCTCACATGAATCACCAGAAGTGGGTAGGAGTTGGAACTATTCATCACTCTTGGCAGGATCTCCTTCATATCTTCGATGTATGATCCTGGGAAATTTAAAAAAATGTGAAGACCATGCCAGGGCCTTCTCCAACCTTCTTATCCAGAGGGTCACTACCTCTAATGAAAACGTTTTGTCTCTGAGTTCAATAGTAGTTTTCATTAAATATGATTAAATATTCAAAAATAGTTTTGTTCCATGGAATAGAAGGTGTCATTCCTTCATTCCTCTAACTCTCCTCTTCATGGGAAACATGAAGGCACAATGGTGAATGACATGAAATATGTAAGACTTATTGTGGAGCTCCAATGACTCGCATTTGCTATTCCTTTGCTTACTTGCTGGTATGATGCTGTTTCACTCTCCAAGTACTTTCTATTGGTCTTATTTCGCCTCTAATTCATTTGAATCTTTTACTTCATCTTTCTTCTTGGATTTTTTTCTTTCCCTTTAAAATAGGAACTCTTTATTTTCCTTAATGTGTGGTAAGATTAAGAAGTGAGTTCTATACCAATTTTTTTTCCTCCTCAAATAGAAAGAATGACTCCCAGTTATTGCATATGTACCCATTCATTGTTTCCAGTAAGAAAGAAATCAGCACACTCCCCTTGTCTCCCTGATACACTTTCCTCAGTATATTCCCCTGATGCCAAGAGATATTAAGATTCCCCAACTGAACTGCAGGTTGCTGCATATTGCACTGTAAGTATCCGGAAAACAATAACTGATTTTGCTTTTTCTTTGTACATCTAGCACTTCGCACACAACCAAATACACAGTAATGGTTAATTAATACTACATCACTAATTACCCTTGAAAATTGCTGTGATATAGTGTTGTTTACCTGATATTTTATTGTAGTTCTAAGTCACTTAAAGTCACTGCTATTTCAACTGTTACATCTTTTTATAATTTCTTCTCAAGCTAATTTATGATCAATTAATAATTAACATGAGGCCAGAGCTGTAATTGGCATTTTTTACCCAGAGTAAAATATAGTGAAGTATATGCTTTGCCTGAAGTGTGACCCCTGAGTGATACACCTGGTCTTAGAAGGGCCCTTCCAAAAACACACATACACACAGCGCCACACCTTCAGTCACTGTGACAGATGTGGTTGGGAGAGAAATTAAAAACAAATACTGTTGGAGGAATTCAGGACATGGAGATCCATGAACTCATAGTGAGTACTAGTCCATGGAGTGAAGAAGCATTCTGAGACTTCACAATGCTGCCTTTGACAGGACAAAGAAAAGGAGGAACAAAACGGATGAGGTGGGGAGGACTCCCTGTGTATATATATATCCAGATGGCCACCAAGACTTCTCTTCAGAGCTCAAGCCCCACCCAAATTGAAGGTTCACATTAGAATACCTCCATGTGGCAAACACATGAATTTCAACCAGGAAGAGATAGGTCCCAAAGAAGCTGCCCTGGAGTAGCCTCCAGGCACTCACCAGGAATTCCTCAGCTGCTCTGCTTTGCAATAATGCTTTTGAATTACTTGTGGAGACTCAAAGTCTTACTTCTCTAAAACTCCAGCATTTTGACTAGGATTGCCTTTTTCCTTCTCTAAAGTAAACCCTTATGGAATTCACCATTGTGTCTTCTTTTTCCATAACTTGTATTATTTCCTGCACTTTTCTTTCCAGATTTCAACTTTGCTCTGGAGATGGAGCAGGGGAAGCCCAGAAATTCTTGGGAGAAAGCTTCCTTGACAAAAGCAAACTTCAATCCCTTCTTAGAAAACAGGGACATTTGGAGAAAGATGTGGTTTCTTTATTCTTAGTTCAAAAAGGTTCTAAGTCCCTTGGATTCCATCCTGGCTTTTTGAAGTATGCATTTTATGAAGAAAGCTCGACTGAAAAGCCTTTTTCCCCCAATTTTCTCCCAAAAGCATGTTGCATCACATAACTTGGATGATAACTATAATATTTGATTTGCAATCATGAATATTTATGGGTTCCAAATGCCTGATTTTTTTAAGTACTCAAAATAACTGACTCAAAATAACATTTTCCCCATGTATTTGTGTTTGATATAAAGTACCCACATTTCAGCCGCGATAATGAAATGAGAATCTTGGCTTGTTTTCCATATGGAAAGTATTCTATTAACAAACAGCAGTAAGAGAGACTATGAAGGCTGATATCAGGAGAGACAATTGCCTCCCAAGAGACCTGCGAGAAATCTCAACCAGGACTTCAGCAAATCACCAAAAAGGTGAAGCTTCTCTTGCAGGCCTTCCACCTGCTCGGAAAATTTTCTTTTTCATCATCTTGACATCCTTTCACCATCAAATGTCTCATCCCCCCATTTAGTTGTGGACTTCTCCTCAAAGCCCCATGCAGCTTTACACTAAGCATTGTCTCAGTGTGTTATCTCTACACACACATACACACACACACACTGATTTACTTGTAGAAAATGAATTCCTGTTGGGAAAACTCCCTCTGCCAATACTAATTGACACATGCTTTTCTATTTGTTATCTTGCACATTTTCTTGAGAGAGGAGAGGAAGGATAAAAGGTTTAACTGGGGCTCCAGGAAGGTTATATGGCACAGTTGGGAATGACCACTGATCTCCTTGACTCTGCTCACTTTCAGAAACCCAAGGGCCTTGTTAGCCAGGAGTCCGATCCTGTGATATCTGATATGTGCTCAGCCAGGTCCTGACTGAAGAGCTCCAAGGAAAGGAAAGCACCCCACCTCTTATAGCATCCTATAGCCTCTGCACCATGACCCATCACTTCTCACAAAAAAGTAACATCAATAAGAAAGAGCAGCTCAGTCAGCCTCTGTGGTGAAGGAGCATTGTAGGAATCCCAGAAGAGCTTTCCATAGTCACTTGGCATGGTGTTTCTGCTCTGGTATGCCTCGCAATGGTGAAGACTGCCCTGCTGCTACACACCAGCCTGGCTTCAGCAAGATCTGTCTTCAAATACTGCTGGAGGAATTCAAGGGGACTCCCACCATGTCCGGTTGGAGTGGACAGAAGGCTTGACTGAGAACCAACAGATGCAGCTTAAAGCCCAATTTCTGATGTTTCCTAGTTGTGTGACTATGGACAAAGCACCTGCCCTTTTGAAGGCTCAACTTTTTGGCTTAAAGACAGTTCGGAAGTATTGTGCATAGAATGCCACACTTAGAGGTTGGAAGATATGAATGTGAATCCTCCTTCAGTCCCTTATAAGCTTCAGGATCTTTGACAAGTCAATTAAAGGCTCTGTCTTAATATTCCCATCTCTTAAAATCATGGCTATTTATTAAGCTTCTAAATGAAAAAATCATATCTACAGCATTTGGAAAATTAAAAAGCCCTACATATTTTTTATTATTTACTCTTCCTTATATACCTCATTCCATCTCCCACCTCAGCACATTTGCCAAGGCAGTACCCTCCCCCTTCCACTTGCTTGGAATGTTGCCTCCTCACTGCCTCTTCTTGGCATCTCTAGCTCATTGAAAGCTTAGGTTGAAATGTCTCAGGATGTAAGAGTTTATCCTGATTCCCACAGCAAACACAAATACTAATAAGAATTTATCAAGAACTGTCTATGTGTCAAACATAAGCCCTCACAAAATTAATTTGCATTTAAATATTTATGTCTATACATGAGTACATTGTATGTTCATGTATGTTCAAATACTCATCTGGAATCATGTTGCTTCCTGTCCCAGCCCTATAGTGTAAGCTTCTTTAGGACAGGGACACTTACTTGTGTCTTTGTATCTGCAGGGCCCAGAAAAGTGTCTGGTATTTAGCAAACAGTAAACATTTGCTGATTTTTTTTCTTGTTGTCATATAGAGAAGGAAGTGGTGATTTTCAGCACTATTTGACCAAGAGAGGAAGGTCTCTGCATGGAAACTCCTGTCATTGGCACATATCTGTAATTTATTTGTAATTTCTACTTTTAAGGTTGCTGGAAGATCCTGAGGATGTCAGTGACTTGCCCTTGGTCACATATTGGTACATTTTGGGGCTAGAATTTGCTTACTCTGAGAGTCATACTCTAACAATTACACACATTGCTTTCCTTTACTTTCTTGGGGTTTTAAAGCTGCTTACATTCTATACTCCTTGATCCTATTAGGAAGATGTGAGGAAAACATTTTGCCAACCTTGAAGTGTTATAAAAGGATAAGTTATTCTCATAGTAAAGTCCTATTCAAGGGTGTGACTCAGTTGTACCTATATTCATCTTTAATCCCAGCAATAATTTTTTTTTCCTCTAAATTTCCTTTATCACAGGTTACTACTTGGTCTTCATATTGTGCAGGAGCTCCCAGTTCGCAGTATGCCAAGAATAGAAAAGACTCCAGACGAGTCACTTTTCACTCAGCGTCAAGCTGACTCCAGATAATCCCAGAAGAGGCCAATTCTTCTCCCCATCTTGTGCTTTTCAGGATTACTTGGCTGCCCCTCCCTAAAACAGAAAAAGGATAATTTAGGTCTAGGTTATTTCAGATGCTTTTTATCCCCCAAGGGAATATATATTTTTCAGTCCAAACCCTGTATTTCACCCAATTTTGACACTGATGGATCCTTTAAATCCTGAATTCCCAGACCTGTGACTCTCCAGAAATTCTGCAGTGTTTAAGTCAAGAAGCCTTTATTAAGCATTTATATGTGCCGGGTACTATGTAAAGTGCTGAGATACAAAGGAAGGGAAAAGCTACCCTTTCTTTCAAGGGACTCAACTTCTAATGGGAGAACCAAAATGAAAACAGCAGTGAACATGTGTAGTACTGTACCTCAATTAACGCCAGAAAGACCCAAGTAATAATTTTAGAATGGACCCTTTATTAAAGGGCTACATGGCTGATCAGGCCATGTGTTGGGCTAAGCCTGCACCACCCACCCCATGTCTCAGGTACAGCCATAGCAGTAGCAGCAGCAACAGCCCTGATCTGGGGCAGAACCTCAGCTTTTAAAGGGGGACTTATGGAAGCAGTGGTTGGTCAGTACACACCTTGAAACTCCCCCACCTGATCCAGAAGCCTGCCCACTTCTATGCAGGTGAGCTGACTGGGTAAAGGGCAGAGACCCAGGGCGGTAGGGCGGAGCTGACCCTGCAGTCTGCTCACTTCCTTGGGAGAGGAGGGGTTGTGGGGCAAACCAGGCACAACATCTCCCACTTCTTTTGTTCCTGTGTCAAATCCTTGAGACCCTGGCCCAATAATACAGGACAGTCAGCTTTGTTCCCAAGGACTGGTAGAGGGACCCATAACAATTAGCAATTTAACAGTTAATAGGGAATTCCTATAATCAAGGCCATAATCACAAGGAAGTGGAAGGGGCCACATTTTTCCATTTGTCTTCTAGTTGAATTTCTCCAGGAAAGAAGTTGTCCCAGTAGAGGTCAGGTCCAGATTCTTGGGAAAGCCGTCTGCATCTGATGTTGTCTTTTTCAGATTCCAAGGCTCTCAGGGGCTAATACTTAGATGACTAGAGTTCAAATTAGGATACAAGAGCTCCAAGAAACACGATTTTACACATAAAGGTGTAATTTTCTAGCCATAAAAGACTAGGTTCAAACAAATAGTTCAGTTTTCTTAGCCACACAGGGCTAGGCTCAGTTAATACAATGAGGTTTTTCTCACAATTGTACAAAATGACATAATTACATTAAGTCAGGTACATGTCACCAAGATAACCAAAAAAAACTTACATACAAACTATACAAGAATCATAATTAACATACAATTCCTTGTATCCCAGTGACCTGTTGCATTTAAGCAACACTTTTAAATTCCAGATGCCTCATGTAGTTAAAAAAGAGTTTTGCTTTTCCAGTTCAGATCTAGAGATGACCAGATAATTTGGACTTAATATAAATTAGTACAAATACTTAAGATTAGTGCCATATTTTGAAACTACAGAGAATTTTCAGTTTATTTATTGGGGACTCTAATTTATGTTGGGCATGAAAGGAGTGAGACAGAAGATCCCCGAGATTAAAATTGGAAGTGGATTTTATTGCCATCGGACTGCTGGGATCACATACCCAAATCAGACAGTAAATTGGCTTGAACAGTTTTTAAATAGATTACAATAGTCAGGTTACATAGGCTGAAACTACAATCAGTGATGGGTCAGTGTATATTTGAATTTTTCCACTCGTTTTTCCTAGGCTGATGTACAGGGAACCCAGAAGGTGTGGAGATGGGGACTACCCAGTAGGTGAGGCAGGGAAAAATGGAGCAGGGATTTTACCCTAGGATGATCCGCCCCACCCATGAATTTATTAGAAAAGGGAAAGGTAAAAGTTATCCTAAAATGCCTGCTTACAGATCAATGGAAGGGAAGGAAGAGGTAAAAGTTATTTCTACCTTTCCTAAATCCTGTATCTGTTATAGGAGTCCTTTAAAATATAAAAAAAAAAAAAACAACCTTTTTTTAATTGATTTCATCTGCTCTTTGTAAAATTGTCAGACAGATGCATTAAAAATTAACATTAGCTTCACCCTTACCACTATCTTATACAATCCTTGTGCTAAAATCCAAAATCCATATCTCTGATCTTATTCCCAAACATGCTCAAATCATGAATTCACATAATAGGAAATTTTTAAGTCAATTTTACACATCTGTATTTAATCCTAGGTGTCATCTAGCCCGATCCTCTTGCTCTCCTCAAACTTCACTATGTTGGTCAAAGGAGCATCTATTTCATTACTTTTTGCCTTATTAGTAATCATCTCCTTCTTTGAAGGATGTTATCTCTATATTTATTCCTTTATTTGGCCCTGGATATTACTTCTCAGTGAATTTGCTATAGAAGAAAGGAAGGACAAAGTCATAAATGTTGACAGAAGTAAAACTTCCTTAGCCTTGTTTGATTCCAGGCATGAGTCACCTCCATTAGTTATTCAGGTAGTCACCAGGTGCTGAAAGCAAGGCTTAGGCATAAATAGGTGGGAGGCTTCCTTTTCAGAAAGAAAAGGCACAATTGGGAAAGTCAGAGAGATCCTACCTGGAAAGTGTCCGAGGTTGTCCCCAAACTTTTCCAAGTACAGACATCCACCTTGAACAGTTCGAAGACTGCAGCCCCTGCCATCCCATTATCAGCTTTTATGATGACTCCTGTAATCAAGGCTTAGAAGAATAGTAAAATTTACAGTTCCTCAAATAATTAAATAGCAAATAAATATGGACTAGTGTCCTTCAGATAGGGCCTCTAAAATTTTATTGAGCTATTAATTACAAACTCAAATTACAAATCTTTCTGCCTTCCCAAAACTTC
This sequence comes from Petaurus breviceps papuanus, assembly GCF_028583685.1. Lineage (NCBI taxonomy): Eukaryota > Metazoa > Chordata > Mammalia > Diprotodontia > Petauridae > Petaurus > Petaurus breviceps. The sequence continues at coordinate 1,551,379 of NW_027185852.1, read as the reverse complement.
CTCATGCTCTCTCAACATACTTCTAAAACTGATATCAACTATCTGGAAACAGGAGGGGCTGGGTGAACCCCTTTGTCCCCTAACCTTCTCATCTGCTTTGTTCAGCTTTTCATAAATAGACTTTAAAGACATTTTGAATTAACCTGGTGTTAGAAATGCTATCTTTCTTTTCTCTCAACTAAAGTAACTCTGATTAATCTAAATATCCTAATTATAATAATAACCTAAATTACCCCATCATTCCCCCCTAGAAACAGCTGGGAAGGGGATTCACAGGGTATTTTCTTTGCATAATTACCAAAAAGTAATTTTTCCCATGCATGGCATTGCAAATACTTGATTTATGAATTGAAACTTAAAAAAGAAAAACTGAAAAGTGCATGTTTTCTTAAATTGCAACATTTCAGAATATCATTAACTCATAACTGATACTCTGACATGGTCAGAGTACTTCATCCACCATCATTTTCTTGTTCCTCTGACAGTATAATTTTTAATTTAACAGCATTTAGAGTATAAGAAACTGCTTATATTATAACATTCATAATACCAATGTTTACCAGTAACAATATCAGAAACAATTATGATGTACCTAAATTTAAACTTCAAACCAAATCAAGTAATTACCAATCTGGTGATCTTAATTTAGTAATTTCCAAATTGTTTTGCAAAGAAAACCATTCATCCTATAACCATTGACACAAACCTCACACCTAAGAAAGGTTTCGCTTAAGGTTTACAAACATAATAATTATAAAATAAACCTTCAAATATGGTTATTACCCAAAACTAATTTGTTGTAAAAATGCTCCTAATATAAATTTCCCAAGACACTGTATATTCACATACATCCAGGTTAACATATATATACATATATATATATACACATATATATATATATATATCTCCTTAGATGACACAACAGCTTCAGAATAGTAATTTAAAAAATTGTTTTTGACATCAGAATTTACAGTTTTTCCAAATGACATAATTTAGGAAAAATTTTAAATGAAATATGAACATTATTATTGCCTGTTTGTAACCCAAATATAAGTTTTAAATGAACACATTTTATAACATAAAAACCCAATACACATGCAATATGAAATTCATATTTTTTTAATTGCTGCAATACTATTCCTACTTCAAAAATGTTTCTTAAGTTCACTTAGCTAAATAGACTTTTAGAAACACAATCCAGTCTGAGAAAGACGGCAACAAAATACCAATGAATATCAAATGACTTATAAAATAATTGACTTTATCAATTCTGGCATGGATTTAAAATTAGAGAGATAACAACATATGCCAGTCATTGTATTTTACAATCAGGTGTTTCACAAATGCTATTAATTTGCTTTTACAAATTCAAGGAACAAGTCAAGCTGAGATAGCAAAAAACTTCTTTCTTTAAGCAATCCCAATATCCTAAAAAAAACTTCTGGGTTTTTTTTAAGCAATGCCAATATATCCTATTTCCAATTTCTTAATGATTAATTCTCAGAATTTGCAAAGATATTTTGTAAAGAAATTGTAAATTTCCCAAATTAAACATTCAAATTATTACAACAGGGAGAATTTTGGTGGACCTTTTGAAAGTGAGCTTTGAATCTGCCAATCTCAAAGCTCTACACTTAATTGGTTTTAATTGTTCAGGCAGGAGATCTCGCCTGCCTGCTTCTTTGATTGGAGGGGAGGGATTCCCAAAGAGGGGCTCAGGTCCCCATCTTCCCAATGCTCACTGAGGAGAGGAAGGATAACGCAGTAAAAAGTTTTGCCCCTCCCCCCTTTGAGTTTTTGGAGGACTCTGGAGAGTCTCTGTCCCGGGGGCATTCACTTTTCCAATGGTCTAAATCTTTACAATACCTGCATTGGTCCCTCACAAGAGGAGTGTGGGTGCCACGTGCCATAGCGCCCACCTGCGTACCCTGTTAGGGAGTCTGAGGTGCAGCAAGAAGGACTCAGGCAAAGTTTTTGTCCGCTTTATCAGAGGGGCCCTCCAATTTCTACCAGCTGGGATATAGCCATGCCCTCCAAACCCTCCAGTTTCTGGAGTTTATTCCCTGAGGGGAAGGCTGGCTGAAGCAGAAGAGGGTTCTTCAGGGGCTGATAGTTTTTCGGAGGCTTTGTCTTAGGGGTATCGGGGACTGGCCGGGCCACAAGGATTCAGATAACCCTTTGGAAAGGACCGTTCCCAAGCCAGGGAGGGGAATAGGGGAGGAGATCTAGCCAGACATCAATATAAGGGAACTGATCTGGATGTCCTGGATTCCCTGTGACCACCCGACACACTGATTGAATAATTTGCTTGTTAAATCTTCCCTGAGGGGGCCAGCCCATCCCAAAAGTGGACCACTCATTCATACAAGAAGAAAAGAGTTTCTTCTTCTTCTTCAAGGGGACTCCATAATCTGCCACGTCCTGACAGGCTACTCTAAAATGGCTTAGAATGCAACCCAAGGGAATTTTTTATGTCCTGGCTGAACCTCTCATGTTCTAGGATGAAAAGACAGACAAACAGTATAGTCTTACAAACAAATGTCTTCCCAGTGGAAATGGGAAAAGCTCCCTTAGAGGTGCTTGTCTGATAGACACCCGAATACCTGTGCAGAATAACAACTGGGAGGCTTTAAGCCAATGAGCTCAAGACAACACCATGTCACCAGGCCATGTACCGATACCCAATAGTCCCTGACTTCTTCTATGCTTCTCGCAGATTCTGAACAGGAAGCAAATGAGCTCAAGTGAGTCCAGGACACACAAGAAACATGCAACATTAACCGGATTACTGACCTGACGGGCGAGGGGCTTTGGTGTCCCAAAACTTGGCTGGGGTGGAGATGAAAAATGCCAAGTCTAGCCCTCCGCCCGCGAGAACAAAACCAGAACAGATTTTTACTCACCCCAAACTGGAAGTCCTGTGTCCACTAAAGCCCGAATGAGGAGCATGGAGCGACTAGAAGTCGGGAGGCAGATGCAATCTTTCCTTTCTGGAGACCTGGGGCCCCGGAACATCAGGGGCCAGCCCCCTTAGGAATCTGGGAGAGCAGATGCCTACCCCCAAGACCCCCAAGACCAAGAGCTCTTCCTACGGAGCAAAATCTCGCTGGCTCCCCATGCAGTGGCCAGGGCTGCTTCCTCCCCACCCCTCTCCTTTCTTATCTTTCTTTCTCCAAAGGGGAGATAAGGAGAGATTTGGAAGTCCAACAGTTTCCCTGGCCAATGTTTGACCACAGAAGTTTTTAGTCACAGACAGACAGAAAGGCAAGCACACAAACACAACAGAGAGATAACCACTCACCTCTGGAGGCTGACACAGAGATCGGGGTCCAAAGAGCCGAAATGTGATCTGATCGATGTCAGGGGATGGTCTGGACTTTCTCAGTCTGGAGTTCTGAGGTCTGAGAAAATCTCAGATGCCGGGTGCTCAAGGAAGTCAAAGCTGAGGGGCCTCCACCCCCTGAGGCCAAGCGAGGATCTTGGGCCTTGGACAGAAACAGCAAATGCTGTCAGATCCTCGCTGGGGGCTCCAAATGTAGTACTGTACCTTGATTAATGTGAGCAAGACCCAAGTGATACTTTCAGAATGAACCCTTTATTAAAAGGCCATGTGGCTGTTCAGGCCAGGTGGTGGGCTGAGCCAGTACCACCCATGTCTCAGGTACAGCAATAACAGTAGCAGCAGCAACAGCCCTGATCTGGGGCAGAACCTCAGCTTACCATGGGAGCCTTAAGTAAGCAGTGATTGGTCAGTACACACCTTGAAACTCCCCCACTGGACCCAGAAGCCCGCCCACTTCTATGCAGGTGAGCTGACTGGGAAAAGGGGGCAGAGCCACTGGAGGAGGGCAGAGCTGACCTGACAGGCTGCTCACTTCCTTGGGGGAGAGAGGGTTGTGGGGAAAACCAGGCATAGCACATGCAAGACAGAGACCAGCTAAACTGTATGCAGAGAGCAGAATTTCACTTGAGACCAGAATGCAGGTAGGGAAGCCTAGCGACAGAGAGGAGGAAGGAGCCAATGCCAAGAAAAGAGAATAACCAGTGTCCAGAGATGAAGCCATGATAAGCTTTGTCCCATAATGTGCCATAGAGTACAAAGAAAAGCAAAGAGACCAAGGTCCCCAAATGGTATACATGGAGAGGCAAGGCGTAGGGACCCTAGAAAGCCTGAAGGGAGACAGCCTATGATGGGCCCTGCTTGGAGCTGTTGTGCCTTCTTCCTTAATGGAGTTTTAAAGCAGATACTGCTCAATACTTATAAGAAATGTGATTTGGGGAAAATCAGTTTTATGTTGGGTCAAATGGCTGGTAAAATTCATCCTAAATCTCAAACTTTTGCTATAGTTTGATCACTTGCCCACTAAACAGGAGATGTGTGTGTGTGTGTGCTTTATTGATTCTTTTGCAGGCCAGGAAAGCCATTTTGTTATTGTTATGGGTGTCATCTTTAATTTCAATTTAAAATTAGTCCCTGCCCTCAAGGAGCTCGCATTCTTTTATTTTGTTTTTGTTTTTGGAGGGTAATTGGGGTTAAGTGACTTGCCCAAGGTCACAAGGTTAGTAAGTGTTAAGTGTCTGAGGCTGGATTTGAACTCAGGTCCTCTGGACTCCAGGGTTGGTACTCTATTCACTGCACCAACAAGCCCCTCCAGGTGTCATCTTTATTCATAACTTAAAGAAACACTAAATGTTATTTATAGGTTAGTGAAGGTGAAGACATTTAAAGACATAATATTTTCCCCCTAAAAATGTTTTCCTGAAATAGTTAAGAACCCCTGCTATAACCAAGATTTTTCCCGCTATCTTACCTCCTTCTGTGACCAGTGAACATATGGAAACTGTAGATGAGATTGATGGGAAGTGTGAATTTTAGCAAGCAAGTATATTTTGTCTGCAGCTCCCCATGACTATCAGTATGATACAAGGGGAAATAAGAGCAGCCATTACTAGGAGCCAGGAGAGTCGGGTTCAAGTTCCATCCCAAGAAACGTAGTAGTGATTGGAACCTGTAAAGAAATTCATATTGACTTAATTCAATTCAAGTACTTGCTAAATACATGCTATGTAGCAAGCAGAGTGCTAGATAATGGACCTGCAAAGACAATCAAGAAGCACCAGCATCCTCAATAGCTTTCTGTTCCAGTCACTGCTACTGGCAATGTGCACAGAGAGAAGTCAATTTGGGATAATTTCAAGAGGGCTAAAATACTGACAGCTCTACGGATGAGGAAAGTGCCCCCACCGCAGATAGCAATGACTCTACCCTTGAAGGAGGCTCTGGAATCTAAAAAAAGGAAAAAAAAAATGTTGCTTTTGGTGGATGGCAAATGGGCTGATTTGGCTATTGAGGGGTTAAAGAAGGGTCCTATCAAATAAGTAGGAAAAAATGACTGTGAAGTACTTAAGTTCCAAGGTTGAGTTTGTGATTGATCCTAGAAACGATAGGGAGCAGATGGGAGCTTGTTGAGCAAATATGGGGCAATCAGATTTCTGCCTCAAGAATATTATTTGGCAGGAGTGTGGAAGATGGACTAGAAGGAAGAATGGCTGGCCTCATGGCGATTAATTACCTGGTTGTTGCAATAGTGCCAATGAGAAGGACTAAGACAGCATGGTGGCTATGAGAATAAAAAGAAGGCAGAGACCTCCTTGGATGTTATGCAGGTAGAATTGATGGGGTACCTGGGGTCTAGGTCAAACCAACTTGTAAAACCAGTCTGTGAAGTTGTAACTGCAATTTGTCCTTTCCCACCCTTGAGCTCTGCCCCTCCTCCCTATCCCACACTCCACCTAGGCAACACCCTGTGACCCCTTTGTTCTTACTTAATCTCTTCATTTCTTCTCAGGCCTGGCCCACACCCTCCTTTGTCCTTGCCTTTTGTCTCCTTCACCTGGCCCAAATCTTATCTAAACTCTCTGTTCACATGCTGCTCCTCCTGGTCAGCTCTGACCTTTGTCTATGCCCTGAGGCTCCTCCCATCTGGTCAGCCCTGACAATGGCAGCCGTACCCTTTAAAGGTGAAAGCATGTACCCCTCTCACTTGCAGGTCCCCTAAAGGACTCTTGCCCCCTTCTCATAGAAACCTAACAGTAAACTTCTACAACTCTCACTCCAATTAAGCCTGAGACCTTGAATTCTTTCCAGACGATATTGCAGGTTTTCTGGTCTTAGATAAGATCAGAATTCCTGCTGAACCTATTGGGATCCCCTCTCCCATCAGAATCAACAAGACTTGGCTGCAGATTGCAGTAGGACTTGTTTTGTTTTTGTCTTTGTATCTATAGTACATATCATAGGGACAAATGCCCAGGAGACCCTTAATAAACACATGATTTTTGGACTGATAAATAGATTGATAAGTGAGTGAGTAAAGATGAGAAAAGATTCAAGTATAAATCTAAAGGGAAAAAAATAAAAAATCAAGACTGGTGTCCTAAATGTGCCCTGACCCAAAGAAACACACACATGGCGAGACAGATGGAGGCAGATAAACAGAGACACAGAAACACAGAGGAGGCATAACTGAATGGATATATTTTAAATTAAGTTAGAAAGAAGGAAGGATAAAGGAGGAGGGGAAGTCAAGTCAGGTTTGGATTTGTTAAGTTTGAGATGCCCATGGGGCATCAAAATACTGTAGATGTCTGGCAAAAATCAGTGATTCAGGACAATAGAAACTTAACCTTTCAAACTTTTTTGTTTCCCGTTTTAAAAAAAAAAAAAAAAAAAAAGGTCTTTTCCACAGTTCCTTTCAGTCCTGATGGTTTATCATTATAAAATGCATTTTCCCTCCAAAAAGAGGACTGTTGCCTTTTTCCACAATTTCATGAAAGAGCCAAAAATTACTATTGAGTACACAACCTTCAATCTACAGGACTGTAAATTTTAATATAAAAATACTAAATTATAAAACTAAAATCCTGTTGAGCCCTAATTAAAAAGGACAGAAAAGCAACCAAGCTTGAAGGAAATATTATAGATGCATATATCCAATATTTCCAGTGTTTAATTAGCTCTCCCAGTGTGAAACCTTCTGGGTATCATATTATTCAGTTTCCTGGCAGTATATACTTCTGTTGCTCTCTCTGTCTGTCTGTCTGTCTGTCTGTCTCTGTCTCTGTCTCTCTCTGTCTCTGTCTCTCTCTCTCTCTGTCTCTCTTTCTGTCTCTCTCTGTCTCTGTCTCTCTCTCTCTCTGTCTCTCTCTCTGTCTCTCTCTCTCTCTGTCTCTCTCTTCTTCCCCCTGCCTTTCCCCTCTGTTCTTCTCTCCCCACCCCCGTCATCTTTCTGCTCCCCCTCTATCCCTCCCTCCTTTCTTCCCTCACTCTTTCTCTTCTTAGATTCTTACTTCTCATTGAATCAGGACTTCTTGTGGAGGCCAGGTTGCAGAGGAATCATCGGATGCCCTCCCTAACTCCTGATCAGACACTGACATTGTCTTCTAAAAGGCTGCAGAGCATTTTGCAGAGTATATCAGACAGTTCAAATTAGAAGAGAAGTACTCATGAACATTTGAGAAGCAACAATGATTGTGTTGTACGCGCTCTATTTGGGGACAGCTGGGCTTTCAATGAGGAGGGCACATTCCCCTAGGCCTTGTGCCTGCTCCATTCACTTGCTTCCATTATGTAGTAAGGCTTTGTCCACTAGGATTCATATGGAAAAGAAAGTACTTGTATTTGCCAATGACTATGCTAACAAGTGAGAAAGAGCTTCAGATTTTTCCAAGCCTGGGAGTCATTGGAACTGCTGAAATAATTATCATAGATGAATGAGAAATGCTCTTGTATGATGCTTGAAGTGAAGGAAAGGGGCCACTTCATTGAGTGTCTGCTTTACTTATAGGGGGAAAGTGTATTTTTCTGCCTGTGTTTATTTTTGGGATGGCCAGTGGGTTGAGGTGCCATAGTTGTATCCCCCATTAGAATTCATGCTCCTTGATGACAAGGATTTTTTTCTTGTTTTCCTTTTTTTGATCTTTCTCTGTGATACCCAGGTTAATCACATCCCCTATGACATAAGAAGAACTTAAATATTCAGTGACTGATAAGAGAAGATCAATGGTTCCCATCATTAATCTAAGGAAAAAAGTAGAATGGATAAAGATCTGCAGGTACATAGTTTAATTTTTGTGTCCCCCAAAAGAAACATACCTGTGTTCATGCACACATAGTACACATATGTGTGTATGTATTTATATATATACACATGTATATACATATGTGTGTATGTATTTATATATATGTGTATGTGTGAATGTATCTATGCATATATGCAAAAATGCTTACATACCCACACAGAGAAATAAAGGCTCTAAAGTCAAAGTTAAAGAAAATAAGTTGATTCATAGATTTAGAACAAGGAAGAAACTTCAAGGCTTCATGAATTATACCCAGTTCAGGTGCCTAATGTTACAGATGCTGGAACTGGAGCCCTGAGAAGTGATTTAACCAAGGTCACTTAGTAAATGATAGAACAGGGACTGAAATCATGAATTCTAAAGCCAAATACAGCATTCTCTCCATTGTAGCCATTTGTTTAATGGATCAGTGTCTTTTATAGGATTACAAAACCCTCCCCCCAACTTCCAGAGTTTATCAAATTTGATGATCTAGAAAAAGCCAGACGTGTAAGTCTCAGTAAATAATTATAATACTTTAGCTCTCAGTTATGACTCTTCTGAGAACTCAGTCAATTGATATTGATAATAAGTAGCATGCCAATTGTGTTTCAAGCTTGGAAAAGTGCTTTATAATTATGATCTCATTTCATCCTGGCAACACTGTTAGGAGGTAGGGGCTTTTTATTATTTACGTTTTAGAGGTGAAGAAACTCAATTAAAGGGATTAAATGACTTGCAGCTCTTTTTCAGCAAAAAGTTGGCAATTATGGGAGTTGGTCATAAGTTGGGGAAGGGCTGAACACTTTGTGATATATGTTGGTGATGGACTATTATTGTGCTATAAGAAATGATGAGCTATACGCTCTTGGAAAAATGTGGACAGACTTATATGTCCAGGGTGGAGCCAAGATGGTGGAACAGAAGCATTAATTTTTCTAAGCTCCTCCGGAATCCCGTCACTAAACTTTCAAAAGTGAATCTGAATGGATTTTAGAGTGACAGAATCCAGATTTTAAAGTAACAGACAGAGCATGGCAGAATCCAGCTCAGGAAGGTGCCCACATGGCTCTGGGCAGGGGGAGCATGGAGCACATGGGAGCTGCACCAACTTGCACTAGAGATCATACTACAGCCCAGTGAGAAGGAGTCCCATCCAACAGACTGGCGCACTCCAAGGGTGATTTGCAGCAGTCTCGCCAGGGCAGGACAGAGGATCTGTCAGAACTGGTTAAGAGGAATCACAGGGCCCACAGCAGAGACTGCAGTTTCTCCTGGAGCTTTAATCTCACAGCCTGGAACTTGAAAAGTCACCTACCTGATTTTCCAGAGGCTATGATGGCAACATACACTCTAGTTGCTCCAATTTCCCCTCCATGACCTAGAAAATACAGAGATAAATGTCCCACCCAGAGTAAAATCCAGAAATAGCAGAAATAGCCTCAGGCTTAGGAGTCACTGAAAAAGGGTGTAACCCAGGCAGTAAGGAATCTGAAGTGAAGGGTGGGAGGGGTCCCAACAAGCTTCACCCCAGCAGGAGTTCCTGAAGTCCAGCATGGTGGAGCCAGCAAGCACTAACAATACAAGCCCAGGTGGACTTTAGCACCACAATCTGCAGACACCAGCACTGCCAGCTGCTGAAAATGCCTCTGTTGTAGCCCAGGGACATAGAGGCAGAAATCTGAAATGGCTGTATCACCCCTTCCCCACAGATTACTCTGTGAGCCTCAAGGTAACTCAGGGGAAACACTGAGAGTCCTGGCCTTGGACTCAGTCTTGACACCCTGATGCTACAGCACACAAAGTCAACAACCAGGCACCTAGCTCCCACCTGAGAAATTAGAAAATAAGTAATCACAATGGGAAAGTAGGAAGCTGAGGAGACGGGAAAGGAAAAAAAAAATAGATTAGAGCTTATTATACCAAGAAGATTGACCAAATACAGAGGACAACATGGACTCTATACTCACAAGTGAGACCACAGAAGGAAATATGAACTGGTCTCACGCCCAAAAAGCTTTCTTGGAAGAGCTCAAGAACTATTTTAAAAGACAAATTAGAGAGGTAGAAGATAAATTTAAATCTAAAATGACCAAACTGGAAAAAAAGTCTCAATGAAGAAAACAAATACTTAAAAAGTAAAATTTGTGCACTGGGACAGGAGGTTCAAAATCTAATTGGAGAAAATACCTCCCTGAAAAAAAGGCTTCAAAAACCAACTAAATAAAGTATATAACTAAAATTAGAATCATTCAAATTGAAGCTCAGGACTCTATGATGCACCAAGAGTCAATCAACCCAAACATAAAGATTGAAAAATTAGGAAAAAAAAGTACAAAATATCTCATTGGGAAAACACCAAATCTGGAGAACAGATCCAGGAGGGATAACCTAAGAATTATTGGTCTACCAGAAAGCCATGATGAAAAACGCAGCCTGGACAACATTCTCCAAGAGATTGTCAAAGAAAAATGTCCTGAAGTCCTAGAATCAGAGGGTAAAATATTTATCAAAAGAATTCAGTGGACTCCTCCTGAAAGAGATCCCAAATTGAAAACTCCAAGAAATATAGTAGCCAAATTCCAGAATTAGAGGGTTATGGAGAAAATACTGCAAGCAGCTAAAAAGAAACAATTCAAATATCATGGAACTACAGTCAGGATCACACAGGACCTAGCAGCTTCTATATTTGAACTCTGGAGTGATTGGAATTTGATATTTCATAAGCCAAAAGAGCTGGGACTGCAACCAAGGATCAAGTACTCAGCAAAACTGAGCATAATCTTTCAGGCAAGGAGATGGTCATTTAATGAAATAAGGGACATTCATACTTTTACTATGAAAAAGCCAGAGCTCAATAGAAAATCTGATCTCCAATTACAAGACTCAAGAAAGACATAAAAACATAAAAAAAGGAAAACACACAGAAACACACACATGCACACATGCACATAACTTGGGTTGCAATAAGAGCAAACTGTTTACATGCCTATATGAGGAGCTGATACTTGTCAATATTGAAATTTATATGATTATCATAAAATTTAAAAGGCACATACCTACACAGAAGTTCTGAGTATGAATGAACTCATCTGATGATAAAAAAAATTCCTTATTAAGTGTTCAAAGGGACTGTAATGGTATAAAAGGAAAGGATGAGGCAGAAAAAGATAAATTAGACCATACAAAGAGGCATAAAAACATACAATAGTGGAGGGGAAGGGAAGAGGGAGATAAACATCATATGAACATTATTCTCATTGTTTTATTTTTCAAAGAGGTATCAACATAATCAGTTAAGTTTAAGACTCTAATGTGAAAAGACACAAAAACTTATAATAATAGAGGGAAAGGAGGGAGTGAGAGGAGCACTGTATGAAATTTACTTTCATTGGTTTGTGGTGAAAGACGGAAAAACATACTTTGATAAGAATAAAAATCCATTGTGCCCTACAGGCAGTAGGAGGGGTAAGGGGAAAAAAGGTAGGGATTAGAGGGGAGGGAAATAGTAGTAATGGAAAAGGGTAGGTAAAGAAGGCGGTGTCACAGGGAGGGAATACTGAAGGAGGTGACAGTCAAAAGCAAAACCCTTAAGGAGGGGAAGGGAGAAGGAAAAAAAAAACAAAAATCTAAAGAGGGGAGGGAATAGGATGGAGAGAAAAAGACATATAGTAATCATTATTGTGAATGTGAATGGGATGAACTCTCCCATAAAAGGGGGGTAGATAGCAGAATGGATCAAAAACCATAACCCTACAATATTACTTTCTAGAAGAAACACATTTGAAACAAGGAGATACATATAGGGAAAAGGCAAAAGGCTGGAGTAGAATATATTATGCTTCAGCTAAAGTAAAAAAAAAAAAAAGCAGGTGTGGCAATCTTTATCTCAGATAAAGCAAAAACAATAATTGTTCTTATTAAAAGAGATAAGGAAAAAAAACTATATCCTGGTAAAAGGCACCATTGAGAATGAAGCAATATCATTACCTAACATATATGCACCAAGTGGTATAGCATCTAAATTCCTAGAGGAGAAGTTAAGGGAATTACAGGAAGAAACATATAGTAAAACTATACTACTGGGAGACTTTAATATCCCTCTCTCTGAACTTCATAAATCTAAACCCAAAACAAGAAAGAAGTTAAAGAGGTGAATAAGATTTTAGAGAGGCTAGATATGATAGATCTCTGCAGAAAACTGAATGGGTATAAAAAGGAATATAACTTCTTCTAAGCAGTACATGGCATATACACAAAAATCGACCATATAGTAAACCATAAAAACCCCAAAATTCAGTGCAGAAAGGCAGACATATTAAATACATCATTCTCAATCATGATGCAATAAAAAATCATATACAATAAATGGCCATGGAAAAATAGACTAAAAACTAATTGGAAAATAAACAATTTAATCCTAAAGAACGAGTGGGTCAAACAAGAAATTCTAGAAACAATCAGTAACTTCATTCAGGAGAATGACAATAATGAGACAACATAGCAACACTTGTGGGATTCAGCAAAGGCAGTTCTTAGGGGAAGTTTTATATCCCTGAGTGCATACATAAATAAATCAGAGAAAATGGAGGTCAAAGAATGGGCATGCAATTGAAAAAGCTAGAAAAAGAATAAATTGAAATTCCCCAATTAAACACTAATTTAGATATAATAAAAACCAAAGGAGAGTTTAATAAAATTAAAATTTAAAAATATTGAATTAAGATATAAAATTAAGAGCTGGTTTTATGAAAAAAAAATTGATCGACCATTGGTCAATATGATTGAAAATAAAAAGACAGATGAAAACCAAATGATGAGTATCAAAAATGAAAAGGGTGAATCTACCTCCAATGAAGAGGATATTAGAACAATAATTAGGTATTATTTTTCCAAATTGTATGCACATAAATTTTAAAGTCTTAGTTTAATGACTGAATATTTACAAAAATATAAGTTGTCCAGATTAACTGAAGAGAAAATAAATTACTTAAATAACCCCATCTCAGAAAACAAATAATTGAACAGGCCATCAGTGAACTCCCTAGGAAAAAATCTCCTGGGCCAGATGGATTTACTAGCAAATTCTATCAAACATTTAAAGAACAATTGATTCCAATACTCTGCAAACTATTTGGGAAAATTAGTGGAGTCTTACCAGATTTTTTTTTTTTATGAAACAAATATGGAACTGATACCTAAATAAGGAAGAGATAAAATGGAGAAAGAAAATTATAGACCAATTTTCTTCATAAATACAAATGAAAAAATTCTTAAAATATATATTAGCAAAAAGACTAAAACAACTTATCAGAAGAATAATAAACTTTGATCAGCTAAGATTTATTCCAGGAATGCAATAATGGTTTAGTATAGAAGGGAGTAAGTAGTTTGGGTGGAAGAGAGTCTATGAGAAAATATAATGTGAAATCACCTTGGAACTCTAGGTTTGAACAAGATTTTGAAGGGCTTTGAATGCCAAGCTGAGGAGTTTGTATGTGATCATGGAGACAATAGGCAAATACTGACGTTTATTGAGAAGTGGAGTATCCTGTTGACAATTTCTTTTAGAAAACCGTTTTGGCAGTCATGGGGAATATGGATGAGAGAAGGATAAGACTACACACAGGGAAACGAAGTAGAGGACTATGGTAATATTTTAGGTAAAGGGTTCTGGGAGGGAGTAGATATAAGAGAAGTAGAGAAAACTATATCAGCCTCAGAAATTGATTGAATAAGCTTGAAAAATTGTTCCCCCTTAAGCTTCATACAAATGCTAAAGACCTCCACATATGGTTAGAGTTTAAGAACCCCTGAATTAACTAATATTTAGGTGGCATGAAATTGAGGACTTTCCTCATTCTGATTCATCTACTGTTATACTGTCCAGCTTTTGACATTTTACTCCAACAAAACTATGCCATTAACTATTGGATGTAGAATAACATCCTTACCATGCACACCCAGAGGAAATTAAAAATGCCACACAGAAAGTTTAAAGCCCTGATTATAACTCAACAATGCAATTACATAGCTGTGGGACTTCATTCACATTGTTTGACTTCTCAGTGCCCATTATCCTCAACTGTAAAATGAATCAGTTGGATTATATGAAATCTTAAGTCTCTTCCAGACCTTTGGTAGCTGAAAGATATCTTTTTTTGAGGATTTAAGTTTTTAAATTTATTTTAAATTTAAATGCATTATAAGAAAAGAAAATGTTTCCATATACACAGCAGTATATGAAAGGATTCAATTTAAAGTGATATATTTCCTTTTCAAGAAAACCTATATAAATAATACTACACATAGGTTTTAAAGCAGTCCAACTTTTCCTTGTTCCCTTGTAGATTTTTTTTTTATTCTTTGCTGTGTACTTTTTACTTTGAAGGCAACAATAAAGTTAGTGGGTTTGAGTTTGTTTTATGTGTATACACATATATGTGTGTATATGTAAATATATACACATATCCATATGTCCATTTATGCACACATTCATGCATACATGCATGCATATGCATAGATATCTATAAACAAATTGTCTTTTTAAATTTAAATTTATATTGGCTTTACCTACCCATGAACAATAAATATTTCCTCCGTTCTTCATATCTAAATTTATTCATATAAAAGGTGTTTTGTGTTTATGTTTGCATAAATGCTATATCAGTTTTGGCAGGTATAGTATCATATTTTTAATACTGTCTAGTGATTTTAAGTGTCCTAAAACAAAATTTAAAATATAGCTGACACATAGTGCGGTTCCCTACTATAGCCTTTTAATTAAATCTATTTTAGTTCTAACTTTACATCATTATTACCCCTGCTTTTTTTAACATAATAAGTTTTACTCCTGACCTTTATTTTATATTTGCCTTTCATTTTTATAGAATTTCCTGAAAGCAACATGTTTTCCAGTCGCAATTTTTAATCTGCTGTCAGTTTCCATTTTAGGGGTAAATTCATCCCATTTGCATTCTAAGCTAGAATTACCTACATATTTTCCTCCTAATTTTTCCTCACTATCCTTCTTGGACTATTCCTATCCCTCTTCACTCCTCTCCTTTACTCCTACTCATTATTTTGCCCTCTTTTATTCCTTAACCTCTCCTCTCTCCAATAATTCCCCTCATCATTTCCCACCATCCTATAATTATAAATAATATTATAATTAACTTTACTGGGTAGGATTTTTTTTTTCTGTAATTCCAATTCTTGTGCTCTTTTATATATAGTGTTCAAAGACCAGTGGTCTTTTCGGGTAGTTGCTTCTAGGTCTTTTATAATTCTAATTGTGGTTCTCCAGTATTTTATTTTATTTTTCCTGTTGTTCAATAATACTTTCTCCTTAACCTGGAGGTTTTAGAATTTAATTATGATCTTACTGTAAGTTTTCATCTTGGGATCTCTTTAAGGAGGTGCTTGCTGGATTTCTTCTATTTCTACTTTCTCCATTTATTCTAAAAGTTCAAAGCACATTTCTTTATTTATTTCTTATATTATAGTGTTGATTCCTTTTTTGAATGCTACATGCTTTCAAGTAGCCTAATTATTCTTATTTTTTTTTGTTCTTGATCTGTTCTCCAGATCAGTTGTTTTTCTTATGAGATGCTTCACATTCTATTTTTCATTTTTTCTTGATCTCTACTAATGTTGTTGTCTTTCCCCTGACCAATTCTAGTTTTCAAGAAACTTTTTTCTTCCTTAAAATTCTGTATCTCTCTTTCCAGTTGTGCTTCAGTATCTTACTCCGAAGATGAACCCTGGCCTTCTTTATTCCCTTAGTAACTATCTGTATCTTGTTTTCTTTCTCTTTTTTTATTCACTTTTGTTTTGTTTTATCAGCTTGTTATTATAGTCACCTCAAGTCCTGGGATGTGGGGGATGGTGCCTCTGGTGTCAGGTCCTCCCTGCTTATTTTAGCTTTGTCCTAGGTCCAAACTCTGTACATCTTTCCCCCTACAAGCTATGGCTAGGGTGCCCCAGCACACTGTGCTTGAAGTACTCTTCCTCCTTGAGGATCACCCAGTGGCTATATCCTTTCAGTTCTCCCCTCTGCACTGGAACCAAAACCAAGAACTCAGCTCTCCTGTAAGTGCCCACAGCTAGCAACATGCCTGCCCCACTGCTTATATACTCAAAAGGCATAAGCTCGTTGCTTCTCACCTTCAGTGCAGCCCAAGCCACTACTCAGCAGTGCAGCTGGCTCTGGCATCCCTAAGCAGCTGAGGGTCCTTCAGTCTTCCCCTTCTGAGATGCCTGATTCCCCACACTATCAGCAAGGTAAACATTCTGGGAAGCTGAGACTACCTCCAAACCCCTATGTCCCCAGGGCTTGTTTGTCGTTTCAGCAGAGATAGCCTGGAGGTGTTTACACATCACATAGATCAAACCTCTGTCCTGACTTCATTCTTCAGGTCTTCTCCAGTTGCCCCAGAAAGACCACTGTTTAGCCTGAACTCTTATTTATTTCTGTTGTTTTACACTCACCCTGAGGTGTTGTTTGTTTGGTTCTTTTTGTCTTGTTTGTGTAGGAAATCTGGAGGGTTTAGGATTTTCCAACATATTCCTCCATCTTTCCAGAATCCTCTGCAGATGAAAGATATCTACTTCCTTTCCAACCAATAATTTGTGAAATGATAGGATTGGACTGAATGGGCTATAAGGTTTCCTTCAACTCTAGATTTAGGATCTAACATTAACTCCTCACTCCCTCTTAAGTTAATTATATAATATACATGAGAGTTAAGTATATAAAAAAAGTTCAAATTGGCAACAAAACCATTTTTGGTAGATAAGATAATTAAGTGGGTGACTTCAAAGCAGGCAATCAAGGACTATTTAAAAATGGATAGTCAGAATTCCCCACCCATAAGGGAAGAGTTCAGCTCCCTTAACAAGGCTTTCCTCCAACACAAATGACTTCAAGAGCTTTCTAGTAACTTATGAAACATATTGAAATTGCCTTCCCTCCTCCTCCAACTCACAAAACACATGATGGTCAATAAGTGCTCTGGTGAACTATTAGTCATTTCTAGGTCCTCCCAACTGCACTATGTGCATCTAATTTTAATATGCTTATTAGACCAACTCCTCTTGTCCTGAATTTAGTAGACTGAGGAAGAGTAAATCATTCTTTTTTTGTATCTTTCCAGGCAACAGGTCTGGGTCTGAGAAGGTTTCATTTAATGAGAAGAGATCTCAGGCAGTGAGAGGAATAGGAAAGCACTTAAGGAGCTTGGGGCATATAAACAATGTATGCAATTTTGTGAGGTGTTGTTTATCATCAGATCACTATTTGGAGAGCCAGGCCTTCTAACAAAATGATGCATGTTAAGCAAGAGATTAATAGCCCATGAAATACCCGCCTGTGGAAGGCTGGCAGAGCAGGATGAGCAATGTCTGGTTGTTTCAGGGATGGGGAAAAGCCAATCACTCCTCTCATCCCTCCCTCTACCTACCCCAGTGATAGACAAGAAAATGTTGCAAGCCTGAAGAAATGATGTTAGAAAGCCATGGGCCAGTGTCACATATAATTGGCCCGAAAGAGAAATGGACATTTCCCCTCTCTCGCTCTTCCATCCTCTTTGGGACACTCTCTCTCCCTTCCCTGCTGGTTCTCTTGGGACTCCCATTGCCTACACTAACTTTAACCCTCAACCCCTCCCACTCCTTGTATTTATTTAACACTCAGATAATTCTCTAACTTCCCCAATGTGATGGATGATAAAATGAAGAATTTGCCTTTTACTGTTTGTTTGTCTTTTATGTAGGAAGCCCTTTAAGACTTACATTAACTTAACCAGAATGGATTTCTGAGGTCATCCAATCCAATATATACTGAAGAACTATGGAATTTGAGAATTAGAAAGGTTGGAAAGAATGCTGTAGCCTTCCAGTCCAACATACATGGAAAAGCAAATAGCATTTTAACTCCATATTCTCCCTTTCCCAGGTGTATTACCTTGCATTCTCTACTTTCAACTCTGCTTTCCTCAATTTGTCATTTATTTCCCCATTACAATCATTAAACTATAATTTGGCTTGTTGTACTCTGTTTCAGTGTTTTGTTTTTGTTTTTGTTTTTTTAGCAATCAGGGTGAAGTAACTTGCTCAAGGTTACACAGCCAGGTGTTTCTGGGTGGGTGCTAAGTGTCTGCACCCAGGATTTGATCTCCAGGTCATCCTGATCCTGGAGCTGGTGGTCTTACTCACTGTGCTACCTGGCCTCCCCTATTCCAGTGGTTTTTAAAACTACTTTGTGTCATGGATTCCTTTGACAATGTGAAACCTATGGAACTCTTCAGAAATCAATGTTTTCAGATTCATGAAATAAAATATATTTAAAAGGAAACCAAAGATTGGCACAAATAAAGATGCATTTTTTATTCCCGTCCAAGTGTAGGGGCACTCAGAAAACTATGCATGGACTAGACTTTAGGCTAAGATCTCATGCTCTATTTTGTTGAAGAATATGGCTTAGAACCCTGCTTTCCTGACCATGGTTCATTATTCCCATATGTCCATAAGAAATAATGACTCCTGAGCTGAAACAGAAAAATTCTGAATATTTTGTGAATTCCCTAAGACTAATAATAACTCCCATTTATTTGTGCTCCCTCAAACTATTTAAGGTGGACTAAGTACCTTTGAGTACTTAGTGTTATACTTAGTACTAATGTAGTACTTAGTACTACATTGAGCTATACATTGCTGGAATGTAGATACTTTGGGTGCCATGTTGTCCATTTTGCAGGCAAAGAAGCCCAGATTCCAAGAGGGTAAGTGGCTTATCTATGGCCACCATGTCATTAAAGTCAAAGGTAGTAATATTTGAACTGAGACCTTACCCGACTTCAAATCCAGTTCACTCATCTTTCGAAATCTAGTAACATTAGCAATAACTTTCCAAAGTTGTCAGATAACCCCTTATTGGTGATAATCAGTGGCAGGGTCTTCACTAAAACTGAGGCAGGGTTCTTATTCTATTTTTGAAGGCCTGTGTTAGGAAGACTCCCTCACATCAAGCTAAAAGTGACTTCCCTATAGCTAAGACCCATTAATCTAATAGTAAGGGGAAAATAAGATAAAATATGTAGGATGCAAAGAAATAAAGATAGAGTTTACCTAGATGTTAATAATTTTTGATAAAGTGTCACAGTAAACTTGTGGATAAAAAGAACAGATCTATGGCTTAGATGATCCTACAATTAGACAAGTTCATAAATAATTGTTTAACTAAATTATAATTACAATTACAATTGTTAATTTATAATGTTAATAATCTCTATGGAGATACTCAGGGATCTGTGATTAAGTATGTTATATATATATATATATATATATATATATATATATATATATATTTGATTGATGTGGATAAAGACAGAGACAGTATATACCTACAATTTGCAGGTGACACAAGGATGGGAGGAAGAGTTAACTCAAACTGAATGACAAAGTCTGGATTTTAAATATCTTTGGCAGGTCAGAACCTCATGCTAAATATTATATCATGAAATTCAGAAGGAAGAGATTTTAATTCTTTGTCTGAAATGTAAAAAAAAAAACTTCACAACAATGAAGATGGTGCTACTAGGTCTGCCACACAAAGAGAAAAAGATATGAGAAAAGATACTATTTGTATCAAAAAAATGTCTACAACAGCTCTTTCTGTGTTAGCAAAAAAAGAGAAAGAAATCTCCATCAAGTGGTGAATGGTTAAACAGGTTGTAATATATGATTAAAATGGGATACTAAAAAATGACAAGCAATATGGTTTTGGAAAAAAAAACTGGGAAGATTTATATGAACTGATGCAAAGTACAGTGGACAGAATGAGGAAAACATTGTTCAAAGTAGCAGTGATATTGTCACAATGATTTACTGTGGAAGACACAGTTGTTCTCATCAAGAAAATGATCAAACACAGTTCCAAAGGATGAAAAAAATGCTGTCCACTTCCAAAGAGAGCATTGAGGAACTCTGAATGCAGATTGAAGTCAACTATTTAAACTGTATTTTTATTTCTTGCTTTTTATCATTTTTTATGCAACATGGCTAATATGGAAATAGATGTTTGTAGCAGCAAGCACTCCAGCATCCCCAGGGTGTCTGCCAACACAGGTTCTTGGATCTGCTTTTTTAAAGGAAGGCAACTCAAGATGGGTTAACAAGCTTACTTTAACCAGTCAAACATATATTGTTTACCTAGTTCAGGGGAAAAAGGTCAGCACCCCGAACTTCAGAATATACAGACAGAATTATCAAGACAGAGAAACAGATCAAATAGACAGCTTTCCAAACTGTCCAATCATTACATCCATACCAAATCAACATCTGGGTTTTTTTTCAAAGCCAGGGGACTCTCAACAATGGCTTCCCAGAGTTTCAACTTATCAAATCACAGAACACTGCTCAAAGTGAGTCCCAAAACAAAGCTACACATCAGGGCTTATATAACCTTCTCCTGGCTCAGAGAATGTAACAACCTTATTGACTCACTGGCCAATCGAGAAGTATCTGCTGAAAAACAAGCCTCCTACCCCAGGCTGTAGGTGCACTTTAGCCTAGGGGCAGGGAAGATCTTAAAAATTTACATTCCCACTACAATTTTTCAAGACTTCACAAGTATAATTGATATAGTGTTTGCCTTTTCAAGGGGTGGGGGAAGGAGAGAATTTGAAACGTTTTAAAAAAAATAATTGGTATAGCACATGCTCCCCATTCTGGACATTATGTTTTGCAATGCTTAAGGATTAAATGGCTTTTTTTTTGGTTGCCAATGCCATTAGAATGTTAGTTCCTCTATTAGATTATGAGGACCTTGAGAGCAGGTAATACCTTACATCTTTTTGTATCCTCAACAAATGTATCGTGTCCAAAGAATTAATATAGTGCCAGACACATAATAGGTACTTAACATGTTTATTAATTGATTGTTTGAGATAGTAAATTTCTCTAAAAAAGATGTAGACATTAGAATATATCATAAGCTTAATTTGACTCAGGAATGTGATGTGTCAGTCAAAACACCAAATGGCATCTTGGCTGCATTAAGGAGGGACATGAATTTTAGGAATTAGGATCAGTGACCATCTGTGATACTGTGTTCAATTTTGAGCAATATGATTTAAGAAGGACACTGATGTGTTGAAGTATACCCAAAGGAAAGTAACAAGTACGATGAAGTATCCTGAGTTCATGTCATTTGAGAATCAATTGAAAGAACTGGGAATGTTTAGCTCAGAGAAGCCAAAATAAGTGATAGGCGATGACTGTCTTCAAATGTTTGAAACCTGTTATTGGGAGTTGGGGTGGGGGGATAGATTTTTTCTATTTGTCTCATAGGGCAAAAACAAGGTAAATAAATGGAAATAGTTTCACACAAATTCATTCTTGGTGTCAGGGGAAAAGTCATGACAATTAGAACTGTCCAAGGCTAGAGTGAATGGATTGATTTTAGTGATGATGACTTCCTTGTCATCAGAATTCTTCAAGCACAGGATGACCACAACACCACTTCTTAGCCATAGTATAGTGGAAGTGTCTTTCATTTATAGCTTAAACTAGATATTCTACAAGGTTCCTTGTATGTCCACAACTTGAGAATCTCTGAAAGCTCAAACATTAGAATTTATGAAATTATGCAGCTACTGAGGGAGATATATTGTGGTAAAGAAGCCAAACTATTCAGCATAAATGCATGATATAGGAGGCTGTCTTTCCATCAAAACAACCCATCAGCAAGTATTTTTTATCAAAGACATCCAAATTTTAGTGATCCCACCTTGCTCATTTTGCCATCTTGGCAATGTGGCGTTTTTTTTTTTTCCTACTGATAAATTTTCATACCATAAGTCTCTGCTTAAATATGCAGTAATAGAACCAAAAAAAAAAAAGAACAGTGTAGTATCATATAGAAGTAGACAAAAAAACTTCAACGGTCTGCTACAGCAAAGCCAGAGGTAAGATTTGTAAGAGAGAAGCAGAGTACAGAAAGAGACAACGAGGTTCACTTAAAATGAGTCTTTAATGTAGTGTATGTAAACTTTTCCATAAAATATTTCCATAATGATTTCAGAATAATTGGTATCAATCATAACCCTCTTCTAATTATGAACTTTATGCATCATTATGCAAAGGGATTCTTCACCAGACTTCAAAAGGGATCTGACTCAGAAAACATAGAATATGCCTGACCCAAAAGAGAGGCATGAAGTCAATAGCTAAACATTCACAGATGTCTTAACCATTACTTATATTGTCATATACCAAAACTCTTAGTCCAGTGGAACTCAGATTTTTCTGTGTCTTGTCTCTCATTTGCTGGAACTAAAAACAATACTCCAAATGTAGTCTGACTGTGGCTGAGTACCACAGTACTATGCCAACCCTCATTTTGGCCATTCAGACTCTCATAATGCAGATGGACCAAGATGGCTTTGGTGCTTCCCATGTCACACAACATTCATTCACAAGGAGTTCATGGTCAACTAGAAAAAATTGCAGACCTTTTTTATACCTATGCAGAATAGATAGACAGACAGACAGATATATAGAAAGATTGATTGATAGACAGACAGACAGACAGATAGATAGAAAGATTGATTGATAGACAGACAGACAGACAGACAGACAGATAGATAGAAAGATTGATTGATAGACAGACAGACAGACAGATAGATAGATAGATAGATAGATAGATAGATAGATAGATAGATAGAAAGATAGAGAGAGAGATAGACAGACAGACAGACAGATAGATAGATAGATAGATAGATAGATAGATAGATAGATAGATAGATAGATAGATAGATAGATAGATGGATGGATGGATGGATGGATGGATGGATGGATGGATGGATGGATGGGTGGGTGGATGGATGGGTGGATGAATGGATGGATGGATGGATGGATGGATGGAAGGAAAGATAGATAGATGATAGATCAACAGATAGATAAACATAGATACAGATATAGATATATCATTAAAATGCAAAATATTTGGGAATCGAGTCATTTGTGAATGGGGTTGGAATGGGATAAGTACAGGCCTTGTGTAAGAGGTGGTACTTTACCACATAATTCCATACAACTTTCCTGAATGATTAGGCCTAGTCAGAGATCTACCAGCGATGTATCAGCATTGGACAGTTCACCTAACACATGAAATTGTCTGAGGTCTCAGAGATAAAGGTTCATTTTCAGTCACTTGTGGATTGGTTTCTTGTTCATCTCAATATTCCTAAGCCTTTGAGATTCTCAGAATGAAGTGGTTTGTGGGAAGGCTACTTTTTGGAGCTGGTCTTGAGTAAGTACTGATACAATCTCTCTGAGTCTGTCTCCTAATCAGTTTTCTATTGAAAAAATAATAACATAGCAGAAATGCAGTTCATCTCAGGGAGGTCAAAAGTTTCCAAGAGAATGAAAAGTTCTTTGAAAAAAATTCCAATGATCTCTCATGAATCATTTATTACAAAAACAAAATCCCTCCTTTGTTCTGTTATGTTGTCTAGCTACTATGTTACTAAGGATGGTGAAAGAAGAGGAGATGCCCAAGTCACTCACTGGTCATATATTCTGAGTGGTTGCAGACTTTAAGGGTGGGAGGGATCCATTTTGCTTCAGGCAGGGCAAAACTCCAAATCTGTCAGTGCTACCAGCTTAGTTCCATTTGGTCAGATAGTTACATGATCAAATATCTTAGCACTGTTTTGTATAGTGAGGCCCAAACAAGGTCCTAGACCACAACAGACTTTTCCAATCTTGAAACTCACAGTTTGGATAGCCAGTACCCTGCAAGGGCTCACCCACTCAGAATGACTCCTTTTTGGTACCTGCCCACCACAAATAGTAATTGGAATCTGGTATCTTAGCATAAGATTACTTACAAGGTTATCCAATAGATGACTGGAAGCAAAATGGCCATCTGTGCCAGATGAAGCTGTTTCCCAATAAAAATCTGATATTTCAAAGGATTATGCATTCACTATAAAAAACTTCACAGGCCAATCTCTAAAACACAGCAACTTTTTTTTTTCTTTTCCTAGTGACAGAATGATCTGGTGGATATAGTGTTGGACTTAGATTTAGGAACATGTGAGTTGAAGACCTATCTGATCTGTGTGACTAGGCAAGTTTCCAAACCTCTATGGGCCTAGCAGCTCTTTGGACTTATATACTGTGACAAGTAGTATAAAATGTGCATTAATGAAAGGATTTCTAAAACTAGAAGTCACAGGCCCCTTATAAAATTCTTTATTTGAATTTGAATATCTGTGAATATTTATTGCAAATTCTAGAGCTGAAAACCCATTGCCTCAATGACCTAGTATAGAAATTGATACAGTGATGAAAGTATTGTTCCTGTTGATATTTTTTAATCTACTTTAATGTTAATCGCTTAAATTACAATGGAGTTCTTGTAGCTATTCCTCTAAGAGAGGGAGCACATAATCATAAGGGCTGTGGACAATTGCAGATATCGGTGTTTCCCTATGATCTCTGAAAGGCATTGTAGAATCCTGGAGAATGAGTCTATAATAGGTGGTGTTTTTGGATGCTAGGGTCCAGACAAAGTCATATTACACTTAGGTAGGTAAACAGACAGAGGGGAGGGGGGAAAAGAGGCAGGGAGAGACAGACAGAGAGACAGACAGACAGAGAGAGAGAGACAGAGTGACAGATACAGAAAGAGAGAAAATAAAAGAGGGAGGAAAAGAGGGAAGAAGGGAGAAGAAGACTAAAATGAGGGGCTGGGGGAGAAGAGGGAAGGGAAAGAAGGAGAGAGTGAGAAGAGAGAATATTTCTTAGGAATTAGCTATTTGCCAGGCACAGGGTCTAAGAAACCAAAAACACACAAAAATGTTTTCACTACCCTCAGGAATATTTATATCTTGATGGGAAAAGACAAGACATAAAAGGTAGGTCAAAAGCAGGAGTCAATATTACATGACATGCTAATGTAGTACATGCCAAGGTAGAAAATCTAAAGACTCAAGAGAGGAGCCATGAAAGAAGTTACCATGTTTCCCCAATAATAAGACACTGTCTTATTATATCTTTTGGAAAGAAAAACACCAGAGGGCTTATTTTCAGGGGAGGGCTTATGTTGTCCTGCCTCAGCTCTCCTCCGCGGCACTGCTCTCAATGGCGCCAGCAAGCAAATCACTGGGGAAGAACAGGATGACGTGCTCACTGCTGCAGCTCTGATTGGATGCAGCTCGGAGAGCGGAGTGTGTTTCCCGGGGGGGGGGGGGGGGGGGGGGGAGGAACGGAGCATACAGAGGGTACCGTAATGTAGTGTGTAGCATAGGGGATCACCTTCACTACAGCAGCAATCTCAATAGGGCTTATTTTCGGGGGAGGGCTTATTTTAGAGGAATCTTACACAGTAAGGGGAGGGCTTATTTTCAGGATATGTCTTATTATCGGGGAAACACGGTAGCATGGACTGTTTGACCTATTCATGAAATGGTGGTCTCAGTTCCATGCTTATCATTCAGGAAAAAAGTGTCCCCATGCATATGTAACCCAAGTCCCAAAGTCCATTGGTATGTGACTCTCTCCTCATTGGTAAAGGTCAATTACCCACGTCCACATGAGGGGTGAGTAGAATTGGTGAGAGTGGCAGAGAGGAGAGCTCCAGGGTCTTCAGGTAAAGTAACTGCTTCAAATGAAGTTTTGAGAAAGAAGACTGGTGATGTCATACACTTGCATAAATATACTCATATGTATGTACATATACACACATTAATATATACATGTGTGCTTGTATATGTGTTTGTTTACATAAATAGTCAGCTATGTCGCTGTGTATATATATATGTGCATGCAAACATTCAGACACACACGTATTTGCAAACATATATGAATAGCTAGCTAGCCATGCATAATTAAAGTGGCCTAAACTGTGGGAACTGCTCTGTGCACCTTCATCCATGTAGACACTGAACCGTTCATAACTATTTTTTGAGTCCAACAATCCAATCAGTTCTCATTTCACATGGCTCTGTTTTTATCTAAACTGTATTGCTCCATATTCTCTACTGAAGTTATTTAAATTTCTTCATAAAATGCTCTGCTAAAATCCATATAAATTCTAGAGTGTTTCCTTGTCTACTAGTTTGGGGATTTTGTTTAAAATGGCACTGAGGTTTATCTGGCATAACTTGCTAACCCTGAAACATGTTGGCTCATCAGAATCCCTGGTTCCCTTTTTTAATATTCACTAACCTTCTCTTTCCTGATGCTTTTTTTAACTTTTCCTAAGAACTAAAGTCAATATGACTGATTTATTGTTTGTAAATTCTTTCCTCTTTTTCTTCCAGACCCTCCAGTTTTTTCCCCTGAAATTCAGGATATTTTCTATAAGGTTAACAATGGCTCAGCAAAACCATCTGCCATTTCTCTCAGCATCCTAGGATAGTATCTATTCGGACCAAGAAATTTTACTTTACCCAGTATCACTTTTTTTGGTTAAATAGATGAATTTATTTTATAAATTGACTTAATATTTTAATTTTTCCCAGTTATATGTAAAAACAATGTTTAATATCCTTTTAAACTTTGAGTTCCAAATTCTTTCCCTTACTCTCTCCTCATCACATTATCAAGAAGGCAAGCAATTTGATGTTGGTTATAGTACTTCATCCACGAAAAATATTCATATATTAGTAATGTTGTGACAGAAAACATAAAAAAAACCACCAAGAAAAATACAATAAAATTTAAAAGTACATTTTTAAAAATTATTTATTTATTTATTTTTATTTTTATTTTTTGCTTTTTGGAAGGGGTAGGGCAGGGCAGTTGGGGTTAAGTGATTTACCCAAGGTCACAGAGCTAGTACGTGTTAAGTGTATGAATCTGTATTTGAACTCAGGTCCTCCTGACTTCAGGACCGGTGCTCTATGTACTGCGCCACCTAGCTGCTACAAAAAGTATGTCTTAATCTCTATTCAGACACCATTGGTTCTGTCCCTGGAGATGGATAGCATTTTTCATCATATGTTCTTTAGAATTGTCTTTGATCATTGTATTGCTGCAAATAGCCAAGTCATTCACAATTGGTCATCTTACAATATTGTTGTTACTTTGTACAAAGGCCACATCACATCAGCTCATGTACTCACTTTGTATAGCATAACAATATTCAATTACAATGTCATATCACAATCTGTTCAGCCATTCCCCAGTTGATTACTTTGCCCTCAATTTCCAGTTGCCTCCAGAAAAGAGCAACTATAAATGTTTTGGGATACAGACGCTAGTAGTGGTATTGTTACCTCAAAGTGTAGGTATAGTTGTATAGCCCTTTGGGCATAGCTCCAAATTGCTCTACAAAATGGCTAAATAAGTTCACAACTTATCAAAAATATATGGATGCTCTATTTTCCCCACAACTATTCCAGGGTACCATTTTCCTTTTCTGTCTTATTAGCCAATCTAATAGGTATGAGGTAATACCCATTTTAATTTTCATTTCAAAAACCTATAGTAGGTTGCAGCATTTTTAAAAATATGGATATAGATAGTTTTGATTACTTTATCTGAAATATGTTCATATCTTCTGATCATTTATCAGTTGCAGGGTGACCTATCAATTTGACTAATTCTCTATACATTTGAGAAAGGAGAGCTTTATCAGAAAAACTTAAGTTCATTTTTTTCACAATTACTATTGCTAATTGTATTTCCCTCTATCCTATTTCCCCTTTCTTTATTCTATTCTCTCTTTCCTTTCACCATGTCCCTCCTCAGACGGGTTTTGCTTCTCACTACCCTGTCTCCTAGGCTGTTCTCTTTTCTATCACCCCCTTCCTCTTTCCTGTAGGGTAAGATGGATTTCTATAGCAAATGAGTTTGTATGTTATTACATTTGAACCAATTCTGATAAAAGTAAGGTTTACTCACTCACCTGATCCCCTCTTCCCCTGCATTGCAAAAGGCTTTTTCTTGACTCTTTCATGTGAGATAATTAACCTCTTTCTATCTCTCTCTTTCTCCCAATACACTTTTCTCTCACCCATTTATTTATCTTAGATTCATCCCTTCATATTAAACTCACACATATACCCTCTGTCAATAGATACTCCTTCTAATGGCCTTAATATTTAGAAAGATTTTAGGAGTTACATATATCATCTTCACATATTGGAATGTGAACATTTTAAGCATATTAAATCCCTTATGCTTTCCATTTCCTGTTTACTTTTGTATGCTTCTCTTGAGTCTTGTATTTAAAACTCAAATTTTCTATTCGACTCTGGTCTTTTCATTAAGAAAGCTTAAAAGTCCTCTATTTCATTGAATATATTTTTTCACCTGAAGAATTATACTCAGTTTTTTGGGTAGCAGATTCTTGGTTGTAATCCTAGCTACTTTCCTCACCAGAATATCATATTCTAAACCTTCCAGTCCTTTAATATAAAAGCTTCGATATTTCATACTGTCTTCTATTTTTCCATTCATTTGTTTTTGTTTTGTTTATTTCTGATAAAGCCATTAGCCTCCATTTGCTCAATTCCATTTTTTAAGGAATCATTTTCTTCAGGAGACTTTTGTAATTCCTTTTCCATTTGGCCAATTCAACTTTCTGGATGTTTGTTTGTTTTCTCAAGTGATGTGGTGTGTGTGTGTGTGTGTGAGATTGCCTCTTTTTTCCATTTGGCCAATTCTGCTTCTTAAAGCATTCATCTCCTCATTGGCTTTTTGTAGTTCTTTTACCATTTGGCCTGGTCTGTTCTTTTTTTTAAGGTTTTATTTTGTACAGTATTTTTTGTGTCTCTTTTACCAAGTTGGTGATTCTTTTATGATCTCTTTGGGATGCAGTCCTAGCAGCAGTATTGTGCAGTATGCATATTATTATAGCTCTTTGGGCTGAGTTCCAAATTGGTTTCCAGAATTGTTGGATCGACTCATCACTCAACCAAAGTGAATTAGTGTTCCAGCTTCCCCACACCTTTTCCAACATTTATAATTTTCCTGTTTGGTCGTGTTCGTCAATCTGATGGGTAGGCTGTGGTACCTCAGCGTTGCTTTGACTGACCTCCTTTTAAGTAATAGTGATTTAGAGCATTTTCCCCCATATATCAATGGGGGAATAACTTGTATTCTTGTAGATTTTAGTCACTTGTATATATTTATATTAGACGTTTATCAGAGATACCAGTGGTAAAAATGTAAATTTTCTACTTCCCTCATCATCTGGATTTCCCGAGCTTTGTTTATGCAAAAGCTTTTCAATATGATGTGATCAGAATTATGCATTTTGCTTTTTATAATGTTCTCTATCTCTAGTTTGATCAGAAATTCCCCCATGCTCCATAAGCCGGGCAGATAAAGTGTTCCTTGCTCCCCAGATTTGTTCACATTATCAGCCTTCATATCGAAATCATGTACCCATTTGGACTTCATTGTTGTCAGACATTGGTCTATGCCCAGTTTCTGCCATACTATTCTCCAGCTTTCCCAGTATTATGTTTTTGTCAAATAATGAGTTCTTATCTAAAAAGGTGGGGTCTTTGGGTTCATCAAACAGTAGATTGCTATAATCATTTCCTACTATGTCTTGTAGTAAGCTATTCCTGAGCTATTCCACTGTTCTACCCCTCTGTTTCTTAGTCTATACCAAGTAATTTTGATGATTGTTATTTTACAATACAATTTAAATCTGGTATGGCTAGGCCACTTTCCTTAGTATTTCTTTTCATTAATTCCCTTGATATTCTGAACATTTTATTCTTCCAAAATAATTTTTTTGTATTTTTTCTAGCTCTATGAAGTATTTTTGGTAGTTTCACTGAATAAGTAAATTAATTTGGGTAGAATTATAATTTTCATTATATTAGCTCTGCCTACCCATGAGCAACTGAGGTTTTTTTTTTCTTCTAATTATTTAGATTTAACTTTATTTGTATGAAAAGTGTTTTGAAATTGTGTTCATATAATTTTGGATAGTAGACACCTAAATATTTTATAATGTCTACAGTAACATTAAATGGAAATTATTTCTCTATGTCTTGCTGTTGGGCAATGATTAATGAGAATTTATTTTATATCCTGCAGTTTTGCTAAAGTTGTTTATTACTTCAAGTATTTTTTTTACTTTATTCTCTAGGATTCTTTAAGTGTATCATCATATCATTTGCAAAGAGTGATAGATTTGTTTCTTCTTTGATATTCTAATTCCTTCAATTTATTTTTCTTCCTTATTGTGAAAGCCAACATTTCTTGTACCATGTGAGTAACAGTGGTGAAAGTGGACATTTTTGTTTCACCCAATGTTATTTGGGATGTTCTAGCTTATCCCCATTACATGTAATGCTTGCTGATGATTTTAGTTAGATGCTATTTATCATTTTTAGGGAAGGTTCCATTTATTCCTCTGGTCTCTAATGTTTTTAAAAAGAATGGTTGTTGTATTTTGTCAAAAGCTTTTTCTGGATCTATTGAGATTTTCATACAAGTTCTGTTATTTTTGGTGTTGTAATTTATCATATTATGCTGATAATTTTCCTAGTATTGAAGCATCCCTGCATTTATGGTATTGATTCTTCCTGGTCAAAGTGTATTATTCTCATGATAATTTCCTGTAATCTTTTTGCTAATATTTTATTTAATTATTTGCATCAATATAAATTAGAGAAATTGGTATATAATTTACTTTCTCTGTTTTAAATCTTCCTGGTTTAGGTATCAGTACCATATTTCTGTTATAAAAATAATTTGTTAGGACTACACCATTTTTCTCAATTAATCTACATAATATTGTTATTACTTGGTCTTTAAATGTTAGATTCAATTTGCTTATAAATCCATCGGGCCCTGGACATTTTTTTTTCTAGTGAGTTCCTTGATGGTTTGTTCAATTTCTTTATCTGAGATGGGGCTATTTAAATATTTTACTTCCTCTTCTGTTAATCTGAGCATTTTATATTTTTGTAAATATTCATTCATTTCACTAAGATTGTCAAATTTATGGGCATACAATTAGGCAAAAAGTTGGTGGTGAATTCACCCTTTTTTGATACTGGTAATTTGAGTTTCTTTTTTTGCTTCTAAATCAAATTAAGCCAAGGTTTTTTTTTTTTCCCCCCATGAAACAATCCCTTAGTTTTATTTATTAGTTCAATAATATTCTTAATTTCACTTTTATGATTAACTCTTGATTTTTAGTATTTCTAATCTGGTATTTACTTGAGAATTTTTAATATGTTCTTTTTATACCTTTTTTAGTTGCATGTCCAATTTACTAATCTCCTTTTTTTCTATTTTATTCATATAAGAATTTGGAGATATAAAACTTCCCCTAAGAGCCACTTTTGCTGCATCTCATAAGTTTGATAGGTTGTCTAATTATTGTCATTCTATAGAATGAAGTTATTGATTGTTTCTATGATTTGTTGTTTGATTCATTCTTTAGGATTAGATTATTTAATTTCCAATTAATCTTAGTCTATCTTTCCACGGCCTTTTATTACATATATTTTTTGCATAATGATCTAAAAAGGATGCTTTTAATAATTCTGCCTTTTTATACTGCAGTGTGAGGGGTTTATGCCTTAGTACCTAGTCAATTTTCATGTATGTGGCATGTATGTGGTATATCCCTTTCTATCCCCATTCAGTTTTCTCCAGAGGTATACTATATCTATATTTTCTAAAAATCTATTCACCTCCTTACCTTCTTTCTTGTTAGTTTTGAGGTTAGTTTTTTCAAGTTCAGAGAGGGGGACACTGAGGTCCCCACTAGTAGAGTGTTGCTTTCTATTTCTTCCTGTATCTCTTTTAACTTGTCCTCTAAGAATCTGATTCTATACCACTTTAGTAATGATGTTATTTCATTGTCTATGGTACCTTTTTGAAGGATATATTTTCCTTCTTTATCTCTTTTGATTAGATTCATTTTTCCTTTTGCTTTGTCTGAGATTAGGATTGCTGCTACTATTTTTTTTTCTACCTCATCTGAAACATAATATGTTCTACTCCAGCCTTTTACCTTTACCCTGGGTGTATTCCCCTTTTTTGAAGGTGTTTCTTGTAAACAACATATTGTAAGACTATGATTTTAATCCATTCTGCTATGAACTTCTGTTTTATGGGGGCATTCATCCCATTCACATTCATAATTATGATTACGATCTGTGTCTCTCTCCATCCTATCCCTCCCATTTATGCTTTATTTCTCCATTACCCTAGTCAAGAGAGTTTTACTTTTGACCACTGCCTCCCTAAATCTTCCCTCCCTTTTATCAGCCCCACTATTTTTCTTTCCCTTTTCCCTTACTATTTCTTCCCTCCTTTCTAATCATTCCATCCCTTTCCTCTCCACTTTCCCCTCTTACTGCTGATAGGGAAAGGCAGATTTCTATAGTTAAATGAATTTATTATTTTCTCCTTGAATCAAATCTGACGAAAGTTCAAACAATGCTCATCGCCTTCCCTTTTTCCCTTCTATAAAGTTTTTGTGCCTCTTCATGTTATATAATTTACTGCTTTTTGCTTCCTCCTTTCCTCTTCTCCCATTACAATGCATTTTCATCTGGTAATTAGTATTTTTTTGTGTGTGTCACCACATCAGTTAATTCATACCCATATACTCTGTCAGTATATATCCCTTTAAAATGTCACAATGAAGATACAATTTTTGAGATTTACAATTATGATCTTCCTATGTAGGGATGTAAACAGTTTGTCCTTATTGAAGAGCATGATTTTTCCCACTGTTTACCTTTGTATGCCTCACTGGAGTCATGTGTTTGAAGATCAACTTTTCCATTGAACCCTGGCCTTTTCATCAGGAAAGTCTGGAAGTCTCTTATTTCTTTGAATATCCATCTCCTTGCTTTAAATATTGTGCTCAATTTTGCTGTGTAGTTGATCCTCGGTTGTAACACAATCTCCTTTGCCTTATGGAATATCATATTCCAATCTCTTTAATCTATTAATGTAGAAGTTACAAGGTCCTATGTGATCCTGACTGCAGTTTCACCATATTTGAATTGTTTATTTCTTACTGCTTGCAGTATTTTCTCATTTTCCTGATAATTTTGGAATTTGGCTATAACATTTCTTGACATTTTCAGTTTGGGATCTTTTTCAGGAGGTGATTGGTGAATTCTTTCAATGAACATTTTACATTTGGGTTCTAGGACCTTTGGACAGTTTTCCTTGATGATTTCTTGGAATACATGGTCTAGGCTTTTTTTTTTTTTTTATCATGGCTTTCCAGGAGACCAATAATTCTTAAATTATCACTCCTGCATCTATTTTCCAGGACAGTTGTTTTTCCAATGAGATATTTTACTTTTTTTTTCATTCTTTTGATTGTTTGACTGATTTCTGATGCCTCATAGAGTGATTATATACTTCTTTCCAATTCTAATTTTTAACAAATTGTTTTCTTCAGTTAGTGTTTGTACCCCTTTTTCCATTTGCCCAATTTTTCCTTTTAAAGATTTATTTTCTCCAGTTAGATTTTGTATCCTTTATCCATTTGGTCAATTTTGCTTTTTAAGGATTTGTTTTCGGCAGTGATTTTTTTTCCCCATTTTGTCAGTTGTATTTTTATTTTTGCCTTTTTTTTTTTGGAGGGTACTTGGGGTTAAGTAACTTGCCCAAGGTTACACGGCAAGCTTTTTTGTTTGTTTGTTTGTTTGTGAGTGTGTGTGTGTGTGTGTGTGTTAAGTGACTGAGGCCGGAACCGAATTCAGATCCTCCTGACTCTGGGGCTGATGCTTTACTCACTGCACACCTAGCCGCCCCTGTCAGTTGTATTTTTATAAGAATTGATTCGATTTTTCTTCTAGATCTCTAATCTAACTTAAAATCCTTCTTGATCTCTTCCAAGAATGCTTTATGGGCTTGAGACCAGTTCACATTCCCTTTTGAGATTTCAGATGTCAGTATAGTGCCAATTTTATACTATTCTGAATTTGTATTTTGATCTTACCCATCCCCATCGTAACAATCACTGGTCTTTGCTTTGCTAAGTTGCTTTTTTCCTCTTTGTGATTGCCTTTTTCCTAGCTTTTAAAGAGGATCTCTGCTTTTGGAGCACAGGTGCTCTGTCCTATGCTTCTTGTGCTAAAGGCCTGGTTACTGCCTTTGTGTGTTGTGGCCTCTGGTTCTGGCTACTAGAAACTACATAATGTTGTAGCTTGCTTTGTGCTGAACTGGAGCTGGCTGGTGTGTGCAGAGACCAGGTGAGGTCTTTGGCATTTCACTTGTGGCATGAACTTTGGAGGAGGGGTGATGTGGTCACTGGAGGTCTCATTCTCCTGTGTGTCTGCTCTAGAACATGCGTAGGCTCAGCCACTGTTGGATGCCTGTTGCTGTTAGTATCTGCTGATTCCCCTGGCCGTGCAAAGGCATGGGGAGGGGGGTTCCCATATTGGTGCTTGCAGGCTCCATCACCTTGGGGCTCAGGATATCCCACTAGTCTCCTAAGGTGAGGCTTGCTGGTTGGCTTGCTGGGATGACTCCTTTCCTGTGCTTGCCCCCTTCTGGCACAGCAAGAGGGACCTTTCCTGTTAATCCCCCTAGCCTCCTGAACTAAAAGACTGCCATTCCTTGTTTTTCTTCTGGCTCTACTATTCCAGGATCTTTCCCGGGGCGATATTCTCTGGGTTTTTCAAGGTAAACAAGGGAGCATGAGAGCAACTTACTATTTATTCCACCATCTTGGCTCCCTGAATTTTTTCCCCTTTAATCTCCTTTTAACCCAGTTGTTTGATCACCTTACCATCTGCAGACTGAGCATTCCTGAGCAGCTGCTGCCACAGCTGTTTTCCATGGCTTTCAAGGCCTACTCCTGTTTTGGAGGGCCTGGGTCTGTGCTGACACAGCCTGTATTGGACTGTGCTCTTTTCTCACCAAGGTGTGACAGATCTTTCCTGTTGACCTTCTAAATTGTCTTGGGCTGGAAAATTATTTCACCCTATCCTTTTTTGGGTTCTGTTGCTTCTTCGGGTGTTTCATGGCATTATTTAAAGGTGTTCAGAGAGGCTTGGGGAGAGCTCGAGCAGGTCCCTGCCTTTTCTCCACCATCTTGTTTCCACCTCACCCACTATCTTTAAGTGTTTCCATTATATATCATTCCTTGTTCTTTGTGTTAACCGCCAGCTCATCATCTTATGCTGTCATTTCATTTTCCTGTGATTCTTCTTTTCAGAGTCTCTTCCATCCTAAACAAAGGTGCAGTGTTTTCCTGGATCCTCTTTCTTCCACTCCACACCCCAATTTAACTGAAAAAAAAAATCCCACTTTGTTGTGTTTTATTGCATGTGAGGATCTCAGCTGATCTTTGGTGTTTTTCTAAGACAGTCTTTACAGGGTCATGCCCGAAGCAGCTCTACTGACTTGCAGGCTGTGTGAAAAGAGGCAGGGAACATCCCCATTTGAGCTGATGTCTCCTAGAATCTAAAATGGGGATCATAATCACTTGTGTGACTTCAGTGTTTCCATGAAAATCAAACGAAATAACAGCTGTGAAGTATGTGATAATGAACTATGCAAAAGTAAGTGTCTTGGGGCGGCCAGGTAGCACAGCAAGTAAGAGCACCGGCTCCAGTGTTGAGATAGACCTGGAGATCAAATCCCGGGCTCAGACACTTAGCAACCACCCAGAAACACCTGGCCGTGTAACCTTGAGCAAGTTACTTAACCCCAATTGCTTAGGGGTGGCCAGGTGGCTCAGCGAGTAAGAGCACCAGCTCCAGTGTTGTGGACGACCTGGAGATCAAATCCTGGGCTCAGATACTCAGCACCACACCCAGAAATAACTGGACGTGTAACCTTGAGCAAGTTACTTAACCCTGATTGCTTATGAAAAAAAAAAGTGTCTTTTCTTAATTTTTTTCTCCCTTTTATTGGTAGTTTTCTTGGTTAACTCTCACAGTAACAACTAATAATCCAGGCCCTAGGAGGATGTATTTTTGCATACTGGTTGGATAGGCTGCTGAATGAAGTACTGTTGTACACAATGGATTTGTCTATTTTTTTAAGTTAAAAATCAAGGAAGAAAATAAAAGGTACAAATAAATATACATGTACATAATTCTATCTCTAGATCTGTCTATATACCGATGTATGTATGTATGTATATACATATGTATGTATGTATGTGTGTCTTTACCTATGCCTCTGTTTCTATATTTTCCTCTATGTGTCTCAATCTGTCTATATCTACACAGATAAAGAGAGACATATACAAATATCTTGGTCAGCTAAGTGGCAAACTGCATAGAGTGCCAGGCCTGGAGTCAGGAAGACTCATCCTCTTGAGTTTAAATATGGCCTCAGATACTTACTAGCTGTGGAACTCTGGGCAAGTCACTTCACCCTGTTTGTCTCAGTTTCCTCATCTGTCAAATGATCTGGAGAAGGAAATGTCAAACCTTTCCAGTATCTTTGCCAAAACCAACCCAAGTAGGATCACAAAAAGTTGTAGATGGCTGAAAATGATTTAACAACAAAACAAATATCTTGGCTGACATGTGGGTAAACTGCTGGCCCTGGAATGAAGAAAGCCTTAGCTTCAATTCTCATCTATATACTGATTCTCTGGGTGACTTTGAGCAAAGTTACTTAATATCTCTTGAACTCAGGTCTTTCATCTATTAAACACAGTTTGTTGTGGGGATCAAATGTTCAAACCATGAGAAGGCTTATAAACCAACTTGGTTTATAGATTCGAGGTAGCAGATTCGAGGTAGAATAGATTCCCAGGGTTATCTACAATGGAGCATCCCCTTCCACTTGAAAGATGAGGAAACTGCCACATATTTAAGTGCCTTCCTCAATAAGCAAAAAGTGGTGTCCAAGATTTGAACGAAGACCCTTCAGCCCAAATCCATTGTAATGCTTGGTCTTCACATACAGTAACTCTGACCAGTATCACCCCCGGAGCCACCATCCTACTCCTGCTCCCCCTTCATCATCATCTTTTGATCCTCAGTCATTGTTGTAATCACAAAACAAATTAGTCAGAATAAGTGTAAGTTTTTTTCAAAAAACTCAATAAAATTTCCAAGATTTATAAAAAGCAAAGACATTTCTCAATGAACTGCAGAGATCATGTGCTAAGTTTGTTTCTATCTCAATGCCATGTGTGCAAAAGGTATAGTTCATTTGATCCCTTTTTTCCCTTTTCTTTATTGAAATTAAAGCGGCTAATATCATCTACCAGGCTGTGTTCTCTACTGCACTGCCATATTCTGGTTTCCCCTCAGCTGCTTCTGATTCAGAGAAGCTGCTCTCTCTACTAAGCTCAAACTGCTGATCTCCTCTGCTGGGCTGCCATCTGCTTGTGCTCAGTTCTATTCTTACCACCACCTGCTTATTCTCTGAAGAATGGAGTTGATTTGTAGCCTCTTCTCTCCAGGAGAAGTTGTTTTGACCTAATATCCCATAGTCACAGGGCTTATAATTGTTCTTTTGTGAATCAGACCCAAAACTGGAGTTAGTAAGCCTGTCAAGTATCCAACATATTAAACCTGCCATTGGAATTGTCTATTTTACTGCCTCACCATGAGTGACATATACCACAACTAGCCTAATATTGGCTTGCGAAGAGTAAATTTATTCTAATTCCTATCCTATCTCTGGAAGTTTACACTAAGATCTTGCAGATTACCTGGTCTTAATTTAATAAAATTCAGAATAATAAAGCTTAACTGATAGCCTGTGATCTGCATTTCTAAAGTCAAACCCAAAACATTGCTCTCCTTAAAATAAAGTAGCACTGGGCAACATTTGCTCTTGCTAATTTTGACATCTTCTAGAGCTCCCTTTGTCAAAGACAGAGCAGTTGATTCTTGAAGAGGCAATGATAATTTCAGTGTTCAATGATAATATCAGTATCTTTATTTTTAATTCAGAATAAACCTACAATTTCTGTTGGGAACATATTTCTTTGATCTAATTCTGAGAGCAAAACACTTAGGTGGTACATTGGATAGAGTACTGACCATTGAGTCAGAGGAAAGTCAGAGCTCCAAAATGGTCTTCTACTCTTGCTAGCCATACTTGTCCAGGGTCAACTAATTTAATCTCTAATTATTTCAGTTTCCTTAACTGTAAAATGACAATGGTAAAACCTCACTCTCCAGATTCTTGTGAGAATAAAATGAGATATTTTAAAAGTGTTTAGTATACTTCCTGACCCATAGTGGATGCTTAACAGATGATTGTTCCCTTCCTCTGAGGTAGATGGAAACTATGGCATCTTGGATAGAGAAGTAGGAATGCAGTCAGGAAAACAACTTAAAGATCTGTCTTCAGACCCTTATTAGTTGTGGAACCCTTGGCAAGATACTTAACGTCTTCCTTGTGGTATGGGAGGATTAGCTCCTCTGCTATGAAGGCTTGCTTAGCCCTATTCAGCTTTACTCATAAGCCTTTGCTGTTTACCTGGCACCCAACTGTCACCTGTTACTCTAAGAAAATGGCATGTGTAGCAGCTAAACACAGTGAAAACTGTTTCAGCAGATGGGCTAAACTAGGTTGAGGGTAACTGGAAGGCCTCAAAGTCATTGGTCAGTTAGGGGGATGTGTACTCCAAGCATATGAAGAATTTCCCTCATGGAATGGTTGAATGAGAACATTTTTTTTCTTCCATTGGGCATGAAGGCAGCTTAAGCAGGCACTGCAAAACACTTAGAGCTTGATCACAAATCAAAGATGCCAAGGTCATCCACTGTATGCCAGGACATTGCCAGTCATCCTAGCTTTTGTCTTGCCACTGGACTTCAATGACTCTAAGGCTGATGATTTTGTGTAACTGCTTCATTTAAATCCAATGCAAATGCAAATTAAGACATCACCCCGTGATGTCACTGATTCTTTTTAAAAAATGAAGGATGACCAAAGGATAAACTCCTCAGTTTCCTCAACTATTAAATGGGGATAATAATAACACCCACTTCCTGAGTTTATTGTGAGTATTAAGTGAGATTATAGCTATCAAGTATTCAGCACAGCACATAACATACAATACATGAACCAAGATACCGTATCCTATGGAAGAGAAGCTGGTTAGAATCAGGGTGTGCTCTTACGCATATCTTTGATTAGAGATACTATTTTTCAGTGGTTTTAGAGACAGGATAATACGGATATTATAGCCCAAAATTCTGCAGAGAGAGTTGACCCAAATAGAATGAGTATATCTGAAGAAAAAAGGACTAGAAATAAATATGTGTGTGTGAAACTGCACAAAATCACAAGCATTTCTATATGACAAAAACAAAGAGGAAATGATAGAAACAGAAAAGAAAGCCCATTCAAAATAATTAGAGAGTAGGACCATTCTGGGAAGATGGTGGGGTAGGTTAAAAATTTTCAGGCTCTCCAGATTTCCTCCACAAACAGATAGAAAATTAGCACAGAGCAGAAAAAATAAAGGGGTAAAGGAGCCATCCTCCTAAAATAACTTGAGAGAACCTCAGAAAAGACAGGATCTCCAGGGGCTGAGGTTTGGCCTGAGTGAAGTTTAGACACCTCCAGGTCCACTCCACTGAATCAACAAAGAGCAGGTCCTGGAGTAGTTCTGTCAGGAAGCAGACTAGGTCTCAAGATATTATACCTCGATTTGGACCTCACTTACCACCTTAAGAAATGTCACCTCACAAACTTTCACCTTAGAACCTCAGGAACTTTCACTTTATGAACTTTTACCTCATAAAGAACAGCACACAGCTGGATGGAGAAAGTGGAGGTTAAAGTGGTTATATAATCTTGGTCAATCTATTAAGACAATCAAGATTTGAATGAACACTATTAAAAAAAAACTTTATAGAAAGAAATAGTAAATTAATTCAAGGAATTCTTTCAATATAATAAAAATAACAAAATATCAAATTTACTTACACACTTTGTACTATAGCAATCAAACTATCAAGTTTTATTTTATGGACTGAAATAGAATAAAATTTTCAGTTAGAAGAGTAAATGCTCTAGAAATACAGGGGGGTTATGCAAAAATTGGAGGGATTGAGAGGAATAAAAGTTTTACACCTTTAACATTATTGTAAAGAGGGATAATCAGTACTATTTGTAACTGTGAGAAATAAAAATAAACAAGCTTAATAAGAAAGACTAAGAAACCATTCAGTCCAGTAGCCCGATCTTTAATAAACCCAAGAACATGTATTATTTTAAAAGAAATCTTTGTTTTTGGACAAAACTATCTGGCAAATGTTAATCAAAATAAATGACATTTATGTTCTTTTATGTTATATAAAACAAAAGAAGATATTTTATATATCTTATGGCATTTAATCCTCAAAACAAGATTCTGAGGTGTGTCATTATTTTCAATTTACATTTGAGGAAAAAAGAGCTATGAGAAATTAAATTATTCCAGTAGAATAATATAGCTAGATGATAGAAAAAGCAGAATTTGTTTAATAAGAAAAAAATTAGACCATCGTCTTATATTGTATACTCCATTCACCTTTGAATTACTTTGCCAAATGTATATGTGCATATAATATCTATATACATGCCATACCATACCAAACCATGAAATAAAATGACATAATGTACTATAGTAAAAATGCAATATAATACAGTATAATATAATTACTATAATGTAACGTGTTACAACATTATATTACATTGCATAATTTTGTATTATATTATGAATATAATATAGTGTTGATAGTCCTCTGACATAAGGGAGTCACTTATGGGAAAACCCAGGCTTTCCTATTGCCCTCAGTTTCTAGAACTGGGTTCACAGTGTCATTCTCCCCCAGGGGAGGTGTGCCTGGAAGTAGGTTGGATTCTTGTCTGGGATCTAATTTGTGTCTAAGGCAAGTCAGAGAGCTCAGGGGAAACAAGCCTTTAACAAGTTCCATTGCTGATGAGAATGACCTATACAATAACAGGAGTTAGTTTAATCCGTAGCTTTCTTATAGGCATGGTTGCTGTGGTTTTTTGTTTGTTTGTTTATCATTTGCTCTTGAAGAAGACCATGACATCAAGCAGGTGATGCCATGAATTGCAAGTGAATTGGATTTAAGGGAGTCAGGGTTGTGCGAAGTCACCAGCCTCACTTTATCCTCCAGAACCATCTGGGTGCAGTGTCGAAATACAGATCAAAACAAGTGAATATGACCCTCTGTAAGCATGGGGAAAAGAGGGAAAGGGAGAGAAGCCAAGGGGATGCAACATACCACACAGGCACATACTCTAGCATAAAGCATGATGCCCATAAGAGAGGTGCTGCATTGGTGAACATGGACATCGAATACTTCTCCTGCTCAGGGGTGCTCCAGCACCCCTGGAGGGGAGGGGTACTCCAAAGGGCTCTGGGGAGAGTGAGGTTTTAATGCTGTGATTTTTGATGGCCTACCTGGAGCAGGCAGGGTTGCCTATCAAAGATAAGGGTAAAATATTTTCTTGGGGGTTTGTCATCAGGGAGAAAAACTAAACAAGCTGCCAGTAGACAAAATATTATTTTGGAGTTTTGTTATGAGGGAGAAAAACAATCTGGTGGTAGACAAAATATTATTTGTAGGACACAGAAGAACTAACCTTCCAAAAATGTTATTGTCAGTGTTTTTCCATGAGTGTATTCTATAAGCCTGCAGCTTCCCTTAAGGGGAAATTGTCACGCGGCCTCAAAACCATCAGGACTGATGGTATAACACTCGTGTTCCTGCCTAGATTCTATAAACTTCCCTGCTTTAAAGGTAGAGTGTCATGATGGTCTCAAGATCACCAGGACCACTCTTACAACTATAATATCATTTATAAGCTATTATATAAAATGTAATCATCTAACATAATACTGGTAGTATTTACTGCATGAAAATGTTGTCAAGATCCCATGGGATTATTTATGTACTTTGCAGAACTTTGTTGTGCACTCATTAGTTTTTCTGTTTTATCTGACCCTTCTTGACTTCATTTGCAGTTTTCTTGGCAAAGATACTAGAGCAATTTACCATTTCCCTCCCCTGATCACTTTACAGATGGGGATACTGAATTCAACAGGGTTAAGTGACTTCTCCAAGGTTGCACAGTTAATAGATATCTGAGGTCAGATTTGAACTCAGATCTTTCTGATGATGCTTTTTTCACTGTACCACCTACTGTAAAGTCTAAAGCTCCATATAATAGTCCCTCTTCATCATCATCATCATCATGTACTCCTTTGCAAAGTGGGTATCTGTGATAAGATGACCATCAATGAACAACTTTACTTATTATTTGGTAATTTGTCTAGCAACATCACCCTGATCCCAGGGTTATATGTCCTTCTGGCTACCATCCAACAGACACCCTAGATGTCTGTCACTACAGGAAGATCATTTCACCCACTGAATGAATGAGGGATGATGTCTCCCTGTTTTTTAGCTCTCTAGGATGTATAGGGAGATTCCAGTCCTGCATCTATCGTGTGATTTTTAG
This sequence comes from Petaurus breviceps papuanus, assembly GCF_028583685.1. Taxonomy (NCBI): domain Eukaryota; kingdom Metazoa; phylum Chordata; class Mammalia; order Diprotodontia; family Petauridae; genus Petaurus; species Petaurus breviceps. Next base: position 1,508,833 of record NW_027185852.1, on the reverse strand, counting down.
AGCAGGATGGAGGGCTTGGAAAATGCCTATTCTCAGAAAGGCCATAAGTGAAGGCTGATGGTCATGCCCATATTCATTACTTTTCCCTTACCACCTTTTCATTATTTTAATTCTTATTATCTGTCTTTTGGTTGTACAATATACCATATGGATGGTCTGCAACTTCCTGTGTGAATCTGGGCAAGGCACTTCATATTTTTGTTCTCAGTTTCCTCATTTACAAAATGGATCTGGGGAAGACTTTGCCTAAACTCTGCTGGAACATTTTCCAGACCTCATTTGATGAGCCTAAATTCAATCTAGTTTTAAATCTTAGAGTATATTCACTTGACAAGTTGAATTGTCGACAGGTAGTGATGGGAAGAAGTTTATCTGTGAAACTCAACATTGTGGGTGATACACACGTTCTAAACCAGTCAATGCATTTTTGTTTAGAGCATGCCTAACACTCACAATATCTTCTCCTTCAAAGTTGATAATCATGCTCTTATTACAGGAGCTCCCATAGCCTATTATTCCCATATTCTTGCAATTACCTTTCAAGACAGAGCAGAAATATTCTTTATATTCTATTTTTACGCTTGGCTCTAAACAGTCAAGGAAATATCACAGGCAGATAGCCTGGCCTCTCCATAGCCAGAAAAGACACTGTTAGTTCTGTGTGTTATTCAAAAAGGACAGTATTCACCATGGTGAGAAACAAATAAAGCCATTTCACATTTGTCATATGCCAAGGCATTAATAAATGATCACTTTGCAGCCTAATTAAGTCTCAGCCTGAACTCGTGTAAGAATACAGAATGACTACAGATCTATTCTTCTACCATGTTCACAGATCACCTTTCATGCTCCCTGCCTCATTGGCATTTCAGATGAAAATAACCAAATATCTGTTTTCTGTTTCATCTATTATTTACCACAGAGCAAAGCAAGATAAAATGGAACAGTCGGCCTGGATTTTGTATTTCTTTGTCATTATGATTGTCAGAAGTTTCCTTAAGTTTTCTAAATAACTCGAGCAAATGAACAAAATATATATTCTTCTAATGCATGCCTCCAGGTATCATGAAAGACTTTTTTTTAACTTTGGCATGGTTTTGCCTTTTACCACAATTGGCTATACATCTTCTTTCCTCAATAGACTCTTTTCTATAAGGGAAGAAATTACATTATATTCTCTAGCATGTACTACTATAACTATCAAGGTCCTAGAAAACTGCCTTATACTTTACAGGTGCTCAGTAGATGAACAAACTTGGTGGGGAGTTATATAATAAGTTTATGAGTTTTTAAGCATAACAGTTTTCATATGTTATATGGTTTTATAACAGTCAATATTAAAAAAGTGATCAACTAAACAAAAGTAACTGCTTCTGAATGATTATTTTCATAAAATCTTTGCATACACTATATTGAGCTGAGTCTTGATAAAGTTATCAGAATTGATTAGGCAAAACTCTCATGAATTATAGTATAGAGTGGACCACATCTTTATAATTATGTAAATGATCATATAGGAATTAATGAAATTAAACATCATAGAGTAATCACAATGGGTTATGCCTTGTGATAGGTAGTGGAGAAATTAAACAAAGAAAAAAAGTTCTGCCTTTTAGGCCTCTAAATTCTGATGAGGAAAACAATATGTACACCTCTTTAAGTAAATAGCAAACATATAGACAATCAATTCAAAGCAATGAGAGGTTGGGACTATCAGCAGAAGAAATCAGGAATGGCGTTATGCAGGGTTTACCATTTGAAATAAGATACAAAAAGATTTTGGGGATGCAAGGTGGAGGAAGTTCATTCCAAATAATAGAGACCATTTCCTCTAGCTCATGCTGTCTCTATACCTGCTATATCTGCTCTATACCCTCCCTGAACTAGAATAAAGCCTCCTTAAATTTGGCTAACTTTTCCTTCTAGATATATTTTAGAGCCTAATACATGATAATGAATGCTTGTTCAATAATTGGGTGATTGATGAAGATTGCAGATGCAATATATATGGAAAAAATAAATAGAGTTGTTGGACTGCAAAGGTACACTGGGAATGAAAGGAATGTATAACAATCTTCTAAAGCTATGCTAATGTAAGGCTATAAGGGAATTTGGATGGCAGAGAAGGCTAAATCGCAGCATGGAGACAACAGAGAGCCATTGGGATTCCTGAGCAGGGGAATGACAAGGTCGGTCGTGTGCTTTAGGAATGTTACTTCAGAAGCTGCTTGGAGAAAGGATTAGCCAGAAGAGAGACTGAGTGTATAGAAAATGGTTTTAAAAGAATGTTCCAGTAATCTAGGCAATGTGATGAGGGCCACAGCTGCTCTTTCACCATAAAGATAGATTCGATTTGATGTTACCTTACTGGTTATCCTCAAAAATAGCCAAATTTTAGAGACTGAGGAGACTAAACAATGGTCTCATCTAACCTACATGTGAAAAAGAATCCCCCAGAGACACATGTGACAAGTGACTTGCCATCAAGGTGTCTCCCATGAACATGTCAAAACAACGGAAAAGTGCTCAGGAAGCCAGAAGTGTTACTTTATTCAATGGACTTTTGGTTATGAATTCCTAGCAAGGCATGGAGCCCAAGATTCTGATGTTAGGTATTTACTACTATCAGTATGTCTAGGGGAGAGGCCAAATGAAAGGGAAATTTACCAGATATGTTCCATCTTCATGATGAGCCTCATGGCCATGCCATCATACTGATGGCATCAAATACCAGGTATGGCAGAGTTTATTGAATAATGCCCCTAATCACATGAAACATTGCAGCTTAATTGAGCATTTTCCACACAGTAAAAATGCAGTGGATGGAGAATGTCAATTTCCCAGCCATGAATAATCCACAATATCAGCCCATCAGTATATGTCTTGGACAAAAGTGCAAACGAACAAGGAACTGGGTATATATTTAAATGGCAGAGAAAGCTGTTAGGATTCACTTTTCCAAGGAGAGACAGCATTAGGAAAACTGGGCAATGCTTTGAATACCCTGTGATTGATGCTGAAATAAAAAGCCATCTTCCTAACACTGAAGTACTTCCTGTGGTTTCCTATGGTTATGAATAAAATAATGCCATTGTCTTCCTTTGGGTCACCTTCATCTTTAATGGGTTAGAGACTCTTATGTTCCATGCCCCATAAACACACACACACACACAAACACACACACGCACAAACACACACACAGTAGCCAAAAAGTGACTTGCCTTCTCTTTTTTGTTTTGTTTGTGTGCCCAGTACGTGAATGGTTGGTATACTCCAACACTAAATCAATGCTTATCTGAATGAATGTTTCTTTGTTTGTTTGTTTGTTTATTTAGTTTGAAAGGGGAAGTTTGTTGGGATTGTAAATTTGTATGTCACTAATAATCTCAATTTCATTAAGAATCTATCTGGTCATGTTCTAGGGTATGGCTCATTAAATGCCAGAGTTTCTAAAGGTTACCAAAAGTCCAGGGGAGATATACATGGGAGGCATTAGTTGACTGAGGAGAATTTCTCAGAACAAAACAAAATGAGGAAAAGAATGTAGTATCATTCATACATTTCCCTGGAAAAAATAGGGTTCACCTATCATGTCATGAAAGATACTGTTACCTGAGGCCTAATCCATTGATTTAAAAAGAAGTAAGAGATGCAAAGGAACATCATGAAATTAATACACAGCCATTTGTTAAAGATCTACTTTCTGTGACACAATGCTAGCCACTGAGATTTTTTTTTTAAGCAATTGGGGTTAAGTAACTTGCTCAAGGTTACGCGGCCAGTTGTTTTTGGGTGTGGTGCTAAGTATCAGAGCCCGGATTCGATCCGAGGTCATCCTGACACTGGGGCTGGTGCACGGCCAGGTGTTTCTGGGTGGGTGCTAAGTGTCTGAGCCCGGATTCCATCCCTAGGTCATCCCGACACTGGGGCTGGTGCTCTTACTCACTGTGCCACCTGGCCGCCCCTAAGTCACATGGCCATGTGTTTCTGGGTGGCTGCTAAATGTCTGAGCCCGGATTTGATCCCAAGTCATCCCGACTCTGGGGCCGGTGCTCTCACTCACTGTGCTACCTGGCCACCCTGACTGAGGAGATTTTAAAACAGGAGAGAGACTTTCTCTTTAAGCAGTTTATAGTCTATTGAGTCTGAATGAATAAATTATTTCAAATCATTGATTATGCACATACTATGAGTAAAATAATTACATCAATAAATATTTATTAAGCACTTAGTATGTGCCAGATGCTGTGTTGGGCACTGGAGATTAAAAAGAGGTCAAATGCAGCCCTCTGTCCAAGAAGCTTGTACTTGCCTAATAGCTGGAGACTCACATTGACAGGGAAGAAAGTCCCTGTTCCCAAAAACTCACATCCTTGTAAAAAAGACAATACATTTAGGAGGCTTTGGCTGCAACATCCTGTGGTCCTTTGACCAATGTGCCCGGGGTACAATGACCACGTAGATGGAAACAACTCTTCTTTAGTGGCATCCCTTCTGAGAAGATTCTGTTTTCTGATTTGGAGGCAGTTGCCAATGGCCAGCATTTGCCTGGATATGTCTTCACCACTGGTGACTGTAGAACCATCAGAAGCAGCTGCCAGGAAGCATTTCTGCAGGAGCTGGTTCCTGGATACTGGCTAAAAGCTCACAGTTAGAGTCACTTCCAGTGCAACTCTATTGAACTGAGGGCCCACGTTCCCTTTTTCAGGTTCTGGGGATGTATGGTGGTCAAGGTTCCAGTGCTGCTTTGACTTGCTGGCATAGGCTGCTTTCTATCTACACCAGCATTTGCCTTAGTTGTTTCTCTGGGTTTTTCTGTCAGCCCCGTGGTGCAGAGTTGTTGGCCAAGATGGGCCTTTCCACCACAAGAATCTCCTCTTCTAATAAGGATACAAGGTCTGGGAGGGAATAGGACTACTGAGTCTGGGATATGGGAATGCTATCACTCCAATGGCTTCTTTCTATCTGCTTATTGTATGAGTGTGGTATACACAGGTGCCTGGCGGGGATAAAATCATTCCCCAATGACTTTTCACCTCACTAATAACTTAGGACCTGAGCTAGAAAGAGCTTTCATGTTATGAGGAGGGATTTGTTTTCTCAAAGTTTTTTATGGTTCACACCTTTGGTATATAGCATGGCCATGACTCATGCTAGGCAACAAGAGAGTGAGAGACAGCAATGAAACCATGAGAGAGAACAATGAACTCAAATTTAGCCAAGTACAGACTCAACTTGCCTTTCTTGGACATTTTATATGTACACATCTGTGAAGAAGATCTAGTGAAAGCTATCCAGAGACAGCATGGCTGAGGGAGGATCCATTGGACATGCACTTAGTAGGGTCCCACTTTTAACTCAGCCTTTGAGCAGCCACGTGAACCCAGGGAAGTCATATCTCTGGGCTTCTATTTCCTTGTCTGGAAAATGAGAGAGTTGGAATCAACATCCTTTTGAGCTCACTTCCAGCTTGACCTTGATGTTTCTATATCTATTTAAAATCCATGTTTTATATTATTTTCAATTTGACTAGTATGTCAATTCCCTTATCTCAAAATTACCCACCTATTTGTATGGCAGGTGGTTCAAGAGTCATTTTCAAAGCCAAAAGTTGTCTGTTTTTTTTTTTTTTTGGTTTGTTTTTTGACACTAAATCCTTAAGTCTTTGCTCATGATATCTTGGCATGATTCTTCTATGCCCATATACCTTGACAAATGAACAATGGACATATGGACAAATGGTGCCAAAATCATGATCAAATGATGTAGGATCCTGATGGTTCATTTCATCGAATTTAAATATGTAGTGAGATATATTCTAACCAGTAGTAAGCAGTATCATCATTGAGGGAAGTAGCATATGATCAATGGCTGCCTTTAGAGTCAGGCAGACTTGGATTTGAATCCTCCCTCAGAAAATAGCAGCTGTGTGCAAATTGAGGATTTTTTGTCTCTTAGTCCTTGCAACAACTCTCTAATAATCAATGGTAGATGTATAGTTGCTCATTTGCATCATTATAGGAGAATTCCATCCTAGAAGAGCTCATCACTGATAAATCCAGAGATAGAGAGCCCTTTATCTCCAAATGTCTCATTGTCTACATAGAGAGGTATATTGTATACATTATCTTATATGATATAATATACCCACCTTAACATAGATTGTGTTGCACATATACATCACATACATATATGCCACATATGGATATTTACATCCTCATATAATTTATATCTGTGCATACTTTGTATATGTCTGTTGTGCATATGTGTATATATACATCAATGGAAAAATAGCTTTCCCTCCCCCAGAAAAAAATTAGAATTATCAAAAGACATTTCCAAAACCTGTGCTCTCAGCCATGCACTTCGGCCTGATGTGTACACGTGTCTGTTACTAGAGAAGAAAACAGCCTGCAGTCATAAAAAGACATGTTGATGATGTGGAATCATGCTTTGTTTGGCCTCAGGGCATTTATTTTCTCCATTTACATTATGCAGAATTCGGTTATACCTAATAGAAGTAAAGAACAAATGCCATGAATTCCCATGGAAAGAAATGAAAGATACAATTTTACCCTTTTCTCCAACTTGAAAAACCTGTTGTGGCATCAGTTAGTTAAGCCAGCCCATATCACCAGGTCCATCATAAAAAATCACATCATTTTTAAGAGTGACTTTCATGGCTGGGCGAGTCATTCCCAGAGTTACGGTCAATGTAAAAGTTAAGTAGAGTATAATATTTAAATGTGTAACTTTATGAGAAGCTGCAAGAGTCCAAGTCACCTTCATTTAATCAGGGTCCATGCTTGGACCATGGTGCCTTTTTGAAAAATGAAAGAGGATTTTTTACTTGGCCCTCAGCTGCAAGGGCACAGTCAGTGTAAATACTTGGGCAACCAGATGGTGTGGGCCCAAGCCCAGGATCATCAACTCTTTCTACTCTCCAAAGAGCTCTCCTGAATCCACTAAAATTACCATTTTCAAGTATAAAGGACAGCAATATATACTTCTAATGAGTTTACATTTGTCTTTCCATGGCAAGGAGTTTGAGCATCTCAAAACAATTGGGCCAACGTGACTTAATATATCATTTTGATCGGATTTTTCAAGGAGCCTAGTGCTACATTTATATAGTGCAATGTCAAACTCCATAAATCAACCTTGGAGACTTAGAATAATCACATTCCTACAACCTAAGCCATGCAGGGAAAATCTTGTGCATAATTGTCACCTCTTCTTGGCCAGTCTTCCCTAATGCTTTGGCCTAAGCTTGCAACAGCAACAACTCAACTCCCATAACCCGCCCCCCTCCCCCCACCAACACCAACACACACACATGCAACATGCCCTTGGCATCTCTGCCTGTCAAAGACCCAGAAACAAATCAAGGGAGTGCTTTGCCTCCCGAGGTCTTCCTCTAGTGGGGTAATTGGTGACAGCAGATCTGGAGTAAAAGGCACTGTGTGCTGTGGATAATTCACATATGCCTTCTGTCTCCTTGACTCTCTTAGACATAGTCTAGTATGATATTCTTAGGGTAGCAATAAAGGTCTTCTGTCAAAGGCTTTTGAAATCGCTACCCATTTCAATCGTACTTTAACTCAAATCTTCAGGAACTGTGAAAAGAAACGTGTGATACATACACGCATTCACCCACACAAACATATACCAAAATGAAAATAAGGTCTATAATTGTTATGGAGGTGAACTCACTACAACTAAATGTTTGTTCTATACAGGTAAGCCAGGAAAGAAAGAAAGAAAGCCAGCTTTCATCCCATTCTACCACCCATTCAAAAAAAAAAAAAAATAAACTCACAATTCACATAATCCAGATCTGCGCCAAGGTATTGTCTAATAGGTCTCTACATCTCTTTTTAATCTTCTTCATTTAGAAATTCTGCTAATAGTTTTTGGATGTGACTTGTGTAGGTTTTTTTTTTTTTCAAATGTGGTCAAGAGGAATCCTTAGCTCCTTTAAAAGCACTCAAGTTATCAAATGCATATCACTTAAAGTACAGCGTATATAGCACCCCACAGAAGACATGAAGAGCGACCAGAACTCATTGGATCTAATAAACAGATGCAGAAATCATATGATCACTTAATCAACTAGGTCCCCTAAGAATGCACCTGGCCTTGGGAATTGCTCCCAAAGGTATCCTTTGGGATTCTGGCTACTTGCCCCTCCTACAGAATCTTAAACAATCCTTCTATGACTCTTAATAACAATTTCTAGTTTAGAAATTTTCTGGATTCGGGAAAATTGAAGGCTTCTGAATGAGAAATGCCCTTACAATCCAAAGGGCACTCTTCAGATACCAAGAAGGAATTCTGTCGATTTTTGTATTCTTCCCCAAAGGAGCATTCTCAGGCAGGAAATAGCATTGCCTATCTAGAGATCTGATTAACAGACTTTTATTTGAGCACTCTCAAATTTGGACCTTGTGAGCTGAAATATGTTTGATTCTGGCTTGTCCTTTTGCAGGAAATATTGCAGTTCTTCTTTAGTTACCCAAACTAGTAGAGAAAACTTTAAAGTCAAAGATTTTCTTCTGTCCAGATATTGAAGGAACAAAGAGGTCAAAGAGGAGACAAATTATCCCATTGATAGGTCAAAGTCTCTGCAGAGGGATAGTGTTACACAATAGAAGTTCCTGTATGGTAAAGATAAAGTAGGTCAATTTAGGTATGGGAGGAACTTAGTGAGTGGGAGAAATGGGCCCTCATCCGGGAAAGAAAAGAAGGATCCAGATTGTGAAGACATTTAAATTCTAAAAGGGGGAATTTGTATTTTATCAAAAGAGCATTGGAGAGTCTCAGCTTCTTGAGTTATGAAGGGAAATGTTCAGAAATTAACTTAAATAATTTAGTTTGGCTGTTTTGCTTAAGATGAATTGCTGAGAGAAAATGTTGTGTGGAGGGATCACAATTAGGAATGTATGGTAATAGTCTAAGAGAGAGGTAATGAGGGACTAAATGAAGGGTGGCTCTTCTAGGAATAGAATGTAGGGGGCAGATGTTCAAGAGGTGGATTAATCAGATCTTTGCAAATCATAGCATTTTGGGACAAAAAGAAAGGGAAGAGTACAAGATGATTCCCAGGGTCCAAACCTTTCTGCCGGAATAAGTATAGACTCCAGCAATAAGGAAGATGGGTAGATTTTGGTTTAAAGACGAGTTTTCTTTATTATATACAACCTGAGTCCCAAAGCCTACTGGTATGGGACTCTCTACTCCGTCTTGGAGATCAGTGCCACACCTGAATGAGGGGCAGGGTGGACTTTGAAGGAAGAGAGAGGAGGAGCACGGCCATCACTTAACTCTCCTGGATTCTTTGGGACTCGAGTTTTTTCAGGCGATTCTGCCTTCTAATAGTGAGAGAGAAGATGCCCAATGTCAACTCCACTTGAGCTTACTGAAGGGAGAAGAAGACTGGGAAGAAGTCAATATGAGAGGAGCTGAAAGTCTCCTTGCTGTCCCTCTCTCCAGCTTGCTACACTAGAGATTTCAGGAAATTTCCATTGGATGAGATCAAGGACTCTCTCGGTTGTGCTGTTACCTTGCTGCTCATAGAACTGTTCTTTCATTCTGCAGCATTTGGTGAACATTCTCCAATGCCAATTTTCATTGATTCCAGTTTTGCTATCACCTTGTATCTTCACTAGTAATGTGTATTTCTTGTGGAACTGGTATTTGGTGGGAGGGGACTCAAACTTTGGACATAAAGTTTGGTCCATCCTTTAGCCTCCTTAATGACTGGTGACCAGAAGATTAGCTTTAGATTTAATTTGTTGAAGTCAGAAGATAGATATAATTGTAGCCCAATGTGCTCTCTCTCTGAGCAGAGCAGAATGGATAAGCTTCTGTTTCCAACAACCTGTTTTCCTCTTGTTAGAAAAGAAAGTCTTCCTTGAAGAAAGGTAGGGGAGTAAATGGCTAGAGATGCCCCTCCAGGGGCTCGGAAATTATTCCCCCTCTATGATAATCTCCCTTCTACTCATTTTATATCATGTATACACATTGTTATTCACATATTTATCTTACCCACCAATTACAAAGTGAACTTGAGAACCAGAAGTAGTGTTGCCTTATATGCCCAGATCTTAGTAAATGTTCTGGTCAATAGCAGGTGCTAAAGTGTGGTCCAGACAATGCTTACATATAGTAGAAATGGAAGGAGGGGGGAATCAAGAAGGAATGATCAAAAGGTTCCATAAGAGCTTTTTTAACTCTTTCCCCAGAGGCTTCTGGACCCTCTCCCTGCTTCCTCTTTCTTATTGTTCCCAGAAGACTGCACGGGCATCTCTGTGGACCCAAGGATGATGAAAAATCAGCAGAACTATCTTTTGCTTGTAATGATAATTTGGCACATGGTCATTGCACTCTATCCCCTTTCTGAAAAATGTTTCTATTCATTGCAAGTAGAGTGGAGTCTACTTTGAACACACTGCCCACATCTCCAGTCAAGAGCCATCTCCTGGCATTTTTGAGATGACATAAGAATTGTCTTTTCACTTGCTTATCCAGTGCCATATAGGGATGCAACTCAAAACAGAAGATATTGAGTAATCTCGGAGTTACAGGCAAAAATCCAAAATATCCCCTAAATACAAAGTTTCACTGATTCCACAGAAAAGCAATTTTCCCAAAGTTTCCCAAGAACCACGTTCCTGACTTTGCACTTTGATCTTGATGTTTAAATGGTATTCATTAACCTACAAGCCAAAAAGGAAGGAAATTTAATTTCCTCTCCAGAAAACAAACAAACAAACTTTAGATCAATAAAGAGGGTTCCAAACCACGGTAAGCTGTACCCAAGGAAATTTAAGATTTGAGGTTGACTTAGTATAACTCCCTCATTCTTAGATGAGAAAACTCTGCTGGGTGAAAACACATCCATGAGTGTTTTAGTACATAATGCCTTTCACTTGGGGTCTGGACAAAATTTTATGTCACATTTTAAACTTAGACCTGAAAATGATGAATAAAAAAGGCTATTATAAACAGAATGACTATACAAGACTACAAAACTCTAATCTATTTCTCAGGGTCATATGACCCAAAGGAGAGAAGGGGGAGGAAATTACTGTAAGGGTTTCCCTCCTTACTGCACAGTGTCACCTGCTGTGAATGAAGGTGAAATGAAGAAAAACCTATTTGAACTGCAGTCACACTGTTTTAAAGATATAATTAGGTATAATTGTGAAGCCAGTGGAAAAAAGGTTGCTTCCACCTCCAAAGTGGTCCAATGAAGAGCGTTCATGCCTACTCAGATTCTTCATTCTCCTGGAAGCTGTTTCTCCACATTGAAACCTCCACTGTGAGTAATAGCAGTATGGCCCATACTCCCATCGAATCTTCTTATCATATACAAAGTTTGGATGTTTGTCAATAGCAGTAAAAGCCCTCTTGGGGGCAATTCCGATACCCAGTATGGAGACTACCTTTCGGAAATGTGATCAGTTTTTTACACATTTTCAGGAAAGGAATTATTACAGATCATGAAATGGTTGTCTTTAAAGTTGAAGGAAAAGATACCTCAAGAGTTCACAGACTTATAAAAGTTCAAGAAAACAAAAAGACTTTGGAAATGTCAAATTTGTGACGAATGAAGTTGGTGACAGAGGTTTGCAGAAAGATTAGAAAAGAAGGATGTTTTAGGAAGAGCAAGAAGGTTTTTGCCATATGTTAGGATGGTAACCATAATCATGAATGACTGTCCAAGCTTAAAATATGCTTTTGGGCTATGGTGGGTGCATGTGTGTTTCTAAAACAAGAATCTTAAAATGAGAAGCAGTTCCTAAGACTGAATTCAAATGAATTCTATGAAAGAAGAAAAAGAAATCTATTTAGATCTTCAACTTTCTAGATAAAAGAAAAAAAGTGGGCATTTTATCTTGTCCAAATAAAGACTTTATTTGTAAATAAAAATGGAAAATATTATTTTTTAAAATAATTGTTTATCACCTGGCTGAAATAGAGCAAATGTATACAATGATAGTTTGAAGAAATGATATTGTCAAATCAACAAATGATACTCAGTGTCTCCTATATTTCAGGTCTTATGCTAAATATCAGATGTACAAAGAAAGGCAAAAAATAGTCCCTGGACTCAAGGAGCTCACAGACTAATGAAAGAGACAAATATGAATGTGTGTGTGTGTGTGTGTGTGTGTGTGTGTGTGTGTGTGTGTAAATTAGAAATAATCTTAAAGGATCAAATATTTCTGGTTTGTTTTGTTTGTTTTTTCAGAGCATGAGGGGCAGAATCTTTACTTGTTTGCAGGCAGAATGTCTAAAGCTAATGAATAAAAGAGAAACTAAACATTGGGGAGATTTTTTTTCCCATCATGTTAGATAGTCCATGGTATAGTGGATGGAGAACTGGTTTAGCAACCAGAAATATGGGGGTTCGCTTCCTGCCTATGCTGACCCCCTAGGAGCATCACTTACTTTCTCTGTACCACAGCAAGTTTTCTAAGACTGTGATTAGCAAAGAAGCTACTTGTCCTCTTTGGTTGTAGAAGATCCCTCATTCTCCAGGTCTCCCATTCCATTAAGATCAGCCTGTCTCTATCCCAATCATTATTCCTCCATAATATTCTACTAAAATGCATTTGATATGCTTGGAGATAATTCTTGGTTATTAAAGACAATACTAGAATACTGAGAGGTGATTAATAGTTTTACCACAATGAAAATATATTCAATTCAATGAACATGTATTAAGCACTTACTAAGTGGAAAGCACTTTGTTATTATTGTCCTAGATCCAGACTTCACCTTTGGAATATGATAAAGACTCATTGTCAGAAATTTGTCCACTTAAGCCACTAGTCTCATGAACTTTGCTTAATCCTTTTACCATGATAAAACCCAAAACCTCTAAAATGGCCCATGGTCTTATGTGAGCTCTGTCCACTGCATCAGGAAAAGCAATGAATTGTAAGACTGCAGATTGTCTAAAATATGAATGAAATGTTAGTGCTCAATCTATTCCATCCTTAATAATGACAATGATTAACATTTAGGTAGCTCTAATATTTGCAAAGCACTGCCTTCAGTGACTTGCCCAGGGTCACATAGCTAACAAGTGTCTGTAGCTGGATTTGAACTCAGGTCTTCCTGATTCCAGGGCTGGTATTTTATCCACTGTGCCACTGAACTGCCCCACTGTATGTTCTAGAGGGGATTTTTAATTCTTGTATGCTTTAGACTCCATAGCCCTTTGTAATCTAGAGTAAGAGTTCTTAAGATGGAATATATGAACTTTATCGATATGGTTAGGCCGAGCTCTCATATATTGATTGTTGGATAACTGTAATTCAGTACAATTGGTTTCCTTTGTAATCCTGTATATTTTTTTTGTACTCATTTTACAATATGGTACTAAGAAGGCACCCATAGGTTTTGCAAAACTCCCAAAGGAATTCAGAACTATACAACAACAAAAGAAATAAAAGTAACTCTTGAGCTCGACAGTATTTGAAATTCTGTCCATTTTTCACATATATCTCTTTGTAAGAACATAAGAGAACATAAGTGAAAGAATGTCAGAGAATTCAGAACGGCTGTCTCATTCTCCATTTCCCTAATTATAAACCTTATTTGGGATAATTTTTCTTAAGCAGAAACCTGTAAATTATATTCTAACCCCACCCTAACATGAATCACATTCTTAAATTTATATATATATATTCCTTGTGGAATTTTTTTTCTTCAGCCCTGGAAAACTGGTTCTCTTTGATCCCCTACAAGGCCAGGTAAGTTATTTAGTAATCATTGTCTTCTTACTAGACATAGAGACATTTCCTTTCACCTTTGACACCACCAGTGAATTAAATGACACTCACAATGATAGGGGACCAAAGGACCCCCTTTTATGAGGTGCACAGCTTTGGATGTCAGATAATCCTTTAGAAATGCTTTTGAGACAGGCAGATGGAGAAAGAGTTTCTTGGAGAAATCAATGCCTGGTTACAGATAGGAAAGGCTAAAGAGAAGATACACTTTCTGGCAAAATGATCTTATTTTTCTACTTCAGATTTGGGTCACTTCCACTTGAGGATGGGAGGGCATTGGCATTTGGATTATTTTTTTTTCTTATTTCCTTTATTACCATAGATTCCAACAGAGTTACTGTATGAACATTCCCCATGGTAAGAAAGGTAATGAAGAAAAATTCTATGGGGGAAAACACAGTTTCCTGGTCTCCAAATTCTGTCTTGGCCACTAGAAAGCCGAGTATACTCAGATATTTGATGCTCCTGGTTTCTGTGCCTCATTGTAGGGACATGGAGTTCTGTAATCTGTAAAATTCATTCCAAATAATCATTCACCAGGGATGTATTAATATCCTCCAGATTCCGGGCACTAGGTTAGACTCTAGTTATGCAATGGAAGGGAAAACAACAAAAAGAAACAATTCCTGATCTCCAGGACTTCTTAGTTCAGGTCTTGCATTGTATGACTATATAATCTTTCTATTCAATGACATGCTATCATTTTAGCAAGGGCTTCATGAAAATGGAAGGTTTTGCAATGTTGTGGCCATGTATGCCATCACAGAGATCACAAACAACATCAATCAATAAAATGGAGCCACTTAAATTTGGGATTTCTAGTTCCCAGGTATAGCACTATGCTGACCAAATAGTAAGTGCTTAGTTTGATTGAACTGATTGATAGGTCATTATTGAATCTATGCATGTGTCTCATAGAGTCATTGAAAGATAAGATTGCTTCCAATCCTTCTATCATAACCTAGATCTTCCCAATACAGAAAGAAATGGAGACTTGTGGGGGCGGGGGTAGGATGGGCACTGCACTTTAGCTACAGGGATAGACAACAGATGCATTTGGGACATAAATGGCTTCATGTTTCATATGCTTTTCATTCCCCAGAAGAGTGTTGAAGAGAATTGAAAGTAGGGACACAAAGTCTTATGTGTGCTTTTATTCACACAGACTTCTCCAGGAAAACATACAAAGAACCACTCCTTAGTATAGCAGAATTCAATTGAAATGAATTAAGTATTTTCTTACCTCTCTGACTTTGGACATGTCTGGAAAGAAGTGAAACATTGGTCTAAATATCTTCTAATTTCCCTTCTGGCCTTAATTATATGATCCTCAGATTTATAGTCCATGTCTACAATGGACAAATTAAAGGGATCTGTATCAGTTGTCTGGCATTATGAAGGAGGCGGTGGGCATACTTGGAGTCAAGTATGAGCACAGGTCCTTTTGGAGGAATATTTTCCTCATTAATAAAATATAGTCATTTATACTTTAGTGTCTATCTCAAATTGTTCTTGGGTACTGAAAAGAGATTTAAAATATTTGGCAAACCCTGGGGTATTCCGTAAAGTCAGCTTTCTATGTGTGTGTGCGCACATTTGTATATGTGTTTTGAAAGATCTGTGTTTAGCTTAGAGAAGAGAATTGCTGGTGGAGTAGTCTCTCTCACAACCCCCCCCCCCAATTTGGATTGAAAATGATACTGAAATTTATAGTATTACAGCAAGGGTAATTTAACATGTGTGAGTATGGACGTCATTGTATTAGTGTGTGTGTGTGTGTGTGTATGTGTATGTGAGAGACAGACCGACAGAAATAGAGAGAGTATGCAACAACATAGACCCATTCTTTACCTCTATTTATCATTGAAGGAACTGTTAAATTTCTGTTAGAGGTTAGTGAAAATATTTTTTCACCATTCAAGTTCATGGACCTCTAAAATGTATGTATGCCATTTTAAGAACCCATGTCCAGAGAACTGATGTGAAGATGGTGAGAGGTTATGCAACCTACTAAGGACCAAATGGTCAGTGTGTTTCAAAAGCAGTATTTGAACTCAGACCATGGATCCAGGTAAGATCTCCTCACTACTTTACTCTCTAACACAGACTGTTATTATTAGCAATCTTCCCACTTGCTGCTACTTGTATATAATCAGATACTGAATGGCAGGCTGTGAAATCTGTCTGGCACAAATCAACATGAATCGTTTATGTGGCAAAGTTATAGAGTAAGTCCTTCTGTTGACAGATAATAAGACAGCCTCCAGAAAACCAGAGGCAGCTAATGGATGCCTCATTGCTCTCCCCACCTCCCTGCTTTAGGGGAAAACAACTATTTTCCCCTTAACTTTAAATCCTATAAATACTGCTGACTCATATCCTTCTTAATTCCTCTCACACCCTAGAATTTCATTACCATGTTTTTTATTTCCTTTAATCTCCTTGCTAAAACATCATTTTTGCCCCAGTGCAATGCAAAGTCTACCAAGACTGACTTGTGGACTGAGAAAGGCTCTACATGGTGGGTTGAACAAAGAAAACATGTCACTATTCTGCAAATCAAGTCCCATGTTGTGCTTAAAGCCAGCTCCTCACACTAGCTCAAAACGTGATGAATGTTCAACCCGTCTGTAACTATTTGAAGAAAACAGCACTCTGGTGCTTGAAATGGACTCTAGTTAGGAAGAAAAAAAGGACCAAGAAGCAGTGTTGAAAATGAGATCAATTTAGAGGAACTATTTCTGAATTCTCCCATCCCATTGTTACACACTATTCAGTCTTAACAAACCATATAAGAGGTCTAGTCTGCAGCCTGAAAGAAAATAATTTGCAGTCTCCCCATCCATTACCAGTCAATCAAAAAAAATCATTTAATAAGTTCCTACTATGTGCCAAGGTAGAATATGAGGAGCAAATACAAAGAATGAAGCCATCCCAACCCTTCAGTAATTTATATTCTAGAGAATTTCACCAAACACGTATTTAAATACTTCAAAGCCTCTGATAAGATCAATGTGAACTTGCTACAGAGATGAAGATTGTGACTCATCCAAGCTCTCTCCACCACAGGACTCTAGTCAACATCCTTCCCTACATTCTGGGAAGTGTTTTCAGTTTTTTCCTGGTATTTTGAGCAGTCCAGCAAGAATCTAGAAAATATTTCTCCTAGACTAATATTAATTAGCAGAGGTTGGGGATAGATACAATTGTCTGAGGAGGAATGGAGGGCTTTTCCTTGCATTCTGGAAATCAGATTGCCTCAAAACACCATCTACGGCATATGGTTTCTGTACTCATAGGTGCTGTGATGATGGGAGACAGTCATATGTAAGCTGTGTATGTATGTGTGTAGTACACATATATACACATGCATATACATGTATGAATGGATAGATAGATAGATATACAGCTAGGTGGTGCGGTGGATGGAGTGCTGAGTCTTGAATCAAGAGAACTCATCTCCCTTAGTTCAAATCTGGCCTCAGATACTTACTAGTTGTAGACAAGCCACTTAACTCTATTTGCCTCAGTTCCCTTAACTGTTAAATGAGCTGGAGAAGAAAAAATGGCAAACTGCTCCAGAACCTTGCCAAAAAAACCCCAAACAAACACAAATGGGGTCACAAAGAGTTGTTCACAATGAAAAATGACTTTGCAATAACATAAATATATTGGCAAGCCCAGCTGGAGACAAGTGATTGTTTTTATTTTCCTGATCCATTTATGCTCAGACACAATAGCATTTTTTTTCTTTCTAACACATAGAGAACAGCAACAAGAGAAACAGGGTTGTGTAAAAGGAGGTAATGAAAGAGTATATATGACTGGAAAACACAAAGAATAGAAATTATATTAAAAAAACTCAATGGCACAAGTGAGCATCCCCTGATGGGCAGCCAACATGATCCAGTGGAATCCCAAAAATGCCAGGGAAATTTGAAAAAAGGCCCTCAGAATATAGGGAAGACATCTATGGAAGCCATAGGTAAGGGCATTGACAAGATTTCTATGAATTAAGAAGTTTCAGATGAGTCATGATCTTTATCTTAGCAAACACTTGAGAGAGTAAATGATACTCACAACTATGAAGTTCTCAGACAGAAGAGGGCAAAGAAAGGGAAACAAGTACAACTGATTTAAGTAGCTGCCAAAGCTGTACAGTTAAACCACTCTTTGAGGGGATCAATGAGCCAGGTGAGGCTCTGACTTCTCATAAATTCAGTTGGGTGACTTCCCTAGCAACTGACCTCTGACTGGTAGTCTCTCTCTGCATTCAAGCCTCTAAAATCTCTAGTCTTCCTTTCTCCTCCTGGCTTCAAATTCCTATGTGCTTTCATTCCTTCCTTCCATTATAGGTGAAAACCATACATTCTACTACCTCTCATCTTTACATTTTTAGTTAGGGAAAATATTAGAACCTCCTAGGAAATGAATGATAAATGGCATTCTTGTGTTGATGATGTCCTAAGTTGCCTGTGTCTCCTTACAGTTAATGAAGGTTACCATTTTTGTCATCTGGTCATGATATTATTAAAACACCAAGAGACCTATAGAGGAAAAGACATTTCCAAAACTCTCAACTAGGACAAAAATGCAAGGTCAAAGTTCAGGATGGAAAAGTCCAAGGCAAAATGATATGTGAGGAACAGCTTCCCTGCTAGTTCTTATCCCCCAAGTGCCCTGCTTTCCCTTCTTTACCTATTGAAATATTAGTTGTTTTTCTTTTTTTAAAGCAATTGGGGTTGAGTAACTTGCTCAAGGTCACATGGCCAGTTATTTCTGGGTGTGGTGCTAAGTCTCTGAGCCCGGATTCGATCCCAGGTCATCCGAACTCTGGGGCTGGTACTGTTACTCTCTGAGCCACCTGGCCACCCCTAAGCAGTTGAGGTTGAGTAACTTGCTCAAGGTTACATGGCCAGTTATTTCTGGGTGTGGTGTAAGTATCTGAGCCCGTATTCGATCCCAGGTCATCCCGACTCTGGGGGCGGTGCTCTTACTCTCTGAGCCACCTGGCCACCCCTAAGCAGTTGGGGTTGAGTAACTTGCTCAAGGTCACATGGCCAGGTTTTTCTGGGTGGGTGCTAAGTGTCTGAGCCCAGATTCAATCCCAGGTCATCCCAACACTGGAGCCGGGGCTCTTACTCACTGTGCCACCTGGCCGCCCTTAAGCAGTTGGGGTTGAGTAACTTGCTCAAGGTCACGTGGCCAGTTATTTCTGGGTGGGTGCTGAGTATCTGAGCCCGAATTCGATCCCAGGTCATCCCAACTCTGGGGCTGGTGCTCCCACTCACTGAGCCACCTGGCTGCCCTTAAGCAGTTGGGGATAAGTAACTTGCTCAAGGTCACACGGCCAGGTGTTTCTGGGTGGGTGCTAAGTGTCTGAGCCCGGATTCAATCTCCAGATCATCCTGACTCTGGGGCTGGGACTCTTACTCGCTGAGCCACCTGGCCACCCCATATTGTTTGTTTTTTTAATCACTTCTGATGCTTTATGACCCATTTGAGGTTTACTTGGCAAAGATAGGGGAATGGCTTATCATTTCCTTCTAGAGTTCATTTTACAGCCGAGGAACTGAGGCAAAAAGGAGAAAGTGACTTGCTCAGTGTCACATAGTAGTGTCTGAGTAGTAAGGGTGTCCCTGAGTTTAGGCCCAGCCCTCTATTCACTGTGCCACCTAGCTACCTGTTTAAGTATCTCCTACTTAGAAAAATACCAATCAAAAGGCATACTGTCCATAAAACCTCCCTTGATTCTTTTCAGTGGGTAATAAGCTTGCTTACACACTTTGGTCATCACACATTTCTTATTTATGTTTGCATGTGCTTAAATGGATGACATGACATTACAGTCTTCTATGTACATGTCATCTCATGCCACTAGAGAAGGGATTTTTAGCCTATGTATGACAACCTAATCCTTTGGCAATAATTTTGATGATTTCTGTGGAATCCTTCTTAGAATCCTGCTGTTAAATGCATTAAATTAGAGAATTACAAAAGATAGTGAATTTTAAAGAAAATAGAAATATATTTTTTTCTCAAAAACGTTCATAGATGTCATGGAATCTGTCCACAGACTCCTTGATGGTCCATGGGATTCAGAGTAAGAACCCCTCTTTTATAGCATGCCAATGAACAAATCAATGGATAAACATGAGTTAGACACTTACTATGTGCCTGGCACCATACAAAATATGGGGATTGTAAGGAAAAGCAAAAACAGTCTCTGCCTTCCACAAATTCCCATTTGAAGGAGGGCAACATCAGTCTGTGGACAAGAATTAGTATTCTCTTATATTTAATAACAAAATGGTGCATTGATACCAAGGCTTTCCCCCTTGTCTCTTTCATCATCTAGAAACCAATGAGTGTGGGAAATCTTTCTAAAGCATTTACCCAAGCAAACTGCTTCAGAGAGTGCATCTCTGACAGGCTGGCCATGTTGTTCAGATGGGAAACGTATGCTTGCCAAAAAGATTGTTTTATGGAGAACTCACACAGGGCAAGTATTCACATGGTGGTCAAAAGAAGTGATACAAGGACCCTCTCAAGGTCTCTCTTAAGAACTTTGGAACTGATTATTTGGCATAGCAGACAGTGGCACAAGACAGCTGGTTATGGTGTGCCCACATCAGGAAAGGTGTTGTGCTCCATGAGCAAAGCAGACCTGAAACAGCTCAAAGCAAAAGCAGGGTGCACAAATTCAGAACAGCCATCCCAATGTCCACACTGACTACATGGAAGAGCATTCCAAGCTGTATTGGGCCAATCAGCCACAGTCAGCCACACTGAAATGTGACTTTAGCAGAATGATGTCATTCTGATCCTCTTCAAGAATGAAGGACAACACCCAAACAAACAAGCCAACCAGGATGACTGAGCTCTGATGAGACAGTAAGAGAAAGGCAAAGTTCAGGCTAATGGATGCATTCCTGCTCCTTGTGTTTGCTCAGACAAGTCTGGAAAAACGTGGATCCTCCCTTTTGTCAGACAGCTGACATGGAAATTGATGAGTCTCTTTGACCAAGTTGTGGGTGATATTAAGTCACTTACCCCATGACCCTCGTTGTAATATTTATTTTCTCTTTGTTGACTAATCAGAATTTATCGCCACCCCGAGGAACACCTCCTCTACCAAAAAACATCTAAATTGTGAGCCCACAAACCATGAGGTCTTTGGTCTAAGAGAGAGATGACCAAATGGTCATCCTTTTATTAAAATACTGCCATTCCTCAGAAAATGATTAAATTACGCAGAAATTGTCTCATATCTTTTTAAGTGCCACAAGTCTAAATGCAGACTAGATAGCAGGTAACCTTAGAAAGGAAGGCATGACCAGATGGAGATAAAGAGCACAGTCTCCTGGAGAAATAAGTATAGAAATAAGCCAGGACTTCTGAAAGGTGGAAGTGAGGAAGGAGGCAATTTCAGGTATCCAGAACAAGCACAGAAAAGCACCAAATAGCGCTGTAGAGTGTCTACAGTGTGTTGTGGTTGTGATTCAGTAAGAACAAGCAGACCAGTATGTGTGGACCATAGGAAAACGTGGGAAAGGAATGATATGGGTGAGGAGTGGACAAGTCAGGAAGAGGCTAAGTGTGGGGAGAGCTCGAAATTCCAAACAGAAAACTGGAGATTTGTTTGTAGATATAATAAGAAACCATGCAGTTTAGTAAACATGGAGTTACATGATCACCTATGAGTTAGACAATAGGCTCCTGAAAGGAGTTACCCCAAATACCTATGTGACAATGTCACAAGCACACATTTTATGGTTTTATTTCAAATCTTATCTCCTTTAGACCCTAGCATAATAATCTACCTGTAATCAAAACCTAATAAATGTGTGTTGAATTAGGTGAAAATGAGTACAGGATAATTTACATTTGATATCTCATTTGAGCTTGATAAAACTCTAGGTTAGAAGAAGTATAGATATAATCTTAGAATTTTATGGATAAGGGAAGTGAAATATAGGGAAACCGAAGGACTTGGCCAAAATTACATTGCTTCAAAGTAAGTAGGCAAATTCACACCAAGAGAAAGAACTTTGGAGTCTAAATGCAGATTGAAGCATGTATTTGCTCTGTTTTTCTTTTGTGGTTTTGTTTTTCTTCCTCTTTCTTGTGGTCCCTGCCATTGGTTCTAATTCATTACATCTTGACTAACTAAAACAAAAAACATGTTTAACACGAATGTATAGTAGAAGCTACATCAGATTCCATGCCATCTTAGGGGGGAGGGTGAGAGGAGAGGGAAGGGGAAACATTTTACAACTCAAAATTTTATGGAAGTCAATGCTGAAAACTAAAAATAAATTAATTATAAAAACAAAAACCAACAGAAACACAAAGTAATTAGCAGAACCAAGAGTGAAGCTCATATCTTCAGGCACAAAATCAAAAGGTTTTTCTGCTGAATCATGGATAATATGTAAGGAGAAAAATGTCAAGTTCCAAGCCAATGTTTTAGAAGACATTGAATATGGCATTAGTTACAAACTTGCTGGGCAATTCTATGGTGAAGTCCTTTGCTTATTCCCTAAGAATCAATGGATGGTGTTCTTTGTTATTATTGTTCTAGAATATGACCATTATCTCAAGTATCCCAATAAACCAGAATTCATAGAGTTTCAGGAATAATGGAGGAAATGGAAGCTGAAGCTAGAGGTACATGCAGATAGGAAACTGGGGATATGAAACTCGAGAAAAAATTATCATTTTGGCTCACTACCACTCTTCCAACTCAACCTTTATTAACATCACCTCCCTCAATTTCCTCTCCCCTCTGAGTGGAGAGCTAGAAGGTGGGGGACCAAACTCCTTCCAATTCCTTTTGTACAGAAGGCTAAAACTGGACTTTTTGGCTCACTCCACTGTTTCTGCTGCTCTGCCTGTTTTCCACTTATTGGAACAAAACACCCCCTGGCAGGCACCTAATGGTCCCTGCCCCTCTGCTTTCTTGCCTCCTTTCCTATTTGGTCTCTTCCTATTATTTTGTGAGCTCCTTTGAAGGCATGGACCATTTTTTTTTATTAATTGTATCTCCAGTGCTTAGCATATGGTAGATACAACAATTTCTGATTGGATTGGATTCATCCTCAGGTCACCCCTGAAAATGTGACATAAATTTTGATATTGTAGAAGGCAATGCAGTATAATTGAAAGAGCAAATATCTAGAATCTTAAAATATCAATCCCCATTCTTTAACTTACTAGCTGTGATCTTAGACAAGTCAGCTACCCTCAAGTTTCTCAACACTAAATCAGGGATAATCATAACCACATTACCTCAAAAGGTCATTGTGAGGAAAGGACTCCATAAACTTTAACATTATGTAAATATGAGATATTAATATTATCCATTTATTTTCATCTTCATGTTGTATGGAACCTGATAGAAATGGAGCAGCCTCTTTTCTACTATTATTCCTTTATACATACTGTTAGGTGAATTACTGTACACCTACTATAGGAATATAAATTTTTAAGATCTTCCCTGCCCCTTGGTTAAGTGCACCTGGAATCTGTGGTAGGAGGCTTGTTTTTCATGAGATACTTTGTGATTCGGCAGTGGGTCAAGGGGGTTGTTTAATTCTCTGAGCCTGAAGAAGGCTATATAAACCTTGATGTGAGACTTTGTTTTGGGGGCTCACTTTGAGAATTGTTGTGTGTTTTGACCAGATGAGACTCTGGGCAGCCATTGAGATCCCCCCCTGCTTTGAAAACCCAGATATTGATGCTTCCCTCTCTGGTAACTGTGATTAGCTAGGGATGTCTGTAATGGTTGGACAGTTTGGAAGTCTGTCTCCTGAAATGTTTCTGTGTCTAGTAACTTCTGCTTATAATCTCTGTATACTCTGAAGTTGGGGTACTGACCTTTTTCCCTTGAACTAGGTAATTGATATACATTTGGTTGATTAAAGCAAGATTGTTAATCCATTTTGAGTTATTTCCTTTAGAAAAGTGGATCTAAGAACCTGTGTTGGCAGCTTTAGCAGCAAGCACCCCAGTGTCCCCAGGGTGGCTGCCAATACAGGTTCTTAGATCCGCTTTTCTAAAGGAAATAACTCAAAATGGATTAACAATCTTGCTTTAATCAACCAAATGGATATCAATTACCTAGTTCAGGGGAAAAAGGTCAGTACCCCGAACTTCAGAGTATACAGACAAAATTATCAAGACAGAGAAACAGATCAAGTAGACAGTTTCCAAACTGTCCAACCATTACATCCATACCAAATCAACATCTGGGTTTTTCAAAGCTGGCTGGTGGGGGATGGGGGGGGTGCCTCTCAACAACCAAGGGCTTCCCAGAGTCTCATCTGATCAAATCACAGAACACTTCTCAAAGTGAGCCCCCAAAACAAAGCTACACATGAGGGCTTATATAGCCTCCTCCTGCCTCAGAGAATGTAACAACCTTATTGACCCACTGGCCAATCAAGAAGTATCTACTGAAAAACAAGCCTCCCACCCCAGGCTCCAGGTGCACTTTAGCCTAGGGGCAGGGAAGATCTTACAAATTTACATTCCCATTACAGCAGCCACCCTGGGGATCCTGGGTTTCTTGCTGCAACAACATTTAAGACTATTGTAATTCTAACAGGAACTATATTTACTGCATTGGCTAAGATGGTGACTTTTTTATAAGTAACTGGAAGTATCAGGATCCGGGTCCATCTTAGGTAAGTTTACTGAAAGTGTTCTCAGGACCATGCCAATAGCAGAGAGTCCAATTTGGATGATATGTTTTCATCTCTGGTCCCATAAGATTTTGGTTCCCTCTGCAAGATTTTTATATTTTCAGACCTTTCCTCCAACATAGAGTTGGGCAGTAATGAGAGTTTGATATCTCAGAAAAACGATTTCTCTTCTTCAATTTGTATGCCTCAGTGCTTTGCCCAGGTGATGATGAAAGTCCATTTGAACTGAAGCAATGATCAGGTTCCAGTACAGTAGGTCAACTGATATCTGTGGAAGATTTTGTTGTTTGTATATAGAATATGGACCCTTCAATAATTTTTTGATGCAAATTTCTGGTATAAAATTCTGGTACTTTGAACACATCTTATAGATATTTAGCAAACACTAAATTGTTTATTCCTATGTTTTTGGAGTTGTAGATGGTTGTGCTGACAGTGGTGGGGATGATTTTGATGAGGGTGAGAGTAATGATGGAGTGGAAAGGTCAATATCTATGAAAAGGGACCTCCCTGCCCCCAACAGCAACCCCAGGTGATCATGAAATTCTCTTGGAGACTGCAATCTTTTGTAATGGCCACTTCCCCAATACCTCTTCCCACTGCAACCTCTGCATTTTCTTGGAACCTTCAAAAGCTGTGTCTTAAACAAAAGCTGTCTCTCCTACAGACAGGTTTTATTCAATGAATGTTTAAATAACTGGATGGTGCTAGTGACATCAGGCAATGAGGGCTCTTGGAGGCCACCTCCTCCTGGCTTTTCCAAGGTGCTGGTGTTAACCAAAGATTACTGTCAGAGACCTTGGGTTGCCCACTACTTGCTGCCGGTCTTTCTCTCTTCTGTCTCCCCAGGCACATAATCCATGGTGTTCTCTGTGGCACCTAGTGTGTTTCTAATTGTTATTGTGTTGCTCAGGAAAATATAATTTGTTAAGATATTAGTTGCTATTTTAAAAAAAATTATGGGGTGGCTAGGTGGTGCAGTGAATAGAGCACTAGCCCTGGAGTCAGAAGGACCTGAGTTCAAATCCAGCCTCAGACACTTAACACTTACTAGCCGTGTGACATTGGGCAAGTCACTTAAACCCCATTGCCCTGCCCCCCCCTCCAAAAAAAAGAATTTTATAGTTTTCTCAAATATATTTTCATTTATTGAATTTTTCATAGCTTTGTTCACTCTCTCTCTCTCTCTCTCTCTCTCTCTCTCTCTCTCTCTCTCTCTCCAACATACACAAATTTTTTCACTGAAAGCAGAAATAGAGCAGCATGAATGACTTTTTTTATGCATCAATTTTAAAACACACATTCAATTGTTAAAGTAATTTTGTAACTAAAATAAGAGAACAATCACCTTTTTAGCCATTGGCAAGTTCTGTGACATCTTTGTTAAGAAATTTGCTTATACTCTCCTTAAATACAATTAAGCACACAAATTACGGGCATGCTCCCAGAGCCTTGTTGCATCGTGGCCCCACAACAATGACTTTGAGGTTTTTTTAAAGATTAGAGCAATGATCATACAATTTACTTCAGTTGTTTGTCCTTCAATTTGAAGAGGACCAATGATGTTGAGCAGTGGGTTGCAAGAAGCCATAGGCCTCGCTCTTGTTCCCAGAATCTCTCATATGCAGTGGCAACACAAAAGTCAAGATGGCCTGGGATGCAGTGGATGACCTTGGCTTCTTCAGTGTCTGTCCAAGCTCTAAGCTCTCCATCGTGCCTGCTTCAGCCGCCTTCACGGCTCTTGGAACAAATTGTTGCAATGTGTTCATTCTGCTGAGGAACGTCTTCACATGCTGGAGGCAGACATTCACATTACTCACCCCCAGTGGGTTTGAGACCTGTCAGTTAGCCTCAACCTGCTTTAGCCTGTCTGCCAAGATAGTTTATACTGGCATGTGGCTGTTACACAGGCCCTGCTTCTGGGAGTCACTGATGAGAGCTGAGTGAAGATGATTGCCAAAGGGACATGAGCATTCCTATAAAAGACTCAGAAACCGCCCCACTAGAAGTGTTGTCCTGCCTGAGTGCTGCGTATATCCTTGCCCTTTCCTTTAGTATGTTCTGAGCAGCACAAGAATATAGGTGTGAAGGGGAGTGATGTCAGCAAGTAATCAGTGCAAGAGATACCAGAGAAAATCTGGGGTCTTGTAGTAGGAAAAAAAAGACTAATGGCATGAAATTGAGTAGACCCATGAGTCTGGCACAGGCAGACAACACTGCTTTTCAGAAGGCAATAGAAGGTAGACAAAGGAAGCAAATTAGATTGAGATGGAGAGACAAGAGATTCCAATTTTGCCGGAGAATTGGATAAAATATCTCTCTCTGTGTGCCTTAGTTTTCTCATTAGTAAAATATGATAATTGACCAAGATGACCTATAATGTCCTTTCAGGCTGTAAACACTGAAGCTTCATAGTGGTTGTGTTGACTTTGCTATGACAGTGGGGTAATGACTGCAATGGGCACATGGGAATTGGCAATGTCGCACAAGTCCTATTTTCCCTGAAATAATTCATGCCACTTCTTGGAGCAAAACCTCTACCTTGATCCATGCGCCTTCTGGAAATGTTTGGTATAATTCTGAGGAAAGGAACGACTCTTGTCCCACTTGATCTCTGCTTTGCTGCAATAAGCATCATGTACCACAATTCATCTGTAGAAACAGATTCCATCATGAATTCTCCTAGAGCATCATGTTTATATGGTGCATGCCGCAACAGGGAGACTATTGAAACCAAAGAGCTCAGTAACAGGCCTCAAGGCCCTGTGACTTCCCTTGGACAATCTGCAAGGGCTCTAGTCTCTGCACTGTGTTCTGCTGTTCAATGTTGTCCTTATTTTCACTGCAGTCTGAAAGTCAGCTTTGACTTGTAATTAAGCTTGTCTGGGCTCACAAGCTGGGTGAACTTGGGAAATCTTTTTGGCACTCTCCTGGTTTTAATTGTCAGAATCATGAAGAAAGACAGCATTAGCTTAATGAGGAGAGCTGTGAATGAGCAAAACCACAATTAGGGACTTTCCCATGGTTGTTGAACCCTCAGGCGTGTGCCAGCAGTGAGGATAAAAAAGTTTCCCAGCTGCCAGGGGAGATGTAGTGGGAAGAACTCTGAAGTACCTCCTAAATGGATGACTAATCATGAGGAAATATTTGTATATGTCCTTTGGCACGTGGCTAAGGGGGTGAATCATGGGGGAGGGCCCACAATCAATTGGAATTTGGATAATGAGGACCCTGGCATCCAGCAGATTTCTTTACTGGAAGCGTTCTGTAGCAAGGATGTGGGAGGTTGGAGTGTAAGAGAAATGTTTTATTGTGAAAGACAGAAGACTGATCAATGGTGAGATTGACATAATTTGTAAATGCTGGAATCCTAAGGCAATTCAGTGAGACATTCCAAAGTGCACCATGGGACGGATAGAATGACTTCTGCTTGCTTAGCCCATCTGCCCTACCAGGCTCTGCCAAGGATCCTCAAAATATGTCACTGCCTCTGTAGGGAAGAGGGCAGCCATTTGGTTCCCTCAGTTTCAGATTTTTTTGGTAGACCAAGTTTCTCGCCAGTCTGGCAACCATAACAACAAGGTAGGAGCATTGCAGTCAGCTAAGGGAGAGAGGCTTCAGGTCTGCACAGCTCTGGGTTCGTTAGCTCTGAAAATGGAGAACCCTCCAAAAAGCTACTTCTGTTCACATCCTGGTCTTAGCCAAACTGGAAAAGGATCTGCCCATCAATATCAAGGATTCTTATGCTGCTTCTACCTCTCCATCTTGCCTTCTGTCTCTGCTCTTTTGTCTTTTGCCTCTAGACGTATTCCTGTCTCTATTTCTTATTCTGTCACTATGTCTGTCTCTCTGTCTCTATCCCTCTCAATCTGTCTGCTGCTCTCATTGTCTCCATTTCTGTCACTATCTCTACCTACTCTGTATTCTCTTCTTCTCTCTTGCATTCTGCTCCTTGCTTTTTCTTCAGCTGAAAGAAATATTTAGAATTAGCTGTCTCTCTCACTGTCAAGCCAGGTTTGCTGCTACAAACAATAACAGTACACATATTTCTGTGTATACAGCTGTAGCAGCAAGCACCCCAGCGTTCCCAGGGTAGCTGCTAGCACAGGTTCTTGGATCTGCTTTGTTAAAGGAAAGCAACTCAAAATGGGTTAAAAAGCTTACTTTAATCAGTCAGACATATATCCTTTACCTTGTTCAGGAGAAAAGGTCAGCACCCTGAACCTCAAAGTATACAGGCATAATTATCAAGACAGAAACATCAAGTAGACAGATTTCCAAACAGTGCAACCATTACATCCATACCCAGTCAACATCTGGGTTTCCACATTCTGGGTTTTTCAAAGACGGGGGACTCTCAACAACGGCTTCCCAGAATTCAGATCAAATCACAGAACACTTCTCAAAGTGAGTCCCAAAACAAAGCTACACATCAGGGCTTATATAGCCTTCTCCTGGCTCAGAGAATGTAACAACCTTATTGACTCACTGGCCAATCAAGAAGTATCTACTGAAAAACAAGCCTCCCTCCCCAGGCTTCAGGTGCATTTTAGCCTAGGGGCAGGGAACATCTTCCAAATTTGCATTCCCATTACATTCGGCCCCAAGATCTTTCATGCCCATAGCATAGACAATTTACTTTTGAATTAGCTCTGAACATTTCTTAGGTCACATTTTCAAAGTACAGAACTAAAGTTACCAAAGTGGCCACTGGCCCTTAAACAAACACAAAGTACATAGATAGCATTATCACTTCAATTCAAAACAAGAGTTCAAACAAAGTTCTCTGGGGAAGGGGGGAGGGGTACCTTCCCCTCACACAGCTCCAGCCCCTGCCCCCAAGCACAGAGAAGGGGCTGGGCAACAAAACCAACAAGGTGGGGTCCCTGGGGATCCAAGGCACTTCATCCCACCCACCATAGCCACAAGTCCATTCTCCCCCAGGGTCCCAAACTGTGGGATGCAGCCAGGAAACACATTCAGTGCCCCTGCTTTGCTGCTCAGTTCTTATCTTTTCCTGGGGCTGAATTCTGAACTCCTGAGCTCCTTCTCCTCCCACAGGTGGCAGCCGCTCCTGGCTTCTACCCAGGTCCCGATGCAGGCAGCTCACCGTTCCCGCTTTCAGCTCAGCGAAGTCTGCATGCAGGCCATTCTTCTCTCCTGCTCCACGGCTCCACAGAGTCACAGCTACCACAACTGGGAAACAAACAATTATCCCAGCCCCCATACTTTCCTTTTACTCTGCAGATCCTGTTCATGACGCCATTTTGTAGCGGCAAGCACCCCAGCGTCCCCAGGGTAGCTGCTAGCACAGGTTCTTGGATCTGCTTTGTTAAATGAAAGCAACTCAAAATGGGTTAACAAGCTTATTTTAATCAGTCAGACATATATCATGTACCTTGTTCAGGAGAAAAGATCAGCACCCTGAACCTCAAAGTATACAGGCATAATTATCAAGACAGAAACATCAAGTAGACAGATTTCTAAACTGTCCAACCATTACATCCATACCCAGTCAACATCTGGGTTTCCACATTCTGGGTTTTTCAAAGCCGGAGGACTCTCAACAATGGCTTCCCAGAATTCAGATCAAATCACAGAACACTTCTCAAAGTGAGTCCCAAAACAAATCTACACATCAGGGCTTATATAGCCTTCTCCTGGCTCAGAGAATGTAACAACCTTATTGACTCACTGGCCAATCAAGAAGTATCTACTGAAAAACAAGCCTCCCTCCCTAGGCTTCAGGTGCATTTTAGCCTAGGGGCAGGGAAGATCTTCCAAATTTGCATTCCCATTACAACAGCGTACATACATGTGATAGTATATTTTAGAAGTGTTTTCACACAGTAAGTGCTTAATAAAGTGCTCGTTTCCTTGACTTATCCCCTTCCCCTGTTGTAGCATGGCTATCCTGATGCAACTCTCAGAGAGCTCACAATAGACATCTCTAGAGTCTCCTCAGCCCACCCTTCTCCAAGGGAGACTGATTCATGCCACTAAAAGAAGTAAGTGGTTGGGGCAGAGGATGGCCACTGTGGTCTCCTCAGAAAGAGAGGGATTATTAATATATGAGACATGAGAGGAAGGGAAAGGGGTAGAGTCCCAGGTTTCATTCAGAGTAGAAATTTCCCAAATTTTTAGTTTAGCAAGATAGGGAGAGTAACATGATGGAAATTTCCAGTTCCTTTTATTGGCCTCTTTGTAGATCCTGTCTCTTCCTTCAGAACCAGAAAGGAATTTGGCATCATATACCCTCTCTCACCAAGCTTGAAGGCTGTTGAAGCCTAGATCTCTCTCTTCTTTGAGAGAAAACTTTTTCCCTGAATTTCAGAAAAGTGTGGGACACTCATCTCCACCAATGAGAAGAGAGCCCCATGTCAATGGATTTTGACATTTGCGATATGCTGTTAACTGTTATAAGATTTTGGTGTACTTCAATTGCTTTAAAGATGGAAATAAGTAGCAGAGATCCAGAAACTTCACTTTCTTCTTTTGTTCTTTCCATTCATTCTCATATTTATGAATTGACTATTATATTCTAAGGAGGGTACTCAGAACTTTGGGCTGAGGGTATTGTGTGAACAAAGAACTTGGTGGGATAGGAAATAGGGCAATGCATTTGGAATAAGGAAGACCTGAATTCAAATCCTTACTCAACAGTTACTAGCGACCTTATCATGGTTAAGTCATTAAGCTTCTGTTAAATTCAGTTTCTTAATCTGTAAAAAATGGATAATAAGATCACCTAGCCACCTCCTGGAATTGCAAAGATTCAATATGACAAGTGTTTGGATTTTTCAAAAATCTTATTTTATTTTTGTTTTCAGTTTTGAATTCTTTACATAGTTTTAGCCTTTCCTCATCCATTGAGAAAGCAAGAAATATGTTCATTCTGCATATGAATTCATACATTATTTATATCTTAACTATTTTCAAATAAAAGCTGGGAAAGTAACGGTGTGTGTGTGTGTGTGTGGTGTGTGTGTGGGGTGGGTGTGTGTGTGTGTGTGTGTGGGGTGGATCTCTAGTTAGATCACATACAAACTCTGAGACCATCAGTTCTCTATTTGGATGTGGATACCATTTTCCAATTGATTATTGATAATTTTGATTTCTTCCTCTGAAAATTCCCTGTTCATATAAATTTACAATTTATCAGTTAGGGAATGGCTCCTATGTTTTCAAAATATTTGGCTTAGCTCTTGATATATTTGAGGAATGAGACCTTTACTAGTGTTTTTGAAAACCATAGAGGGTTTTATGAATATTAGTATTATAGTATAAGGTTAGAATGTGACAAAAGGCAGAATGTTTGGGGATTATTTCAAAGAAATCTATCTGATCAGAGTCATAATTCATATCAAGAATTCTAAGCCCTGGGGTGGCTAGGTGACACAGTGAATAGGGCATCAGCCCTGGAGTCAGAAGGACCTCAGTTTAAATCCAGCCTCAGACATTTAGCACATGCTAGCCATGAGACCTTGGGCAAGTCACTTAACCCCAATTGCCCTGCCTCTTTGCCTCCAAAAGCAAAATAAATAAATAATCCTGAAACCTATTCAATTGACTAAGTCTCTTTATATTTACAAATAAGAAAACTGAGGGCCAGAGAAGTAGAGTGACTTGTGTGGGATCAGAAGCACTGTATGCGGCTCTTACCAGCTGTGTCATGCTCATTTTAAATTGATCTGGTTAGGAAAAAATAAAAATCTTGCTTTTTGACTTAGTAAGTATGAGAGTAACTGAACTTCTGAGCACACAGTGTAAAGGAGAGTGGCATAGGGTATGTAAAAGCGTTACTTGGAAGAGGAAGTGGCCGTCTCTCTTTGGCTCCAGAAAGCTGACCCAGAAACCAATGGTGGAAGCTGCAGAGGTCAATATCACTATTTGTCTGATAAAACCCCTTAGTACGTATAACTACCATAGACCCCTTGAAAGATAGGGGCCCCAACACAGACGTTTTCAAGCAGAAGTTAGACGGTCACTTTTCAGGTACACTGATTCAGCTCAAACATTATTGGCACTTCCCTCCAGATCAAGAGGTCTTACAATCTTGGGATTTTAAAATTCTGTGAGTCATGAGGGAGTGACCACAGAGAAGCTGATTTTTAATACTAGTAAATTAATCTGCCTGATTAAATCTCATTTGTCCAGTTTCATCCTTAACATGAGCTCTCCTCAAGACCCTCTCCTACTATGGAAAGGTCATATAGCACCTCCGGTTGAGAAGGGGATATTGCACTTTAGGCCTCTTCCATGAATGGCGAAGACCCTCGGGCCATTTGCTTCCATGCTTTATAAGAAAATTGTGGTATGTTAAAATGCAGCCAAACCACAACATTATTAGCTCATGGATTGTAAAATATCAGCCATCAGGAAGTCTGGGTTTGAGCCTTAAGGCATTAGTTTGTAGACTGCTAGTGTAGAGGACAGAGTGGAAGACAAACAGGAGTGGCCTACAATGGAATCTTCTCTCTGCTACTTACTAACTTTGAGAGCGTTAGCACATCCCTTAGACTCTGAAGCTCACTGAGATCATCAGGCAGTGGGGAAAATAACAGCAATGTCTGCTTCCCAGCTTTGTTTGTGAGGCTCAAATGACATGAGGGTTGGGAAGTTCTGCACAAAACCTTTCAAGTGCTCTATGTGTTTCATTATCATTAGAATCATCAAAATTACTGTTGTTGAAATTCTGTGTCTTTAATCAAGTGATCTTTACTTTCTGAAAGTCAATTCCTTATTGTCCCCCTTCATTTGACTTGTGGGATCATTTAGATGTGTAAGGGCTGCCTCAGATTGTCCTATGAGTTTTTGGGTAAAATAGAGAACGTGTGTGTGCAGCCCAAGGAATCAGGAGGCCTGGGTCTTATCAGTGATGGTGTCAAATGGGGAGGAGAAGAGGAGCTGGATGAAGATTGTCTTGCATAGATTGCTGTGCTTAGCGCCAGGAAGATCTGGCTTCTGATGTGGCCTCTTGTCACTTAGGCCTTGCCTATCTTGGGTAAATCACCTCACTGTGTTGAGGGTGTTTCCTCATCTGTCAAGTAGTGATGGACAATTACGGCATTTTCAAGGCTTGTGGTGTTATTCCAAACCTTAATGAGTTATCATGTCTAATGACACTTTTCAAATTCACATTGATACTTGTTAACTCATATTTTTTTTCCCAAATGTAAGGCCACAATAACATTTCAATCATTTCCTGGAACAACAGTCTCCTAAAGGAGGTTAATATTACAACTTTATGTTTAAGAGGAAAAAAAAACACATTTCATTAAATATCCACATTTAGAAGAAATTCATCCATAAAAAAGATGTATTCCATTATTTTGAATAATATAGAAAAACTTGGTGCTACATTCCCAACTCTATCTCGCTCCCTTTCTGTTTTTCTATATTTCTTTGTTTCTTCTTTCTCTCTCCCTTTCTCTCTCCTTCTTCCCCACCCCCCCCTCTCACACACACACACACACACACACACACACACACACACTTATCTGAAGCCAACCCTAAGGATCTCAACCTCTTGAACTCATCTTGTCTTCAAATTAAACTCCAGTTTATTAGCTATCTCATATCTGATCATGGCTCCCCAGTGCCCTATCATTTCTTTCCTGCCCTAGGATACCATCTTTTCTAATTGGCTCACCATTCAATAAACCTATAATTAGTTTCCTAACTTAATTCCATCAAATTTGTGCCACCTTCTATCCCTCCTAGCCCATATAAGCATTTATTGGCAAAATACGCAAGCATTGCTCCCAGCAAAGTTGGCATGATTTCCTGCCAAATTCTTATGTTTTTAATGTACCAGAAGCAGTTATTGTTCTCCCATCTCTCCTGGCAAGACCATATGTTCACTTGAATCATAAGCCTCTTCATAGGATGCATATTTCTTCACATCTCTCATGGTTTATTTGGCAAGAATATAATAAGTAACTGCCTCCATCCTTCTTCTTTCTCCTCTGCTTTCACCATGGCAACCACTGGACTGAAAAGCTGAACAAGAACTCAGAACACTACAGTCATATTTCTAAATTGGGAATTGATTAGCTAGTTGATCTGGGTCATCTTGCCTCGTTTCTCTGTTATTTGCAGTCTTAATCTGTAAAATGGGAACATTCAGTTCAACTAAATTCCACAATCATGTCTCTATTAAGCTGAAATGGGAAATAATGGGAAAACAACAGAAATGAAACAATCTTTCCCCCCCCATTGGGCTAAGAATTGAGTGCTGATATTATGAATTGCCTTGAACAAGGCCGTTCATTTTTTCATTCACTCATCAAGTCATTCAAGAATCCTTGTAAGGAAAATACTTTAGGGGAAAGCATTAAGAAGCTCCTAACTTAGTAGCTGAAGCTTAGGGTTTATAATAGACAGTCAAGTAGCCAGTCATGATCCTTAGAGTTCATCTGATTTGCCCCCTCATTTTACAAATGAAGAAGCCAAGGCCTAAAAAGTGACTTTGCCAAGGTCATGCAGTTAGTATACAGTAGAAATAAGATTTAAGCCAGAATACTCTGGCTTCAAATCCAGCCCTCTTTCCATGGAGGACCACAAAGCTTACATGAAGTGACAAGGGAATTCAGTAAGGGTCAGAGAAAGGATATGAAACCAGGTCCTCTTTACCTCCAGTCTACCACAATCCATTACACCTCAGTGCTTCTCCTGCTACCAGAAGCCTATGGAATTCTGGTTATGGAGATTCTAATCCAGATGAAATAGAAGCTTTGGCTTATTATACTATTAGTCCTGGACCTTGATTCTAATGGTGTAGGGAAGCATTACTTCAGAAAACCTATGTAGTGATATAGATAACCTAAAGTTGTATGGAGAGCTACCCAGGGGCAAAATAAATTCACTACTCCAGAGTTAGCTGATCAATGTGTGCCAGAGGCAGACACAGCACCTGAACTTAGGATGTCTGGCCTTAAGACAGATCCCCTACAACCTCTTGCCTTACTTATTATATAATGAATTTCCATATGTGTTTCTCTCTTAGTCTCTCTCCCTCTCTCCTCTTTCTGATAGGTGGAAAGGTACTGGTTTCAACTCATACAGCCTGATTTATTCACCTCATTAAGAATATAATGATAGTTATCATTTATGGAGTTCTTTAAGAGTAGCAAAGTGCTTGACAAATATCTCATTTTGTCCTCAAAACATCCCTTGGAGGTAGATTCTATTCATTCCCATTTTACGGATGAAGAAACCAAGGATATTGGGACTTGATATGAACATAGTTCTCCCTTACTCCATGTCCAGCTGTGCTCTCCTTTGGGCCAACAAGCTTCCTCATCAGCTGTTGATGGATTACCTGACCCCATTGGGTTTGACTTTCCTCAAACACTTAGAATCCACAAATCATTTTCCTAATCTATTATTTCCTTCTCCCTTTTAATTATAGACAATTCTCTTACTTATAACAAAACTGATGCTGCCCTCCAACAAGGCTGTTCTTTCATTAGAGACAACCATTCATTCATAACCAGCTTTTGAGTCGTTGCAAGGATTGCTAAAGATTGCCAGGATTAGAGAATAAAATGAAATGTGTCCTCAGGGCAGCTATTAGCTTCTATTTCCAATCAACACCCAAGTGCTCTACTTCCATTCATTCAAATTTGGTCAAGAAGCAAAGAACATCTTGTCGAAAATTGACTTCACAAAGAAGAGTTCCATTCCCATGAACAGAATTGTCCAACAGAGGATTAGTCCAGGTTTCCAAAACTGAGGCTTTTGAACTTATAAAAAGTGCATGAATTTTTATTTTCTTTTTCACCCCTTCGGAGCCATGGGCTCCTTTCACCTAATTTAGATTTTTCTTCTCAATATTCACATTTTCAATTATTGTTACAGTTTCTTCCAAGTTTGATGGCTTGTTTGATATTATCTGAGGAACTCATTATACCTCAATTCAGAGCCTCCCTTGAACTCATAATAAGGATGTCTTCCTGTGCATCCAGACCCTGGTCTAAGCCAATTAAAGGCACTGGAAAGAATAATGCTATTGAAATCAGATAACTTGGTTCACTCCAATCACTCAGTTGTATTTACTAAGTGCCTAGACATGTCAGACACTGTGATAAATCCTGGGAATACAAAGATAAGTAAACAATATGTCCGACCCTCAAGGACGTTAAAATTCAAAGGGGAAGACAGCGTTCAAGCAAACACATACAAGAAAACAACGCAGGGATAAAGAGAAAATAACTTACAAAGGAAAGACGATAGAATGAAGAAGTGTTTCTATACAAGTGCAGTTTGGTTGGCACTTGAAGGATGCCAGGAATATGAGAGTGGAAATAGAAAGAGTACAGAATTCCACAGGGAACGGTCAGAGAAAATGCCTTGAGACAGGAAGGAGCCAAGATGGCAGACTAGAAACAGGGCTTCCTCTCAGCTACCACTTTCTCCAATTCAAGTAAAAAATGTCTCTAAACAAACTTTGGAGCTGCAGAACCCACAAAGTGACAGAGAGAAGCTCACCTCCTGCTGAGGACAGCCCTGCAGGCCAGCAGGAGGGAGCCAGTGACACACTGAAGCACAGGCCAGCCCTGTGTGAGCCAGAGGTTTTAGCCTCAGGGCAGCCACAACTAGCTTCTGCTGGAGGGACTTCAGATCACCAGCAATTGTGGTAGCCTCCGGAATCATCAGCCCATAGATGCTAAAGACAAAGTGACAGGTCAGTGCAGTGAGGACTCTGTGAACTGGGAGTTTGGGAGTATGGTAAACCCTTTACCCATTCAGGAAGAAGCAGCTAAGGTGTCATGGCCATGTAGCCACTGGCACATGGTTGCTTCAGAGCTCCTGGCTTGCAGATGGTAGGTGGACCAAGTGACCAGTCTGAGGGGTATTCTCTTTGTTTAACCTGCTTGAATCTGGATTGCAGGCTAGAGGGAAGGTCCTGGGGTGCATGACCAATTTGCCTGAGCCTGCGGAAGCTTCAAAGAGAGCACCCAACTAATAACTCCAGCAGCTGAGAAAACCCCAGCAATTGGGACAAAGCTCCCCTCTCTGATAGCAGAAATCTACTGTGGCAAAAAGCTCAAAAGTCAAATAATTGAGTGGCAACATGAGCAAGCAAATGAAGCAAAACAAGCACAGACATCTGACTTTATACTCCTATTATGGGGACAAAATGGATAAAAGCATGGAACAGGGAAAGATAGGGAACTCAGATCTCCTGCACCAAAAACTTCCAAGAAAAATATAAGTTAGTTACAGGCCATAGAGGAGCTTAAGAAGGATTTTGAAAACCAAGTAAGAGAAGAGGTGGAAAAATTGGGAAGAGAAATGAGAATGATGCAAGAAAATTATGAAATGAGAGTCAACAACCTGACTGAAGAAAATAACACCTTAAAAAAGACTGACTCAAATGGCAAAAGAGACTCAAAAAACCAAGGAGGAGAAGAATGCATTAAAAGCCAAATTTGCCAGATGGAAAAAGAATCCCAAAAGCTCACTGAAGAGAATTATTCCTTCATAACTAGATTGGAGCAAATGGAAAATAGTGACTTTACGAGAAATCAAGACACTATTAAACAGATCTAAACAAATGAAAAAATAGAAGGCAATGTGAAATATCTCATTGGAAAAACAACTGAAGTGGAAAATAGATACAGGAGTGATCATTTAAATACTACAATAAATGTACTACCTGAAGTCATGATCAAAAAAAGAATGTAGAAATCATCCTTCAAGAAATTCTCAAGGAAAACTGCCCTGATGTTTTAGAACCAAAGAGCAAAATAGAGGTTGAAAGAATCCACCGAACATCTCCTGAAAAATACCCAAAAAGAAAACTTCTAGGAATAGTATAACCAGGTTTTGGAGTTCCCAGAGAAGGGAGAACATATTAAAGCCTTCAGGAGTAAACAACTTTAATATTGTGGAAACACAATTAGGATAACATAGGATCTGGCAGCTTCTGCACTGAGGGATTGAAGGGATTGGAATATGATATTCCAGAAGTCTAAGGAGCTGGGATGAAAACCAAGAATCACCTACCCAGAAAAACTGAGTATCATGTTTCAGGGGAAAATGTGGTCATTCAATGAAATAGAGGACTTTCAAGGATTCTTGATGAAAAAAACCAGAGTTGAATAGAAAAATTGACATTCAGATATAAGAAGCAAGAGAAGCATGAGAAGGTAAACAGGGATAAGAAATCATAAGGAACTTATTAAAGTTGAACTATTTACATTCCTACATGGAAAATGCTAATTGTAACTGATGAAACTTTTCTCAGTATGAGAATAGTTTAAGAGAATAGAAACGAACACCTATGTGACTGTGTCTATATATGGGTAAAGGTATACATAGAGGTAAGGCACAGGACCAATTTAATAGGAAGGAGTGATACTTAAAAGGTGAAATTAAGAGGTGAGAGGGGAATATAATGAGAGGAGATGGGGAGAGACAGAATGGGGTAAACTATCTCATACAGAAGGGGCAAGGGAAAATTGTTACAATGTAGGGGAAGAATAGGAAGGCAAAAAGGAATGGGTCAACCTTATTCTCATTGAATTTCTCTTGGGGAGGGAATGAAATACACACTAAATAAGGTATCTCACCCTACAGGAGAGTGGCGGGGGAGGGGGTGGGAGGGGGGGGGGTGGAAGGGGGGGGAGGGCGGGGGGGGGATTTGGAAGCACCCACTTTTGGAAAGGGACAGGATCAAAGTAGAGAATAGAACAAGTGGGGGGTGGGATAGGAGGAGGGAAATATAGTCAATCTTTCACAATATATCCACTGTGGAAATGTTTTCCATTAGCTACACATGTACAACCTATATTGAATTGCTTATCTTCCCAGTAAGGGTGCGTGATGAGGGAGGAAGGGAAAGAATCTCAAATTCAAATGTTTAATATATATATATATATATAATTTTACAAATAATATAATGCTATTATTATTTTACATGTAACTGGAAAATAAGATATACAGTCAAGGGGCATAGAGATTCACCATGCCTTACTGGAAAATCAGAGGGGATGTAGGGGAAGATATGGAAAATAACAGATTTGAGGAGGGGATATTCAGTGGGATTGCTGTTTTGGGGTGGTGGGTAGGGAAAAAATGGGGAGAAAATCTGTAACTCGAAATCTTGTGGAAATGAATGATGTAAACTAAAAAAAAAAAAACAAAAAAGAAAGAAAAAAAGATAATGTCTTGAGACAAAAGATAGATTGTCTTGTTTGTGGAGCAACCTGGAGGCCAGTGTCACTGGATAGAAGAATACATGTGGGCAAGAAATATGTTAAAAGACTGGAAAAGTAGGAGTGATTAAGTTTATACAGAGTTTTGAAAACCAAATAGAGGATTTTGTGTTTGTTTCTGGGGGCAATAGGAAATCAATGGGATTTCTTATATGTGGTGTGTGTGTGTGTGTGTTTGTGTTTGTGTGTGTGTGTGTGTGTAATATGATTGGATGTTTTAGGAAAATTACTTTAGTGACTGAATTATGTATGCATTGAAATGGAGAGAAACTTGAAACAGAACCAGCACCAGACTATTGCAATAATTGAGGACCTGTATTATATTGGTGGCAGTGCTAGACAAGAGAAGGGGGGATATTCTTGGAATGTGGCAGAAGTCAAAGCAATAGACCTTGACAATACTTTGGCTAGGAGGGTTGAGAAATAGTAAAGAGTCTTGGTTGAAAGTCTGAGGAACTGAAAGGATAGCATTGCCTTTGATGGTAATGTGGAAGGTAGGAGGGGAGAGATTTAAGGAGGCAGAGAATTTCATTTTGGACATATTGAATTTAATTTTTCCACTTGACATCCAATTTGAAATATCTGAAAGGTAGTTGGAGAGATGAAATTGGAGGTCAGCAGATATTTTGGAGCAGGATAGGGAGATTTAAAAATCATTAGCTTAGAGATGGTAATTAAATCTATGGGAGCTGATGAAATCACAAAGTAAAATAGTATATCAGGAAGAGAAGAGGATCCAGTCCGACCCTTGATAAACACCTATGCTTAAAAGGCATGATCTGGAAGAGGATATAGCAAAAGAGACAGGGAAGGAGAAGTGAGATAGAGAAGAGGAGAACTATGAGAGAATGTTGGCCCAAAAACCTGGAAAGAAGAGAGAATCCAGGAAGAGAGAGTGGTAAATAGTGTCAAAGTCCAAAGAGAGATCAAGGAGAATGAGATCATTATGAATTTTGAAGGGGCAATTTCAGTGTAATGAGAAGATTGGAAGGAGTTAAGAGATAAGAGGAGAGAAAGTGGAGGTCCCCAATGTGGGTGACCTTTCTTGTATTTAGCACAAAGGGCAGAAGAGAAATAGTGTGATAGGATTGGAAGGATCAAGTGAGATTTGTTTATTTTCAGAATGGGGGAGACATGGGTATGCTTGCAGTCAGTAGGAAATGGGCCAGCAGACAAGGAGAGATTGAAAATAAGTGAAAGAGTGGGGATGATGCGGGTCACAAGCAATCTGTTGGAGGAGCTGGGATGAAAGGGACCATTTGAACAAGTGAGGAATTAGATTCTATAAGGAGTAAGGTCACTTCTTATGTTTATAGCTTCTTTCAATTGCTACAGGGGGAGGGGAGCAGTTACCTTGAGGTCAAAATTTATAGGATGACTCTTTCTGAATATAGGCTGGTCCTCTGATGAAAGATGCCTAATTCTGTTCTTAAGACCATCCTCCAAACCATTCTAAGTGTATACATAATAACAAATTATATTTCATGATGATCTGAGAATCTGAAATCATTTCCCTGGCATAACAAGGTAATAGAGGTGGAGTTTTATTTACTTTGGTATTTTCACATTTCTTTCTTTTTCTTTTTTTTTGTTACTTTATACTCAAATAATACAGAATGGCAAAATGATAGAATTAATGTTGAAAGGTATTGCAAAGATCATCTATCTAATCCTTATTTTACAGATGAGAAAAAATATCCACTAGACATTTGATAAAATTTATTGAAGGACCTTAGTTGGTTTAGACTATGGAGAAGCCATAAAACAGTTCAAACACTTGAAAAACTGTCATTTGGAAGACAGATGAAAATGTTTCTATTTGACACAAAATGGCACTGAGAGGGTTAATGAGTGAAAGTTGCAGAGAAGTAAATCTAGGATTGATGTCAGTAACAAACCCCTAAAAGTGATGGGGAATGGGTTACACAGGGAGGTAGTGATCCCTTCTCCTCATTGGAAACATCCAGATCTGTTGTACTTTACCTCATCTCTTTTTTCCCCTGAACATTGTCATCTGGAAGTAAATATAATTCTCCAGATCTACTCCAACCAAGACAGAATACAGAGAAATGTTCACTTCTGAATTCCCAGAAACTAAAAGGAGCTCAAGATTCCATTTCCTTATTTTATTGCCTTATCAAATATTTGAAACATATCAGGCATGCAGACCACTTGACAACTCCCCAACAATTGATATTAGACTAACTTACATCTAATCTTCCTGTCATACTTTAGAAGCCGATTTTTTTACTCCAAGCATAAGTCCTTGTCTTTATTCATCATTGAACTGCATCTTATTATATTCAGTCCAATATTGATTACCAAGTGATTTTAGACCTTGCCTATTTCATCAAGTATGCTAATTATCCTTCCAATGATTACCTCATTTATGATTTTATACAAGTCATCGATTAAATTGTTAAATAACCCAGTTCTAGTGCAGATTTAGTACTATTGACCATCATTTCCTTTCCATACAATCTTGTCCATTGCCTTCCCAATACTTACACAGGCTCATTTCTCTGCTCACCACTGTGCATTTACTGTAAGCTCTACTTGGCTCCTCTGGTTTCTTAAGTATGGACATCAACTAAGGTTTATTCTTTAGCTCTCTGACATTATGACTGTCCGTGGGCATAAGGTTTCATATGAGAAGAGGAAAGAGGGAAGATAACCTCTCTATTCCAGGAAACAATGTACCTCTTAATGCAACCCAAGATTGCATTAGTATTTACAGATATCTTTTGTTACTTAATTGTTTCCTGTGTTAAGACAAAGGGAAATCATAATATTCCTCTGATCTGGTCAGCCAAAGTCCAAGTAAGGCATTCATTTCTATGCACAATACTTTAAGAAAGAAGTAGATGACTTGGAGAGTGGCCAAAGTAGAAAGCCCAGTATGGTGAGAGATTTGGAAATGATGTCATTGGAAGATGAAGAGAAGAAACTAGGAATGTTTTACTTGGAGAGGAGAAGCCTCAGGGGAAACACAGTAGCTATGTTCCTGAATATAGAGGCCCCCCATAAAGAAAAGTGATTAGACTTCCATCCTCTGGCCCCACCAAGCCAGAATAGCAATATTGCTTGGGAAGTGCTGAGAAACCAATTTGCCCTCAACACACTAAGACGGGTTTTCAAATAGGGTCTCTTATTTCACTACTGCATCACTCTATTGCATCAAGCTACTGATACTGGCCGTTCATCTCTTTGCATTTTGTTTGTTTGTTTAAGAGAAAGCACTAAACAAATGTTGGTTGACCAAATGATTTGTACCTGTGATTTTTTTTTTTTTTTGCTTTTTGGAGGGGGAAGGCAGGGCTATTGGGGTTGTGAGTTCCCCATAGGCACATGGCTAGTTTTTTGTGTTAAGTGTCTGCAGCCATATTTGAACTCAGGTCCTCCTGACTTCAGTGCTGGCGCTCTGTTCACTGCACCACCTAGCTGCCCCCATAACTATGAATTTCTGTAGCAAAGTCTTAGAGAATTTTTAATCACTGTAAATAAACAGTACAATAATTCTAAGTTTTATGTAATTGTGAATCCACAAATTTGGCTGGCTCTTAAATTCATCATTGTAAATGGATAAAGTAGGAAAAAGCAGCTTGGTAAATATACAAAAAACATATACAATATATCCTTGCTCATTTAGAAATCTAGTTATGTTAGAACTAACATATTTTTAATGGCATGCAAAGAACTTCCATGTTATGGGCCCAAAGAACCCAAATTTCCACTTTTGGATGACTACATAGTCACATAGTAATGTAAAACCAAACTGAATTGTTGAGCTAGAGAGTCTCTTAAAAACTCTCTAGTGAATTTCCCTCCTTTTGTAGATGCGAATCATGAACTCCAGAGTGGGGAAGGGTTTGACCCAAGGTCATTCATTCAATGAAAATTCCTTGTTTCCTATGTGTCAAGTGCAGTGCTAGGAAGTACCGCGG
The DNA here is from genome assembly GCF_028583685.1 of Petaurus breviceps papuanus. NCBI lineage: Eukaryota > Metazoa > Chordata > Mammalia > Diprotodontia > Petauridae > Petaurus > Petaurus breviceps. The sequence goes on along the minus strand of NW_027185852.1, from coordinate 1,465,154 downwards.
AAAAGGGATAAGCAAAAAACAAAAAGAAAGTAGTCACTGCTCTCAGGGAGGTTATATTCTCCCTACAAATAGTAAGTGACAGAGCTGGGCTTGAAATCTTCCCAATCTGGCTTCCACGCTGGAAACCTGTCCATCATACTCGGTTAGTTTCTCTACAAGGGAAATGAGGTCATCCTAAGTGTCTTGTCAGATTGAAAATGGACCTGTGATTTCAATGCTATGTAACTCAAGATGATGAAACCCCTTTTACAACTGCACATCAAAGCATTATTTTCCATTTTGATGGTGGCCTAGAAGCCAATAGGAGGTTGCAGAGCTGTCCATGGTAACTTGCCCAGAGTGTGTTAGAGGCAGAAGATGAAGGTTGGCCTTCCTGATACTGCCTCCTAAATATTTATAGTTTACTTAATCGGTCATCGTGTTCTTCCCTAAATGATATTTGTGAAGCCTATTTCTACCTTTTTATGTTCAAATATTGTTTGTTCTTATTTACTAGAGAAAATAGGTTAATATAAAATAGTGTGTGTGTATGCATGTACATACTGTGTTTTCAGTTTCACATGGGGATCCTTCTAACAACAATCCTGGGAGATGCCTAGAACTAACATTATGATAATCTGAATTTTATGGAAAAAGTAATAGGGGCTGAAAACTCAGTTGGTTGATAATCAGTCGTTTGGCACTTATCACATCAAACACTGTCAAGCATTAGGGAAACACAGAATGGCAGATTTTTTTAAGTGCCTTTAAGGTCTCAGGTCCCAATGGGGGATAGGCAAAGAAGTGGGTATATACAAGTTGAATACAATGCGAATAGAAGGTCGATCCAGAAGCACTAGAAGCTGTAAGAAGAGGATGAGGTGACCAAGATCCAACCTATAGAATACGGGGTGTAAATCGACCCTTCAATTAAGTTAGAGAAACTAACAGGGACACATGAGAACAATAAGATGTGAATATATGGGGACATCTGGAGGAAAAGCCCCAACATGGGAAATGGGATGGTATGTTTTAGGATCATCAAGGATCTGGAGATTTCTGGAAAATGAAGGATATGGAAAGTGTTGGAAGCTTCAGAAGACAGGGAAAAATAAAGAATCTCATTTGGGAAGGACTGAGTGCTAAGTGCTGGGTTGTCTAGACATCCTGTGATTTGATCCTGGAAATAATAAGAGTATGTGGTGATAAAAGAGGTGGAGGGCCATCATCAGAAAGGTGCTTTGGGAAGAGACCACTTTGGCAATCAAGAGGAAGGTGTCAAGAAATAGGGAGAGACTTTCCTGGCATACCCCCAGAAGTTCAGAGCTAGTAAATGTTTGTGCCCATATTTTATTCCAGGTACCCTGACTTCATGCAAAAACTCTTTTTAGAGTGTGAAATGTGACACTGGTCTTTAGGAAATATATCAGAGGTGAGTGAGGCCATCTGTTGTCATCATTCACACTCCTTTATGACTACAATAAATTTGGAAGATGAAAGAACAACAGCTAATAGTTGTTTGCTTATATGGTAGCACTACCAGCATGTGCTAGGTCAGCCCATAGAAAGCATGGAACATCCGTTTTTTGGTTGTGTGGTGGGCATTTTTGATGCTGTTTTTGTTTTCTAATATAGACATGGATATTAGTTCTTATCTCTAGGAAATGAACACTTTGGAAATCACCAAATAACTCTCCTTTGCTGTGTTTCACCACTGGAATTTTTAATCTAATACTTACTGACGTCTTTTCTCGGTTTTCCTCAATGGTAACACTTTCCCTCTGAGATCATCTCTCATTTGCTCTGTGCACATGTGTTTGCACATAGTTGTTTACACGGCACCTCTCCCATTAGAATGGAAACTCCTCGAGGACAGCCACAGGTGTTTTCGTTTCTCTTTTTGTCCCCAAGGCTTAGATCAGTGCCTGGAACATCACAAGTTGTCAAAAATAGTGTTGATTGTTTTTCTATCACTTTCATGAAACATACATCTACAATAATGAATTTTTTTAAAGGACGGAAAACCAAAGCATTTTGGCAAAATACCCAAAGATAAATAACCACAACTATCTGTGTCCAGCATGCCATATGTGATAGATGGAGCACTGAACCTAGCATCACAAGGGCATGACTTGGAATTTTAATGTGATATCAGATAAAATATTAGATGTGGCTTCAGGAAGACCTCAGTCTGAATCCCTACTCTGACTCTTACTACTTGAGCGCATGCATTAATGTTCTGTTCTTAATCTGAGTTGCTCTGTTTATAAAATGGGACTATAGCATATAGCTCATAATCTTTCAGTTGATCTATAATTTAGAATAAAAGTGCTCAGCATTCATTCATTAAGAATTGATTATGTTCCAGGTACTGTGCTAAGTGCTGGAGATAGTAAGCAAGCCCCTCCCCCACCACCAAAGTAGGCCATGCCCTCAAAGACCCTCCATTGTGGTGGGGAAGACAGCACATACATAGCTCAATATATGAAAAATGCATGTAGAACAGATGAAGGTAATGAGAAAGGAGGAATCACTTCTAGATGGGGGATAGGGATACAGAAGGGTCACTGAGCAGGAAAAGCCTCCTGAAGAAGATGGGATCACAGGGTGGTTGTTAAGGTCAAATGAGACCATGGAAAACAATGACTATGTTAACCTTTCCGCCATTTGAAAATGTCAGGTTTTATTATTTCTTCTCGACCAGGCCAGTTCTCAGCACCCCAGGTCTAAGCACTCTAGGGCACAACCATAGGAATTAAAACATTAGTTTAAATGCATGAGATAGGAATGGTGGTAGTGATTTAAACATTGCACAGTGGAGTTCAGTGAATTTGTATGTTGGGAGGGAACAGGTAGGCATTATAGGCTAAAGTTTGCCCAAAACAGATTATGTAGGGGATATTTTAGAATACTAATTTTGGGGCAACTCGTATGTATGTTTGGAACTTTAGTGATTCTGCAACTTGTCTGTCATTAATCTTGTAGGTGATTGGGGTATGCTGAATTCAGTTTAGATAGACTGCACAGAGTTGTAGCCTGGATTTACACAGAGTCATTCGGAAGTGATAGAGAAATTATGTGATTTCTTTAATCCATGCAGACAGCCAAACCCAATTGCCCAAGCGAAAGCAAGTTCACAGGTTAATTGAGCCAAAATAACCAGAAAATTATTATGGCCACATGTTATTTTGCCCAATTTCAACCCAGGCATACTGGTAACAGAGGCTACATAAATGCCATCCCAGCCAATGTCATTTCACAAAAATGCCACTCGTCCACACAAAGCTATATAGCTTTACTTTCTTGTTACTCTACTAAGCCAAGGTATTAATCAGATGGTGAGAAAGGAAGAATGGATGGAAAGAAGGAAG
>NW_027185852.1:1447620-1461704 GCF_028583685.1 Petaurus breviceps papuanus | reverse complement strand
GGAGGGAGGGAAGGAGGGAGGAAGGAAGGAAGGAAGGGAGGGAGGGATGGAAGGAGGGAGGAAGGAAGGAAAGAAGGGAGGGAGGAAGGGACGGAGGGAACTTTTAAGTTTCTATTATCTTTCTGGTGATGTGCTAAGCACTTTATAAATGTCTTATTTGAGCCTCACAACCGCCCAGGGAAGTAGGTGTTATTTTTATGTCCTTTTTATAATTGAAAAAAAAAGATGCCAACAGAGAGTAAGTGACTTGCTCAGGCTCCCAAAATTAGAGAGGTGAAATTTGAAATTGGGCTTTCTAACTTTCCCTCTCTCTGTGCACTGTGCCATCCAGCAGTATGCATGTGCAGTCCAGTGGAAATGGCCTTGATCTGGAGTCCTGGGTTTTGTATACAAACCTTGTTTCTCCCACTTGGCACTTACATGACCTTGTAACTTGATCAAATTCTCTGCACTTCGGTTTTCTAATATGTAAAGTGGAAACATTTGACTAAATGATCTCTTTGGTTTCTTTCAGCACTAAATCTATGTTCCTGTACTTTAGCTGGCCCTTGAGTTTCGGCCATGCAAACTCACACAATTGAGAGGCTTATCCTAATGGAGCTAACAGCTCCTACACACGTTATTTAAAATCATGTGTTTTCACAGAAGTCAATAAAGAGTGAAAATGGAAGATTAGTATACTTTTCTGCAAATGACAACCTTATGTTTACCTCTGAGAGGCTTTTCATTTATTTATTTGTCCTTGAAGATTATTTTGTCTATATTTTTTTTTCAATTTATTTTTAGTTCTCAACATTCATTTCCACAGGATTTTGAGGTACAAATTTTCTCACCATCTTTCCCCCACCCCCACGCCAAAATAGAAAACATACTGAACACCCCTTCCCACAGTCTGTTCTCTGTTATATCCTCCCCCATGGCCACTTTAACTTTCTAGTGAGGCAAGATGGATTTCTATACCCCAGTGCCTGTATATCGTATTTCCCAGTGGCATGTAAAAAACAATGTTTTTACATTTGTTTTTAAAACTTTGGTTTCCAGATTATTTCTCTTCTTCCCTTCTCACTCATCCTCACTGGAAGATAAGCAATTCCATAGTACTTATATTGTGAAAGACTAGAAATATTTCCCTCCAACCTATCCTGACGCCACATATACTATTTTCTACTTTGACCCTGGCCCTTGTCAAAATGTGTGCTTCTAACTACCCTTTATCCCAATCTGCCCACCCCTTCTATAATTCACTCCTTATTCCCTCGCCCCTACTTTCCTATAAGGTAAGATACCAAAAGGAGTTTGTATATTATTCCCTCCTAAAGCCAAATTCAATGAGAGTAAGGATGACCCATTTGCTTTCACCTTCTGGCTCTTCCCCTCCATTGTAACAGTTTTCTCTTACCTTTTTTATATGAGATAATTTACCCTATTCTATCTCTCCCTTTCTCCTTCTCTCATTATATTCCTCTCTCATCTCTGAATTTTATTTTTTAGATATCCCATTATATTCCACTCAGCCAGTGCCATCTATGCATATATGTACACACATCTATGCATATGCACTTAGATATACATGTATGTATATATACATATTACACACAGTCACATATGTACTTATGCACATATACAACCTCCTATACATACATATGTGTATGTATACACACATATGTATATATGTTCCCTTCAACTATCCTCATACTGAGAAAAATCTCCTGAGTTATAATTATCATTTTTCGATATAGGAATGTAAATAGTTCAACTTTAAAAATTCCCTTATGATTCCTTTTTCCTGTTTACCTTATCATACTTTTCTTGCTTCTTGTATTAGACAGTCAAATTTTCTATTCAGCTATGGTGTTTTCATCAAGAATACTTGAAAGTCCTCTATTTCATTGAAAGACCATATTTTCCCCTGAAACTTTATACTCAGTTTTGCTGAGTAGGTGATTCTTGGTTTTATTCCTAGCTCCTTTGACCTCCAGAATATCATGTTCCAAGTCCTTTGATCCTTTAGGAAAGAAGCTGCTAAATCTTGTGTTATTCTGATTGTGTTTCCACAATATTCAAATTGTTTTTTTTTTTTCCTGGCTGCTTGTAATATTTTCTCCCTGACCTTGCAACTCTGGAATTTGACTATGATGTTCCTAAGAGTTTTTATTTTGGGATCTTTTTCAAGAGGTGCTCAATTTATTCTTTCAATTTTTATTTTGCTCTCTAGTTCTAGAATATCAGGACAATTTTCCTTGCGATTATTGAAGGATGATTTGTAGGCTCTTTTTTTTTATCGTGGCTTTCAGGTAGTCCAATAATTTTAAAATTATCTCTCTTGGATCTATTTTCCATGCCAGTGGTTTTTCCCATAAGATATTTCACATTGCCTTCTATTATTTCATTTGTTTGTATCTGTTTAATAATATAGTAATTTCTCATAAAGTCACTAGCTTCCATTTGCTCCAATCTAATTCTGAAGGAATGATTCTCTTCAGTGAGCTTTTGCAATTCTTTTTCCATCTGGCAAATGCAGATTTTTAAGGCATTCTTCTCCTCTTTGCCTTTTTGAGCCTCTTTTGCCATTTGAGTTAGTCTATTTTTTAAGGTGTTATTTTCATCAGTCAGGCTGTTGACTTTCATTTCATAATTTTCTTGCATCATTCTCATTTCTCTTCCCAATTTTTCCTCTACTTCTCTTATTTGCTTTTTAAGGTCCTCTATGGCCTGTAACTAGCTTGTATTTTTCTTGGAAACTTTTGGTGCAGGAGTTCTGACTTCACTGTCTTCCTCCTGTTCCATTCTGTAATCCTTTTTGTCTTCAAAATAGGAGTCCAATGTTGGATTGCTTTGCTTTGTTTTCTTCCTTTGCCTGCTCATTTTTCCACTCAATTACTTGACTTTTGGGCTTTTGCCACAGCAGGACTCTGCTACCAGACAGCGGAACTTCATACCAAACACTGGGGTTTTCTCAGCTGCTGAAGTTATTAGTTTGGTGCCCTATTTGAAGCCTCTAAATGCTGTGGCAAGTTGGTCACACTCCCCAGGTCCTCCACCCTTGACCACAATCCAGATCCAAGCAGGTTAAAGCAAGAGTGATTACCCCTCAGACTGGTCATTTGGTCCCCCTACACTCTGCAGGCCAGGAGCTGAAGCTGCCATGTAAGGATGGCTGCACAGCCATGGCTCCTCAGCAGCTTCTGTCTGTGGGGTAAGTAGCCAACACACTCCCAACTTCTGGATCCCAAAGTCCATACGACACTGACCTCTCACTTTGTCCTTTGCATCTATGTGTTGATAATTCTGGAAACGGCCACAGCTGCTGGTGATATGGAGTCCCTCCAGCCAGTGGCCCACTCTGGGGCTAATACCTTGTTGAGGGGCTGGGCTCAGCTACCAGAATGCTGTGCTGGCTGATTCCTGCTAGCCTGCTGGGCTGTTCTCAGATGGAGTTTAGCTTCTCTGTGTCATTTTGTGGGTTCTATAGCTCCAAAGTTTGTTCAGAGTCCCCTTTTACATTAATTGGAGAAGGTGCAAGCCAGACTCCTGCAGAAGTCTTGTTTCTACTGCCCATAGGAGACTTTTTTAACCCTAGACTGCCACAGAGAGTATCCTTAGCTCTTGCATTGTGCCATAAAGACTTGGAACAATATCAACAACATGGTTTTCATGAACCATGACAGTCGTAAAAATGCAAAGAAGAAAAATTCCCCCAACACAATTAATGCAAACGTTTTCATCAATAGACACGAACAGGGAAGTTTCTCCATCTATTTAACCTGTGTTTCTAAAAAAATAATAATATTAATGTACTGTAATAATATGAAGACATCAGATTTCTGTTCTAGATTTCCAGCATCATTGATTGAGTACTAGGAGGAACATCCACTCATTTCCTTCATATGTGGCCCACTGTAAAGCCCACCAGCTCTGGGTAAAAGGAACTGTGTTCAAATCCCACTTCTGATATTTATTACCTGAGTGACTTGAACAAGGATCTAAATCTCTGTGGGTCTCAGTTTCCTAATCTGTAAAATAAGGGGGGTGAGTAAGATGGTATTTAAAGTCCCTTCCAGATTCAGATCTGTGACCCTCTAGACTAACACCTTTATTTGAAAGTCTGGAAATAAAAGGCCACAGAACTTGTGGCTTCTCCAAAGTGAATAGAAGAGCTGGCCAGCAACCCAAATTCTTTGAATCTCAAGTTTAATTTAACAGATATTATTCTCTACTGCTCTATCAATCACACAACCCTGAAAACTCCTAATACACAAAAGAAACAGTGAGGTAGAAAAAAAAATAAAGCAAAGTTATGACACATGATGGGTTTAATGATGGTGCCCCATCTCACCAACAATGGCTCATTTATAAGATGAGTAATAAATTGTACCATCCAGAGAATTTATGATGTAAAGAAGTTGGTGGGTCCTTCAGGGAGAGTGAGGGATGAAGAATGTCAGAGGGACAGTCAAGTGTGTAGTGGCAACTGTGGAATAGGAATGACAATGAAAGCCCTCCTCCATGATGGGTTGCCCTCTAGGGAAAGAGACAGATAGATGATAGACAGACAGACAGACAGACAGACAGACAGACAGACAGACAGACAGATAGATAGATAGATAGATAGATAGATAGATAGATAGATAGATAGATAGATAGATGGATGGATGGATATGGATATAGATAGATATAGATAAATATTTATGTGTGTGTCTTTATAACTTAAATGGTAAAGACTTTGATTTGTGTGTGGTTTTTATGACTTCAGAAGGACTTTCCTGAAGCTCAAGCTTTTCCATCCTTAACCTTGTAGGTGATTTGGATTATTTTGTTGTTTATATGCACTGCACACACAAAGATGCAGCCTGGCTTCACATAGAATTGTCTGCAAGTAATATAGCAATAATGCCATTTCTTTAATCAATGCCGACAGCCAAACCCAATTGCCCAGGCAAAAACAAGTTCACAGGTTAATTGAGCCAAAATATCCAGAAAATTGTTCAGACCACACATTATTTTGCCTAATGTCAAACCAGACATCCTGGTGACATAGCCCACGGCATCCCAGCCATCACTGGACTGTAGAATCAGTGGAATAAGTTACTGGCTGGCCTCCTCATCCCATTCTGGGATCCAATAGGTGATTAAGTGATACTTTTATACTTGCTTTGACATGTTGTCTTTTTCCTGGGATATGGTCTTGGTCCTTAGGAAAGTTATCCAAATTCATAAGAGATGGTCTTTGTTTCATTGTTTGCACTAATTTATTGTTACATTTTCTTCATGAGATTAAAGAAAGGAAGCTTGATTTTATGCTAATTATAAAAGCAAGTGTTTGAAAAATGTGAAAATAACAATGCTTTTCTTGTTTCTTCATCATAGCAATATGTGAGAAACACATCTCCATGAATGTCCGAGAGAAGTGTTTTGAAAAGAGTGGGAATTTCCAGGGATAATACTGAGGGAATACAGGATATTGTTCACTAAATGTCCCCATATACATATCATGAAAAAAAGCTTCTTGTTAGATACTTGTGCCCAGGGCAATGTAAAAGAAGCAGAAACTAGGGACAGTCTTGGCTATTCATTGGAGAACCGAACATAATTTGTTGGCATGTAGCACATGGGTGTAAAGAGAGAGATCAGGAGGACCCAAGCACAGTCCTGGTGATCTAAGCATGCAGCAAGATGCCAAGGCTGTGACCATTAGACCTGCTCTTCATGTGTGGCATCTCGTTTTATCCATATTGTACATACCAGGCATCCATGTCCCTGAGATGTGGCATGTGTCTTCGTCTTTGTTCAAACTTCTGCCCCCAAGGCCATATCTATACAATTAAAGGGAGGAATCATGTTTATCAGAAATGATCAAAATCAGTGGAAACTTCCTTGCTGAGAGTCTTGACTCTGAACCCCTATCCTGCCCTGCCCCATGGTTATGACTAGACAATTCACCCTGGGATTCCAACATCAAGAGAAAAAGCAACCACAACGACAACATAAGCTAAGGAGCAGACCTAGTGCTTCATTGACGTATGGAACTGGGAGATGAAGAAACTCTTCTGAGCAGTGAAAGCCAATGAGGATGTAGTAAGCGCTTACTATTCACCAGACATGACACCAAGCACTCTGACTGAAGATATGAGCAGAAAAAAATTCAGCCACTGCTCTCAAGGAGCTTAAATTGTGGTAGCGAAACATAACAAAGTTGAATAGGATTGGGGAGGGATACAAAGGGGTGGGGTGGGAAAAGGCATGCTGTACTATTCCCCACATACCTCCAGGAGAAGAATGCCACATGGCTAGTCTGAACAGTCTCTTTGAATGGAGAATCTGGGAGGAGCCATGCATTCAGAGGGTGAGGTCTCAGGGTCACAGGGACAACACCTGCTCTGAAACCTAAAGTCTTAGAAAATTTCATAGGAAACAGATTTATTAAGTGATCTCCCAAGGCTCATAGGAACAGATAGTGTCAGAGGTGGAAACAGAATCCAAATCTGCCTGACCTCAGTTACCATGACTTCCTCCAAAAGCTCATTCATTTTATTTGCTAGGTTCTAAATCCAATTGTCTTCTCTTTTCCAACTTTGGGTATCATCTCTTCTATGAAACCTTTCTTGAATCTTTTGGGTGAATGTGATTTCTCCTTCTTGCCATTTCCCATAGCACAGAACACAGATCTCTCCTTTGTACTCTCCCTTGCACTCTTACTTGGCCCATAGTTACTGTGTTTTATAGCTTTAGAATGTATGTATCATGAATTTTACATCATTCTCCAATGTATCTTTGGGTGATGGGGACTAGACAATTCCTCACACAGTCATTGCACCAAAAATTATTCATCAAATCAAATATTTTTAACCTGTTTATGAAATGTTGGTCTTAAGAAATGCATATTATTAAATGCTTTTTACCAGTCTCATCATTCAGTATTGTGGTAAAGTATATGAGACAAATGACTGAAGAAGAAATAGAGGCTTAGTTTCCATTCATTAAGCTGAAAAAATAAAAGTCCTGTGAATTTGTCTGCATGATTACTAAACAAATGAAATTACTATAATCCTAGCTATAATTGTGACATGGCCTGGTAAGACAAAACCATATGTTATGTACATCAATGTATTAAGTATACAGAAATGCATTTCACTTATCTAAGCAGATTTCTGAAACATATTTTTGGAGGATGAATAGAGCAGTGATCAAAATGAAAAAGAGGAATTCCAGAATATTCATATTCTGGAATATCTTTAGTATTCTACTGTGAGTAAGCAACTAACAACCCTGCTGCCATGTGCCCTTTAAATCTGAAAGGCCACCTGCCAGCTCATTCCCATTTTTCCCTCGATGGGTTATCAGATGAATATAAATGAGTACAGTTAGGAGATTTTTAGAAAGAGCTACATTTATTATTCCATTGTGGATCAGGTCAAAATGGGAGCACCAGACTTTGATACTGCCATTCCACTCCAAAGAGGGCAGCATGTTTCTTGTCTGCCATTGTTCCCCAGATTATTATCTCACACATGCTGGGCAGTACAAGCATGACGGAGGGTCAATCAGTCTGGTCCAATGACAGCTATTCCAAATGATGGGCGCTTTTGAAACAAAACATGTGTTCTCAAGTCCACCGCAATACCCAACTGGCCCCAACTAATTGCTGGCAAGTTGTATTACATAGGGGGAGGTTGTCATATTTATCCCTACAAAGCACCAGAACAGATGTATGGAAAGCAGGACAATCAAAACTGTGTGACATATGCTAGTAATTTGTCACATTATAAATCCATGTATTAAGAGATTTGGACTAATATACACATAAAACTATCCTGACTCCTTTGGGCCTATCAAATCATATCATTGTCATTTAACTAAAATGGGATGAAACATTGCACTATCTTTAAAAGAAAAAAAAAACTATTCTAGGTACAACAAAGCTCTGCCTATGGGGGAAGGTAACTCATTTTTCAAAGGCTTATTTAAATCTAAATATTCTTTAATTAAATGTAAAATGTTAAATAAGAGTATTTGCCCATGTGACTTCTTGGCACCATGTCTATCCAACTTTCTCCTTTTTGATTTTTGACTTGTTTCCAAATAGAGATGAAATGGTTGGATTTTATTGGAAACTCCATGTGATTCTATTATGCTTTATAATAAGCATTCACCTTATAAACAACTTCAAGTCCACAGGAGCAAGTTGTTCTGGTGTGACATGATTAGACAAGATGACTTAAGAAAAGCTAATCACTAAATCAGCTATTTGATTGTTTGATCTAATGTGTCTGCAACTAGGAACATCACCTTACTAGGCTTAGGATTTGTGGTGGTTATCCATAAAATCCAGGAACTGAAACATTGTGCAACTTCAAGGAAATTGTTGATAAGCTGGTCCTATCCTCAGCCACATGAAACTTTGAATAATAGCATAAAGGAGGACGTTGAGCCCACCAATAGTTTTCTTGCCTTTCTAACTTTATGTTCAAAGAAATCTCTTCCCCAAAAGATCTGTCACCATCTTTGTAAGTCAACACCAAGTGATACTAAATCCCCACTCAGTAAATGGTGACATTATTGGAAAGTAAGGAGGAAAAGAAATAAGCATTTTGATTTGTTATAGCTGGGATCATGAACCAAGTCAAAAGGTCTTCTTTATGACCCAGCTCGCAATGCTGTGCCTTACAATATCCATCTAATATTATAAATATGGAGGAAACAAACCTATTCAGTATGAATTAGGAAGCCTTCTATTTACTTCTTGTTCATAAGTTTACTCAGAAATTGAGTGGGAAGACAAATAATCATTTTATCAAAGGCCTCTGACATATTATTGGATTCATTTTGTATTGAATGTCATATAAAATTTAGGGAGGAGATACATATTATTTCACCTGCTCTGGCCCTTATTTGTGCATTGAGTCGATAGGGTACGAGCAGCTTCAGGATCTTGGAGAGAAGATAAGTATTCAATCCTGGACCCTTTCAGGTTGTCCAACTCAAATTATTCAGAAAAAAATCTCCTATGTTCTACAGTGGTCAAACATAACAGGCTCTTGTTTTCAGATTCATGAGTCACCATGATTCTTTGTGGTCATCTATAGCATTTAGAAATGCAGGACCAACTTGTGCAAAGAAGCTTAACCTGCCACTTAGCAGCACCTTTTTAGTACTGATCCACCCCACATATGAGGTAGGTGCCTTCACTTTTCAGTCTTTTTACTGAATACATTGGATTCTGACTTTAGCTTTCCTTTATCCCACATTTTATGATCATAGGACTAAGATCTGGACAGAATTGGATTGGAGACAGGGCTGGGGAAATTGTGGCCTTTTAGGTCCTGGGATGCGGCCTTTGAACTGAGTCCAAGTTTTCCAGAACAAAGAGTTTTATTAGGGGATTTGTTCTGTGAAGTTTGGAATCAATCCCCACTTGAGGACGTAGAGGGTCACATGTAGCCTCCAGGCCATGTGCTCCCCACCCCTACATTCTGAACTATCCTCTCCCATCTTTCTTTTTTAACAAATAAGAAAATAGTTCCTCCAAGATTATCAATACCTCATCCAGGGCCATAATGCATGTGGAAATAAAGGGGTCAAAGACTCTCTAGAATTTTCTAGAATGAATACACTTCAGTTACAGTTTGGCCTTTTATTGTGCGGTCATACAGTTGTGTCCAGCTCTTCACAACCTTGTATTGGGTTTCTCAGCAGAAAGATTGGAAGAATTGCCCATTTCCTTCTCTAGTAGATTAAGACAAACAGAGGTTATGTGACTTGCCTAGGATCACACAGGTAGGAAGTATCTGAGCCTAGATTTTAACTCAGGTCTTCCTGACTTGAGCCCTCATGCTCTATCCATTGAGCCACTTGACTATCTGTCCTAGATGATCTCTAAGGTATCTTCCAGGGAAAAGTTTGAGTCTAAATATAGCATTTTGACTTGTAAATATATGCACTAAGCTTTTACTATGAACAGGAGATTTCACTAAACTCTGGGGAGACAAATATAAGCAAACACAATTGTTCCTGTATTGGAGGAGCATATATTCTTTTTTTTTTAATTGCATTTATTTGTTTACTTTTAGTTTCCAACATTCAGCTCCACAGTCCCTAGAGTTTCAGATTGTCTCCCACTCCCTCTCCTCCCTGCCCCCATGGCATCATGCAGTCAAGTATAGGATCTGCAAATATATTAAATCTACAAACAAACATCAGTCATGTTGTAAAGAAGGCTTATAACCAGTGTGGTGAACAGTAAGAAAGAAGATACAAAACAAAATAAAACCAAAAAAAGAGCAAAGAGTTTTCTTCAGTGTGCATTCAGACTCTGTGGGGCTGTCTCTGGAGAAGGACATCCCTTTCCATCATGAGTCTCTTGGAGTTGTTTTGTAACCTTGCACTCCTGGGAGGAGCCGAGTCTATCAAAGTCGGTCATCACACACACGGTGTGTCGGGAACTGTGTATGATGCTCTCCGGCTTCTGCTGTCCACACTCAGCATCAGTTTGTGTAAGTCTCTCCAATCTGAAGTCCGTATGTTCATCATTTCTTATAGTACAAGGGTATTCCATTACATGCCTATACCACAAGCTGTTTAGCCATTCCCCAAAGGATGGGCATCCCCTTGATTTCCAATTCTTTGCCAACAAAAAAAAGAGCCTCTATAAATATTTTTGTATGCACAATAAATTTGACTCAATTCTCCGTATATTTTAGAAAAGAGGTCTTTATCAGAGATACTGTTTGTAAAAACTCTTTCTTAATTTTCCACTTCCCTCCTAATCTTGGTTGCATTAACTTTATTTTTTTTTCTTTTTGGAGGGCAGTTGGGGTTAATGACTTGCCCAAGGTCACATGGCTAGTTTTAGTGTTAAGCATATGAGGCTGGATTTGAACTCAGGTAGTCCTGACTCCAGGGCTGGTGCTCTATTCACTGTGCCACCTACCTGACCCACATAAATTTTATTTGTACAAAATCTGTTCAATTTAATGTAATCAAAATTATCCATTTTGCATTTTGTAATGCTCTCTATCTCTTGTTTGGTCATAAATTCTCTTCTCCATAGATCCGACAGGCAAACTATTCATTGCTCTGCCAGATTGCTTGCAGTCTCAGCCTTTAAGTATAGATCATGCACCCATTTAGATTTTATTTTGGTATATGGTGTAAGATATCCATCTATGCCCAGTTTCTGCCATATTATTTTCCAGGTTTCCCAGCAGTTTCTGTCAAATAGTGAATTCTTATCCCAGAAGATAGGGTCTTTGGGTTTGTCAAATGGTAGATTATTATAATCGAGGGCTGTGCCTCATGTACCTAATCTATTCCACTGGTCCACCACTCTATTCCTCAGCCAGTACCAAGTTGTTTTGATGACTGCTGCTTTATAATACAGTTTAAAATCTGGTATGGCTAGGCCACCCATCCTAGCATTTCTTTGCATTAAATCCCTTGATATTCTGGACATTTTGTTATTCCAGATGAATTTTCTTACTATTCTTTCTAGCTCTATAAAGTAATTTTCAGGTAGATTTATTGGCATGGCACTAAATAGGTAAATTAATTTAGGTAAATTTGTCATTTTTATTATATTAGCTTCACCTAGCCATGAGCAACTGATGTTTTTTTTTTTCCAATTATTGAGATCTGACCTTATTTCTGTGTGAAGTGTTTCATAATTGTGTTCATATAGTTCTTGGGTTTGTTTTGACAGGTAGATTCCCAAATATTTTATAGAGTCTACAGTAACTTTAAATGGAATTTCTCTTTCTATTTCTTTCTGTTGGACCTTGTTAGAAATGTATAGGAATGTCAAAGATTTATGTGGGTTTATTTTATATCCTGCAACTGTGCTAAATTCATTTATTATCTCAAGTAGTTCTTTAAGTGATTCTCTAGGATTCTCTCAGTATATCATCTGCAAAGAGTGATAGCTTAGTCTCTTTTTTCCCTACACTGATTCCTCTGATTTCTTTTTCTTCTCTTATTGCTACAGCTAACATTTCTAGTACCACATTGAATAAGAGAGGTGATAGTGGCCATCCTTGTCTCACCCCCAATCTCATTGGAAATGCTTCTAGTTTATCCCTGTTACATATAATATTTGCTGATGGTTTTAGATAGATGTTACTTATCATTTTAAGGAAGGCTCCATTTATTTCTATACTTTCTAGTGCTTTTAATAGAAATGGGTGTTGTATTTTGTTGAACACTTTTTTTTCTGTATCTATTGAGATGATCATATGATTTCTACTAGTTGTATTGTTAATATGATCAATTATACTCATAGTTTTCCTAATATTGAAGGATCCTTGATTTCCTGGAATAAATCCTACATATCAAAGTGCATTATTCTCATGATAAGTTGATGTAGGTTTTTTTTTAATATTTTATTTAAATTTTTTGCATCTATATTCATGAGGGAAATTGGTCTATAATGTTCTTTCTCTTTTTTGGCTCTTCCTGATTTAGGTATCAGTACCATATTTGTGTCATATAAAGAATTTGTTAGGACTCCTCCAACTTTCCCAAATAGTTTAGAAGGTAGTGGAAGCAATTTTTCTTTAAAGGTTTGTTAGAATTCAGGGGCAGCTAGATGACACATTGAATAGAGCACCGACCCTGGAGTCAGGAGGACCTAGGTTCAGATCTTGCCCCACATACTTAACACAAAAACTAGCTGTGTGACCTTGGGCAAGTCATTTAACACCAATTGCCCTCCAAAAAGCAAAAAAAAAAAAGGTTTGATAGAATTCATTTGTAAAACCATCTGGCTGTGTAGATTTATTCTTAGGGAATTCATTGATGGCTTCTTCAATTCCTTTTTCAGAGATAAGGTTATTTTTTTTATTTCTTTTTTTTAAATTTAAATGCTTTATTAATTGCTGATTTACATCATTCGTTTCCGCCAGATTTTGAGTTACAAATTTTCTCCCCGTTTTTCCCCCACCCATCCCCCCAAAACAGAAGTCCCACAGGATATCCCCACCTCCAATCTGCTCTCTCCCATATTTTCTCCCATACCCATTTCAACTTTTCCAGTGGATCTCTATGCCTCAGTGCCTGTATATCTTTTTTCTTAATTACATGTAAGATGGTATTAATAATAGCATACACACACACACACACATATATATATTTGAATATTTGATTTTAAAACTTTCAATTCCAGATTCATTCCCTTCCCCCCCCCTGCCACCCACCCCCACTGGGGGAACAAGCAGTTCAGTATAGGTTGTACATGTGTGGCTAATGCAAAACAATAACATAGTAGATGTATTATAAAAGACTGACTATATTTCCCTCCCTCCTATCCCACCTCACACTTGTTCTATTCTCTACTTTGATCCTGTCCCTTTTCAAACGTGGGTGCTTCCAACTTCCCTCCCCCCCAGCCTGCCCTCCCTTCCATCATCCCCCCTCACATCCCCTTCTCCCCCTATTCTCCTGGAGGGTGAGATCCCCTATTTAGTGTGTATTTCCCTCCCTTCTCAAGCCAGATTCAATAGGAATAAGGTTGAACTATTCCCTTTTCCCTTCCTATTCTTCCCCTCCATTGTAACCATTTTCCCTTGCCTCTTCTGTATGAGATAGTTTGCCCCACTCTGTCTCTCCCCATCTCCTCTCAATATTATATTCCTCTCACCTCTTAATTTCACCTTTTAAGTATCATCCCTTCCTGTTAAATTGGTCCCATGCCCTCTATCTATGTATACCTGGAAAGTATATACACACATTCACATATGTATTCATATGCCCGCATACCCTCATATAAAGACATATATATATATATATATATATATACACACTCCCACTACTGAGAAAAGTTTCATAGGTTACAATCATTGTTTTTCCATGTAGGAATGTTAATAGTTCAACTTTGGCCAGGTGGCTCAGCGAGCAAGAGCACTGGCCGGGATGACCTGGATCAAATCCGGGCCCAGACACTCAGCACCACACCCAGAAACAACAACTGGCCATGCAACCCCGAAAAAGCCACTCAACCCCGATTGCTTCAAAAAAAATAGTTCAACTTTGATAAGTTCCTTATGATTTCTTTTCCGTTTACCTTCTCATGCTTCTCTTGCTTCTTGTATCTGAAT
>NW_027185852.1:1436964-1442620 GCF_028583685.1 Petaurus breviceps papuanus | reverse complement strand
GTTATCCTGATTGTGTTTCCACAATATTCAAATTGTTTCTTCCTGGCTGCTTGTAATATTCTCTCCTTAATCTGGGAATTCTGGAACCTGGCTATAATATTCCTAGGAGTTTTCTTTTTGGGATCTTTTTCAGGAGGTGATCGGTGGATTCTTTCAACCTCTATTTTGCCCTCTGGTTCTAAAACATCAGGGCAGTTTTCTTTGAGAACTTCCTGGAGGATGCTTTCCAGGCTCTTACTTTGGTCATGGCTCTCAGGCAGTCCAATAATTTTTAAATTATCTCTCCTGGATCTATTTTCCAGGTCAGTGGTTTTTCCCATGAGATATTTCACATTGCCTTCTATTCTTTCATTTGTTTGGATCTGTTTAACAGCATCTTGATTTCTCATAAAGTCATTAGCTTCCATTTGCTCCAATCTAATTCTGAAGCAATGATTCTCCTCAGTGAGCTTTTGAGATTCTTTTTCCATCTGGCAAATTCGACTTTTTACGGGATTCTTCTCCTCATTGCCTTTTTGAGCCTCCTTTGCCATTTGAGTCAGTCTGTTTTTTAAGGTATTATTTTCTTCAGTCAGGCTGTTGACTCTCATTTAATAATTTTCTTGCATTGTTCTCATTTCTCTTCCCAATTTTTCCTCCACTTCTCTTATCTGCTTCTTAAGGTCCTCTATGGCCTGTAACCAGCTTGTATTTTCCTTTGAAGCTTTTGGTGCAGGGGTTCTGACTTCACCATTTTCCTCCTGTTCCATGCTTTGCTCCTTCTTATCCCCAAAATAGGAGTGTAACATTGGAATCTTCTGTCTGCTTTGCTTCCTTTGCCTGCTCATTTTGCCACTCAATTATTTGACTTTTGGGCTTTTTGCCACAGTAGGACTCTGCCACCAGACAGGGGAGTTTTTGTCCCAAACGCTGGGGTTTTCTCAGCTGCTGGAGGTATTAGATGGGTGCCCTCTCTGAGGTCTCCACATGCTCTGGCAAGCTGGACACACATCCCAAGACCTCCACCCTAGACTGCAATCCAGATCCAAGCAGGTTAAAGCAAGAGCGATGACCCCTCAGACTGGTGCTTGGTCCCCCTACACTCTGCAGGCCAGGAGCTGAAGCTGCCACATTGTGCTGGCTGGCTGTGCCAGTGTCTCAGCAGCTTCTCGCCCCGGGGGTAAAAGCCACGCACTCCCACTTACTGGTCCCAAAGTCCAGACTGCACTGATCTCTCACTTTGTCCTTCGCATCTATGTTTTGATAAATCTGGAAATGGCCACAGCTGCTGCTGATCTGGAGCCCCTCTGGCTGGCGGCTGGTCAGGCCCGCCCTGGGGCTAAAGCTTCAGCGTGGGGCTGTGCTCAGCTCCCAGAGTGCTGTGCTGGCTGATTCCTGCCGACCTGCCGGGTTGTCCTCTGCGGGAGGTTAGCTTCTCTGTATCATTTTGTGGGTTCTGCAGCTCCAAAGTTTGTTTAGAGTCCCCTTTTTACATGGATTCGGGAGGGTGGAAGCTGGAGCCGCGGGAGGGTGGAAGCTGGAGCCGTGGGAAGGTCGTGCTTCTACTCTGCCATCTTCGAAATAAGGTTATTTAAATATTCTACACTCTCTTCAGTTAATCTGGACAATTTATATTTTGGTAAATATCCATCCATTTCACTAAGATTATTAAATTTACAGCCATAAAATTGGGCAATATAATTCCTGATTATTGTTTTAATTTCTTCTTTGTTGGAGGTTAATTCACACCTTTCATTTTTTATTTTGGTAATTTGGTTTTCTTTCTTTTTATATCAGATTGACTTAAGGCATATCAATTTTACTGGTTATTTCATAAAACCAGCTCCTATTTTGATTTATTAGTCAAATAGTTTTCTTAATTTCAATTTCATTAATCTCTCCTTTTGATTTTAGTATTTCTAATTTAGTATTTAGTTGGGGTTTTTCAATTTGTTATTTTTCTAGCTTTTTCAGTTGCATGCCCAATTTGTTGATCTCCATTTTCTCTGTTTTATTCATCTGTGCATTCAGATATATAAAACTTCCCCTAAGAACTACTTTTGCTGCATCCTTCAAGTTTGGCTATGTTGTCTCATTGTTGTCACTCTCTTCCATGAAATTACTGATGGTTTCTATGATTTTTATTTTGACCCACTCATTTTTTAGGATTAAATTAATTAGTTTCCAATTAGTTTTTAGTCTATTCTTCCATGGACCTATATTACATATAACTTTTATGGCATCATGATTTGAAAATCATGCATTTAGTTTTACTGTCTTTCTGCACTGGATTGGAAGGTTTTGTGCCCTAGTACATGGACAATTTTTGTGTATATGCCATTTACCGCTGATAATACAGTATATTCCTTCTTCCCCCCACTTAATATTCTCCAGATGTCTATCATATGGTAATGGGAATGCAAATTTGGAAGATCTTCCCTGCCCCTAGGCTAAAGTGCACCTGAAGCCTGGGGTGGGAGGCTTGTTTTTCAGTAGATACTTTTTGATTGGCCAGTGGGTCAATAAGATTGTTACATTCTCTGAGCCAGGAGAAGGCTATATAAGCCCTGATGTGAGGCTTTGTTTTGGGGGCTCACTTTGAGAAGTGTTCTGTGATTTGATCTGTATTCTGGGAAGCCGTTGTCCAGGGCCCCCCCAGCTTTGAAAAAAAAACCCAGATGTGGAAACCCAGATGTTGACTGGGTATGGATGTAATGGTTGGACAGTTTGAAATCTGTCTACTTGATCTGTTTCTGTCTTGATAATTCTGCCTGTATTCTGAAGTTTGCGGTGCTGACCTCTTTCCCCTGAACAAGGTAAACGATATATGTCTGACTGATTAAAGTAAGCTTGTTAACCCATTTTGAGTTGCTTTCCTTTAAAAAGCAGATCCAAGAACCTGTATGGACAGCGAACCCTGAAGACGCGCTTGGGGTGCTTGCCGCTACACATATCTACTTTCTCTAACATTCTATTCACCTCCTTAATTTCTTTCTTGTATATTTTGAAGTTAGATTTATCAAGTACAGAGAGAGGGAGACTGAGGTACCTTACTGGTATAATTTTACTGTTTCTATTTCTTTCTCTAACTCCCTTAACTTCTCCTTTAGGAATTTGGATGCCATACCACTTGGTGCATATATGTTTAGTAATGATATTGCTTTATAGTCAAGGGTGTCTTTTAGCAGGATATAGTTCCCTACCTTATCTCTTCTAATTAGATATGTTTTTGCTTTTGCTTTATCTGAGATAAAGATTGCTACCCCTGCTTTTTTTTTTTACTTTAGCTGAAACATAATATGTTCTATTCCAGTCTTTTACCTTTACCCTATGCACATCCACCTGTTCCAATGTGTTTTTGGAAGACAGCGTATTGTAGGATTATGGCTTTTAATGCATTCTGCATCATCCCATTCACATTCACATCTGTGATCACTAGTTGGGTGTTTCCCTCCATCCTATTCCCTCCCCTGTTTATGCTTTTATTTCTCCCTTCACCTCCTTAAGAGTTTTTCTTTTGACCACTGCCTCACTCAGCATTCTCTCCCTATCAAGACCCCTCCCTTTTCCTACCTTTCCTCCTTGCTACTTCTTCTCTCGCTTCTAACAGCCTCCCCCTTTTCTTTCCCCTTTACCCTCCTAGTGCCTATAGGACACAATAAGTTTTTATTGTTAACAAGGTATGTTGAGGAACATATATTCTAATGGGAAAACACTACAATTGAACAGGGGGTGAGAAGGAGGGTGCTATGTTCACATAATGGAGAAGTGTCCAAGAAGGGTGTGGTGGCCTGGATCCAGGCATGAGACAGTGAAAGATCAGAGCTCAGGATTGCAGAGGCAGAGACACATGGGTCACATGGAATCATTTCTTTCTCCCTCCCTATCTCTCCTTAGGCCAGCTAAATGGCATGATGCATAATTTGCTGGGCCTGGTGTCAGGAACACTGTCTCACTAAGTTCAGACACTTGGTAGCTGTATGACCCTTAGAAGTCACTTAACTATGTTGGCCTCTGTTTCTTTATCTGTAAAGTGATCTAGAGGAGGAAATAACAATCTGCCCTAGCATCATTGCCCCAGAAAACCCTAAATGGGGTCAAAACTTGTGGACCTCCTCAACAATCTGCCTTTCACTTGAGCAGGCCTCCCAATATGCCCTCCAGCAGAAAACTTCCAAGTGCTACCATTCTAATCAAGTCTCTACATCATTTAGCCTGTTGCACCATATTGGCTACTCATTGGAATCTGATTAATCTAGACTGTCTTTTCTGCTTTCCATTTTGGCAGCAGTCATGAGACAAGTCAACCCTTCAACCTTTGCTATTTCCAGTAGTTACTAATGCTGCATTTGTTGACAGAAACTTAGTGTCTCTGTTTATATAAAAACCATTACATTTGTAGGTCAGAAATAAACCATCTAGGTGTTTTTAGGCATTAGTGTCTAAATGCTGAGACTTTTACATAACTCAAATTTCAATCACCTTTTCCTGTTCCATAGAGAAGGTGCTTTTCTAGGGGGTAAATCCCCCAACTGACTTGAATGAATCATTTCAAATCACGGCCAGCAAGCGTTCTGATTGGCAGTCAAGAGCATAGGTTTTTACCCTGTATTATATCCATGTCCTCTTTAGTTTTAAGTAGTCCAACAACTTAGAGAGGTGTTATTATTTAAATTCAAACAATGAAGCATTTTGGAGACATTTGCTTCATGGAGCTTGCTGGAGATAAGCTAGAGTGGTGAAAAGCCAATTGTGAAATATCATACACTGTTGCCAGCCTCAATCTGGTATTTCTTTGATTTCTTCTCTCTCCCTGATGTCTGAAAATCTTCCATCACTCTCTTCTCTGCAACATGAAAATGCTTTCATGAGGCGTCTCCTAATTCCCCATTATTCAACTAGAGTAAATTAGGGATATTGAAAGAGAAATATATTATACCTTCTACGGGGACTTCTGATTGTCTTGTTTTCTAGAGGAAACTGAATTTACACACTTCTCTTGTATCTACAGAAAAGGGCTAGTTCATGGTTTTACAACATAAATCAAAAATATTTGTTAAATGCATTATAAGTTACAGAAGACATTCATTGTAAGGTCTTGGCCCTCATTCTTAAATGATAAGGAATTCTTGCTGAAAAGTCATTCTCTTTGTACATTTCTACACAATCTTGGCTGATATTGTCCTCACATTGCCCTGGTCTGATGGTGAAGGAAAGACATTGCTCTCCTGGCCCTGTGATTGTAGGGCTTCTCTAGGATTCTAGATTCTGGCTTGATTTAATGTCCTAAACTGCTTTTCAAATGCTTTCTCATAATCAATCAATTATATTTATTGAAATTCTATATGTTCCAGGTACTGTGCCATGCATTGAGATGACAAAAAGAGGCAAAAGACAGTCATTTCCCTCAAGGAACTTACGATGTAATGACACTTTGCAGAAAATGTATATAAAACATACTATATATATATGTATATATGTTTATCTATATATATGATAAATAGGTAAAAAATAATAACAGAGAGAAGGCACTGGAATTAAGAGACTTCCTGTAGGATATGGATTTTAATTGGGCAAGGAAGGCAGGGATGTCAATAGAACAGAGGAGAGAAGAACAATCCAGTGGAGAAATAGCTGTTGCTTCTTCTCCTCCTCCTCCTCCTCCTCCTCCTCCTCC
>NW_027185852.1:1322042-1436864 GCF_028583685.1 Petaurus breviceps papuanus | reverse complement strand
CTTCTTCTTCTTCTTCTTCTTCTTCTTCTTCTTCTTCTTCTCCTTCTTCAATCTGTCTCTCTGTTTGTCTGTCTCTCTCTGTCTGTCTCTGTCTGTCTGTCTATCTGTCTCTGTCTGTCTCTCTGTCTGTCTGTATCCCTCTCTGTCTGTCTCTGTCTGTCTGTCTCTCTCTCTGTCTCTGTCTGTCTGTCGTCTGTCTGTCTGTCTGTCTCTCTCTGTCTCTCTCTCTCTCTCTCTATGTCTGTCTCTCAGTAAGATTTTCTTTTCCACACAATCGACTGTGATTACTTCTTCCCATCCAGACCCAAACAACAAATCAAATAATCAAACAAACAAGAATGAATTAAATGTCTGCTAGGGGGCAGGTGTCACATTGGTCTTCATCTGCAAGAGCAAGGCCATAGCTAGCTAGCTAAGTGTCCATAGGAACTTAATAGGCATTTGGTTTTCTCCCTCCTGCTGAAAAGACTCAAGATCTCTGACCCATGCCTCTATCTGATTTTGCTTAAGTCCTTGTAACTCCTCTTTGTCAGAAATTGTCTTTTACATAGTGATTTGCTAATGGGAATCTTATATCTCTAAACCCATGTGTCTGGAGGAGGTCGAGAGGTAGAAGTGTGCTCAAAGATTCCACGAGAGCTATATGAGCTTTGACTCTGAAAGTTTGGTTTGTTTCTTAATTTTTTTTCCTCAACCAAAATTTGACTCTGATTACTCATATAAATGAATGGTACATAAAGAATACCTTCCAAAAGAAATCAAAACCTCTAATTATAAAGCCTTCATTGCATTTTTTACCCAATTTCCTTACATGTAGATAGAGATATAAGCATATGTATATACATATGTACAAAAACATATGCATGCATGTAAATAAGTAGAGTTATATATTACTATCACCATGACCACCATCATTAACACCACCACCACTACCACCAGCACCATCACCATCATCAACTTCATCATCATCATTTATATATATATATGTGTGTGTTTGTGTGTTTTGTTCATTTAAATATTTATTCACTCCCCAATTATGAACCATTATATTCAAGACAAAACACTGTGGGGTGGAGACAAGATGGCAGAGTAGAGGCAGGAATATGGTGTGAGCTCCCACTCCAACCAGCTCCCATACCTGTAAAATATGACTCTAAACAAATTTTAGACCTATAGAAGCCACGAAGTGACAGAGAGAAACAAATCTATTCAAGGTACCCTGGCAAGCCAATTGGAAGTTTCTATTGTACCAAGCTAGGAGCTGAGCACAGTCCCCACATGAACCATGTGGTCTGAGACCTGGAGCAGCCCTGACTGGTTCCACAGACTGCCTACAGCAGACTTCAGGAGAGTGAATCACCAGCAGCCATGGTGGTTTCCAGATTTCTCAACCCATAAACTTCAAAAAGAAAGTAAAAGTTAGTGGGGAACTCCATTGGAAATGGGTGACATAAGAGTGTGGTCCAGCCCCTGGATCCAGGGCAAGGGGTGGTAGAGGCATGGCAGCCACAGCTGTGGCAACATGGCAGCCTCCAGAGTTCCTGGCCTGCAGATTGTAGGAGGACCAAGTGACCATTCAAAGGGTAATTGCCCTTGCTTTGACTTACTTGGATCCAGATGGTAGTCTTGGGTGGTGTTCCTGGTGTGTGTGACTAGTGTTGCAGAGCTTGAGGTATCTGCAGAGAGGGTGCCCTCCTCATACCTCTGACAATATTTTAGAAAACACCGGTAATTTGCTACATAGTCCTCTCCACTGTGGAAGTAAAGTTCTACCATGGCAAAGAGCTCAAAAGACAAGTAATTGGCTGTCAAGATGAGCAAGCAGAGGAAGCAAAATCAGAGTATAGAATCCTTTTTTGGTGACAAAAAACATCACAATGTGGAAGCATAAAAAGTCAAAAAAGGCAAAACTCCTACAACAAAAGCTTTCAAGAAAAATATGCACTGTCTACAGGCCATGGAGTAGCTCAAGAAGGATTCTGAAAATCAAGTAAAGTGGAGGAAAAATCAGGAAAAGAAATGAGAATGATGCAAGAAAATCATGAAAAGTGGGTCATCAGTCTGCTAAAAGAGACCCAAAAAATACTGAAGAAAATAACATCTTAAAAATAGACTAACTCAAATGGCAAAAGAGGCTCAAAAAGCCAATGATGAGAAGATTGCCTTAAAAAGTCAAATTACAAAGATGGAAAAGGAATTTTAAAAACTCACTGAAGAGAATAATTACTTCAAAATTAGATAAGTGCAAATAGAAGCTAATGACGTTAGGATAAATCAAGATACCATAAAACAGATACAAACAAATGAAAAAATAGAAGGCAATGTGAAATATCTCATTGGAAAAATTACTGACCTGGAAAGTAGATCCAGGAGAGATAATTTAAAAATTATTGGTCTACCTAAAAGCCATGATCAAAAAGAAAGAGTCTAGACACCATATTTCAAGAAATTTTCCAGGAAAATTGCCCCAATATCCTAGAACCAGAGGTCAAGAGAGAAATTAAAAGAATTCACTTAGCACCTCTTGAAAAGGATCCCCAAAAGAAAACTACTAGGAATATTATAATCAAAGTCCAGAGTTCCCAGGTCAAGGAGAAAATATTAAAAGCTGTCAGGAAGAAACAATTTGAGTATTGTGGAAACACAATAAGAATAATACAAGATTTATCAGCTTCTCCTCTAAGGGATCAAAGGGCTTGGAATATGATATTCTGGTGGCCAAAGGACCTAGGAATAAACCAAGAATCACCTACCCAGCAAAACTGAGTATAATGCTTCAGAGGAAAATATGGCTATTCAATGAAATAGAGGACTTTCAAGCATTCTTGCTGAAAAAAGAACTGAACAGAAAATTTGACTTTCTAATACAAGAAGCAAGAGAAGCATGAGAAGGTAAATAGAAAAACTAAATCATAAGAAACTTATTAAAGTCAAACTATTTACATTCCTACATGTTAGAATGGTAAAAATGATAATTGTAATTCAGAAGACTTTACTAAATATGAAGATAATTGAAGAGAATATATATGCATACATACATACATATGTACATATGTATACATACATTTATGTATACATAGGAAGTGTATGTGTATATAAATACGTATATGACTTGTGTATATGTGTGTACATGTATACATAAATGGCACAGGATGAGTGGAATAGGAAGGGATGAAATCTAAAACATAAAATTAAGAGGTGAGAGAGGAACATAATGAGAAAAGGAGAAAGGGAGAGATAGAATAGGGTAAATTATCTCATATAAAAGAGACAAGAGAAAACTGTTACAATGGAGGAGAAGAGCAGGAAGGTTAAATTGAATGGGTCATCCTTAACTTTTACTGAATTTGTCTTAAGGAGCGAATAACATACACACTCATTTGTATATCTTACCCTATAGGAAAGTGGGGGGAGTGAATAAGAGAGGGGATGATAGAAAGGAGGGCAGATTGGGGAAGAGGGTAGTTAGAACACATTCTGAAAAAGGACAGGGTCAAAGTAGAAAATAGAATAAGTGGGGGGCCAGGATAGGTTGGAGGGAAATATAGCTAGTCTTTCACAATATAAATACTATGGAAATGTTTTGCATAACTACACACGTACAACCTATGTTGTATTGCTTCTCTTTCCAGTTGGGGTGGCTGACAAGAGAAGAAGTAAAAGAATCTGGAAATCAAATTTTAAAAACAAATGTTAAAAAAATGCTTTTTTATATGCTACCGGGAAATAACATATACAGGCCCTGGGGTATAAAAATCCATCTTGCTCTTGTATGGGGGAGGATAGAAGAGAAAGCAGATTGGGGGAAGAGGTATTCATTCAGTGTGCTTTCTATCTTGGGGTGGGGATAGTGGAAAAATAGGGAGAAAATGTGTAACTCAAAATCTTGTGGAAATGAATGTTGAAAATTAAAAATAAATTTAAATAGTTTCCTGAACACTTGAAAAAATTAGACACAACACTAGGTAATATTGTTGTCACATCCCCAATTGCACAACTAGCTTCTTGAGTGGAGTGAATATCATTTTCCATACACTACGAATTAAACTGGATTGGGATTCTACTCTTTTGTGGAAAGATCTAATTGGAGAATGTCAAAGATAGAATCGTCAAACACACAACCATTTCAATATATTCTCTTCATCATCTCTTTGATACATGGGAGCAAAATCTTAGGAAGACCCCTTAGTAAGAGGAAGCATTAATGAGTAAGAATATGAATTTTTCATTTTTAAAAAGTCAGAACCTAGCCCACAAATGTTCCTTTTCCTTCTGTTTGTGAACGGAAAATCACTACGTGACTTAGTAATGACACCCTTATGCACTCCACTCCATGGAATTATTTTCCCTTTTGGTCTAGAAAGTCTAATTAAGCAATCTTAAGTATTCTTACCTTCTGTTTTGAAGCCTTATAGTTGTTCATATCTTACCTTACCCTCTTTCTTTACTCTGTCTTTTTGTCCTATTAGGTGACTTTTGAATTCTCCGCAGTGACAAATATCCATTAGTAAGATATTATGTGCCCTTTAATCTCAGAGGGAACCTGAGAAAAATCTGTCCAAAAAGTGTACGGGGTTTCCCATGCTATAGAGACACTTAAAAAAGCATTGGCATACCTTTTGTGCAAAAGAACTACTACTATAAATTTTGCCAGAATCACAGCTAGATTGGCCCAATTTCCTATGGGAATAATAGAAAATGTTTTCCCCTTGGACAGGTTAATTTCCAACCTGAGGAGTAGATCACTCCAGGTCATCCAGGTTTTTGAGCTAAATGACCACAAATTATAGAAGGTTCATTAAAATATAGCTGTCAACATTCTTCCAATCTAGGTCACACTATGTTCCCTACACTGTCCTTTCCAGTTTTGAAAACCCAAGACTGTCTTTTCTCTGATATTTAGAGAATATGGGTGTAAATAGCCCTCTGAAGTCCAAACATGTCATTGTGAGCAGACCATTATCCTCCATTCAGAAACCCATAAGCAAGACTACAATTGTATGGAAATATCAAGAAATATAGCTTTCTGGAGAAAACCTTGCCAAAAAGAAATGGCATCTTGAATATGTAGATGTAGCTGCCAACACTTTAGGCAGACAATTGACCCTTCAAGGGCTTAACAGTTTCAATGGCAGCTAACATATAATCTTTTAGCAAAATAATTGATTTGGGGCACATTGCCTGAAGACAAGGCTGGCCAGGTATTTTTTACCAAAGCCCACAGGTGACATTTCCTGAGGAAATGTTTGGCATCCATGTCACTCCTATGGTGCATCCTGAATTGCTTTTCCAACTGGGACTGGCACTCCCAAATTCATGTTCCATTTTAGAAAGCATCTTAAATGTCTTTCTGCAATATGTTAACTTGGGGACCAGAAGCTAATGCAAGTCAGGATGGCAGGATCTAAGGCAGCATAGTCAGAATATTGCAAGAAAGCTCCGAGAAAATTAAAAGGGAAAATATAACACTTCAACTTTCTTCCTCTTCTCTTCCACCTCCATGTAATTTAGTGAGTGAAATATTTCTTTACATAAATTTTTTTTAATCACCATTCTTTCTAATTGTTTTTTTTCTCTCTTATTTCTCTCATGATAAATTGCCCCTTGCCCCCAATAATAATATAAACATGTCTCTTTTGGTGCTTCAACTGTGTTTTTTTTTAATTTTTGGTTTTGTTTTTTTTCTGAATCTATGCTGGTTTTTCCTTTACATTTGTCCTCCTTTCAGTCTGGAGCATGCATGTGTGTGAGATTGTGTATGTAATATTATTTGTAATCAATCCATGCAATTAGGAGAACAATATCCCCACCAGCTTACTGAATCAGTTTTTTCAATATGTCTTCCTACTTTCTTCCATGGGGAGATGAATAATACTTATTCTTACTAATAGATTGCTACATGATTATATAGTTGTGACACTACTCAGATAAAATAGAAATTAATTAGAAGACATTTAAGAAAAATAGGAAGTGCCTATAAAATCAAAAAATACAATTGAATGAATTATCTTTGCAATTGGAGATTGGTCAATGAGAGTCCAGCTTTGAGGATTAGATTTCATTTCCTTGTCCTGATATAATCCCCTACATGGGTTTGACATATTCTGTAAGTGTTGCTAATCTTTGTACGCTGTTGTCAGGAATGACTTTTCAGCTATCTTCTTAGAAACAATTGATAGAATATCAACTGTATACAATACAATAGATAGAAAAGCACCCAGTGATTTGCCCTTGTTCTCTTCCTACCCCGATGTGTTCTCAGTGAAGGGGAATTACTGTCTGTACCTAATAGAGTTACCATTGTAGCTCTCAAAGTGCAGAGATAGTTGTCACCAATGCCTCCCTATTCCTGGTTTATTAGACACAAGCCATGATGAAACAGCCTCATTTTTCCTAGTCTCTGTTGTCTCCTCTGAAGTAGAGTTTGGAAGCTTGGTATATTTAGATTGAGAAAGGACCTCCATGTCTTGCATCTTATTCTGCCAGGTGATCTTCAGAATCTTCCTAAGACAATTCACATGGAAGCAATTCAGTTTCCTGACACATCTAAGTTTCACAGGCATACAACAAGGCTAACAAAATGACTCTGTGGACCTCCAGTTTAGTAGGCAATCTAATACCTCTTCTTTCCCACAATTTCCTTCAGAGCCTCCCAAACACTGAGCTACTTCTGGCAGCGTGTGCATCAGTCTCACCTGCTTATCTCCAGAGCCTGCTCAACTTTATCTACCACTCTGTTTCTTAGGCAGTACAAGTTTGTTTGGATGTTTACCACTTTATAATAGAGTTTGAGATCTTGAAAGGATAGGCAATCTTTCTTTACATTTTTTCATTAATTCCCTTGGTATTTTGGACAGGGATTTTTTTTTTCTCGTTCCATGCATTATTTTGTTGTTGTTGTGTAATTGGTATGGCAACAAATAAATAAAATAATTTATGTATAATTGTCATTTTTATTATATTGACTTGGCCTACCCAAAAGCAATTGATTATTTTTCAGATTACTTAATTCTAATTTTATTTGTGTGAAAATCGTTCTGTAGTTTTATTCATATGATTCTTGCATTTGTCTTAACAGTTAGCCAAGTAATTTACATTCTCTACATATTTTATAAATGCCATTTCTCTTTTGTTGTTGGACTGTGTTGGTGATGTATAGATACACAGATGGCTAATGGTGATTTATATTAGATCTTTCAACTTTGCTACAAATTTGTATTTATTTCCACTATTTCAAAATGAGTTTTCTAGAATCACCTAAGTATACCTTCACATCATCTGCAAAAAAGATAGATTTTCCCCTCATTGCCTATTCTAATTCTTTAAATTTATTTTTTCTACTCTTATTTCTATAATTATGGCTGCTACAATATTGAATAGAAGTTATAATGGGTATCCTTACTCTACCCCAGATCTTACTGAGAAGACTTCAAGCTTATCCCCATTACAGATGTTTTTTGATGATTTTCGATATTTACTATTATCATTTTAAGAAAACACTTATTTCTAGGTTTTCTAGTTTGTTTTTTTAAGATTCTGGGTAATTAAATTTTTAAATAGTATTTCATTTTTTCTCACAATTACAAATCAAAAAATATTTTAGCATTTATATTTGCAAGATTTTACATCCCAAATTTTTCTACCTCCATTCCCTCTTCTGAAAATGGTATCCAGTTTGATGGAGTTCATACATATGCTATCTTGTCAATTATACTTCCAATTCATCACACTTGTGGAAGTTACAGAAGAAGAAACATATATAAGGTGAAAAAAAATAAAGAAAAAATATAAAAGAAGTGAAAAAGATATGCCAATCTGTATTCAGAGTTCATCAGCTTTTTTCTGGATATGGATAGCACTTTCCTTCATGAGTTGTTTGTACTTGCCTTGGATCATTTTATTGCTGATAAAATCTGAGTCATAACTGATCATCCCATGGTGTTCGTGATACTATGTACAGTGCTTTTCTGGCTCTGATCATTTCATTTTGCATCAGTTCATACAAGTCTTTCCAGACTTTACTTTACTTTGTGTATGGCTATTTGCTTAAGTGTGCTTCTTGTAAGCAACATATTGTAGTACACAGTTTTTTTTTAATTCACTCTATTATCTACTTCCATTTTATCAGAGAGTTCATCCTATTCACATCAGCATTATGATTACTACCTGTGCACTCCTATTCTTCCTCCTGTTTGTCCTCTCTCTCCTTTCACCCTTTCCCACATCCCTTATGTTTTATTTCTTTCTATCACCTCCCTTGATCTGCCCTCCTTTAAGTTCTTCCCCTCCTACTTCTCAAGGGGGTAAGATAGATTTCTATATTCATGCATTTGTGTATATTATTCCTTCTTTGAGCCAATACTGATGAAAGTAAGAGTCAAGCAATGCTATCATCCCCGCCCCCCCCATATTCCCCTCCACTGTAATGGGTATTCCTTGCCTCTTCATGGGAGATAATTTGCCCCATTTGACCTTTCCCTTCCTTCCACATCTATTTTACTCCTCTTTCTCATTCCTTTTTTTGTCATTCCCATTTTTTTTGGTCATTTAATACTAGTCACCTTTTAATACACCAATACCTACATCCTTTGTCTATGTTCATGCCTTCTATCCATGCTGTTAGTGATACAATTTTTCAGAGTTAAAAGTGTCATCTTCCTGTGTTAGTTATGTAAACAGTTTAACTCTATTGAATACCTTCTGTCATTCTTTTTTCATTTTAAACCATTTATGTTTCTTTTGGGTTTTGATATTGGAGGTCAAATTTTTGGTTTTGTTTTAGTCTTCTCTTTATGAATGTTTGAAATCCTTCTATGTCATCTAATGACCATTTTTTTCCCTGTATGTATTGTGCTTAATTTTACTTGGTATGTGATTCTCCATTGTAGTCTAAGCTCCTTTGCCTCGCAGAATATCATGTTCCATTACCTATGATCCTTTAATGTTGCATCTGCAAAGTGTTGTCTGATACTAATTTTGATTCCCCAATATTTGAAGTATTTCTTTCTGGTCACTTGAATTTTTTCCCTTAACATCATAGTTCTGAAATTTGACTTTAATGTCCCTGGGAGCTTTTATTTTGGTATCTCTTTCATGAGGTAATTGATGTATTCTTTCAATGCCTGTTTTGCCTTCTGGTTCCAGGACATCAGGGAAGTTTTCTTGATAATTTCTTAAAAGATGATGTCCATGCCCTTATTTTGAATATCACTAATGGTAGTCTAATGATTCTGATATCATCTCTTCTGAATCTAATTTCCAGGTAATTTTTTTGTTAACACCATAAGGTGTTCTGCATTTTCTGCTATTTTTTAAAATTCTTTTTAAATTGATTGATTGATTCATAATGTCTCAAAGAGTCATTAACTTTCACTTGCCAAATTCTAAATTTTAAGGTGTTTTCGTTAATTAGATTTTGACTTTCTTTTCCATTTTGCCAATTATGCTCTTTAAGGTGTTGTTTTCTTCAGTGATTTTTATCTTCTTTTCTGTTTGACTAGTTCACCTTTTAAATAATTTTCCAAGCTGATGAGTCTTTTCTTCATAATTCTCTTGTATCATTCTCATTTCTTTTCCCCATTTTTCTTCTACCTCCCTTAAATGATTTTAAGTTCCATTTTTACCTCTTACATGAGTTCTTTCTGTGCTTGAGATCAATTCCCACTTTTCTTTGGAATTTTGCCCAAAGATATTTTAAGATTGTTGTCCTATTTTGAGTTTGTTTCTTGATCTTCCACGGCATGATAATAACTTTCTGTAGACAGATACTTATTTTTTTCTTGTTTGCTGCTCATCCAATCCCTTTTTTGAACTTTTTCCCCTTTCTTTTAAATTTGAACTCTGCTCCCAGGGTGGAAATGAACTATCTCTAGCTTCTTGTACTAGTAGTACTGTTTACGTGGTACAGTACTGATGTTGCCCTGAGGCCTTCCAGGGATGCTCAAGTTTGGGGCTGTGCTGTGGTGATGGGATGGAGTAGAGTTTGGCTGGTGGTGCTGGAGACTATAGAGGACTGGCAGCATAGAAGGTGCTGAGCTGGGGTCCTAGTGGTGTTGTCTGGCACATACAGAGGTCAAGTAGTGTTTTCTGCATTTTCCTGGGACTACACTGAAGCTTGAAGATCTGGCACTTGGAGGATGCCTTTTATCCCTGGGCTGTGCTGAAGCACATGGAAGTCCTGTCTCTGGAGGATGCCTGCCTTCCCAGAGCCTGTCCAAAGCATGTGGATGTCTAGTGACTGTAAGATACTCACACAAAACAATGCTGAATAACACAGAGCTATTGCCATCACAAGGTGCCTATCCACCTAACTCCACTTCCCTTCTTGGATGCACTGAAACATGTGGTGGTTCTCAGAGTTGTGGTCTGTGGTTCTCCTTACTATGCTATGATTTTTTAATTTCAGTTTTCTTAATCTCTCATTTTATTTTCAGGATTTCTTATTTGGTGTTTAATTAAAGATTTTTAATTTATTTTTTTAAATTTTTAATTGTATACAGAATTTATTGTTATAGTATTATGTTATTTTACTAATGAAAGCATTTAGATATATAAATTTTCCTTTACATACTTGTTCAGCTGCATTCCATAAATTTTGTTATTCTATTTCATTGTTGTCTTTTTCTTTAATAAAATTATTGACTATTGCTACGATTAGTTCTTTGTCCCATTAATTTTTTAAGATTGTTATTTAGTTCCCCATTAATTAAATTTATTAATTTTTTTTTGGGGGAAGGCAGGGCAATTGGGAATAAGTGACTTGTCCAAGGTCACACGCCTACTAAGTGTTAAGTGTTAAGATTTGAACTCATATCCTCCTGACTCCAGGGTTGGTGCTCTATTAACTGCACAACCTAGTCACCCCTCCAATTAATTTTAGTCTTTCTTCCCATGGCCTTTCATTAAATGTAAACTTTGTTGCACTTTCATATGAAAAGAAACATATTTTTTTTGTTTATCTGCATTTGATTGTGAGGTTTTTGTGCCCTAATACATGATCAGTTTTTGAGTAGCAATCATGTAACAAGAAGAAAAATGGTATATTCCTTTCCATCCTCATTCAATATTCTCCAGAGGTCTATCGTACCAAAGTTTTTTTTTTTTTATTCTATTCACCTCCCTAACTTGTTTCTAGTTTTTGTTAAATTTATTGAGTTCTTAGATGTGATACCTGAGGTCCCCAACTAATATAATTTTACTATCTATTTCCTCATTAAATCATCTAACTTTTACTTCAAAATTTTAGATGCTGTATAGTTTGGTACACAATTTCAGCAATGATAATTTTTTTTTTTAGTGTCTATGGTACATTTTGTAAGTTGGAATTTCTTTCTTTGTCTCTTTAATTAGATGTATTTTAGTTTTTGTTTTGTCCAAAATCATGCTTGCTACCCCTTCTTTTATCACCTAATTTCAAGTATGCAAATTCTGCTTCAGTATCTTACCTTTCCTCTGTGTATATGCCTCTGCTTCAAATGTATTTCTTGTAAACAACATATTGTAGGATTCTGGATTTTAATTCACTCTTCTATCTCCTTCCATTTTATGGGATAGTGTTATAGGAATGTATATTTTTAATATCTTCCCTGACCCTAGGTTAAGTGCACCTGGAGCCTGTGGTGGTAGACTTGTTTTTCGGCAACACCCACACCTTGGTGCTTTGTGATTGGGCAGTAGGTCAAGGGGGTTGTTACATTCTCTGACCCAGGATAAGGCTATATAATTCCTGATGTGAGACTTTGTTTGGGGGCTCACTTTGAGAAGTGTTGTGTGATTTGGCCAGATGAGACTCTGAGCAGCCATTGAGAGCCCCCTGGCTTTGAAAACCCAGATGTTAATGCTTCCCTCTCTGATAATTGTGATTAATATGGATATCTGTAATGGTTGGACAGTTTGGAAGTCTGTCTCCTGAAATGTTTCTCAGTCTTATAACTTCTGCTTGTAACCTCTGCATACTCTGAAGTTTGGGGTGCTGACCTTTTTCCCCTGAACTAGGTAAACAATATATACTTGATTGATTAAAGCAAGATTGTTAACCCATTTTAAGTTGCTTTCCTTTAGAAAAGCATATCTAAGAACCTGTGTTGGCAGCCACCCTGGGGATGCTGGGGTGCTTGCTGCAATAGATAGTACGTTCTATTGTCTCTCTCTCTCTTTCTCTCTCTCTCTCTCTCTCTCTCTCTCTCTCTCTCTCTCTGTCTCTCTTTCTGTCTCTCTCTCTCTGTCTCTGTCTCTCTCCCCTCTTTCTCTTTCTCACTCACTCACACACACATACACACTCACACACAAACACACACACACACACATACACACACACACACACCCCCCCTCAGTGAGACCTATGTTCAATTCTAGTCCTATGCAGCTATTAACTGGATGACTTTAAGTCACTTAACTTCTGACTAAGTTTTCTGTGCTATGAAATAGGGATATAAGAGTCTCTACCTCCAGGTTTGTTTTCATCAGATGACAAGTGTAGAGCAAAACTTAAGGTATTAAATAAATGTTGTTTATCATTATTTCTTTTTTTTGTTACCGCTATTGTTTTCATTTTTAAACACCATCATTATTACTTGCAGAAAGAATGGTGTTTTGGGACTCTTCCTGACAATAGGGAAATAGTTGTTTTTTCTGTTTCATTTTTTTAAATTTAACTTATAGCCCTGCATTAACAAATGCCACATTAATCCACTAAGTTCCCCTTTTTGTTTGTTCTTGAGACATCTTTAAAATGTCACATACCTTTGTTTATAGACAAAATATTTGACTTGGGTGGGGCATGGCATTATTTCATGGATTGAGAGAACCTCTAGTTGAGGAAACTTTCTCCATCCAAATGGATTGGCATTTATTTCCTTAGAATTGTTCAAGGATGAGAGATGAATGAATATCCATGGTTACATGACAAATATACATCAAATGTCTAACCTAAATCTACATCTTTCTGATTCTGTTTTTTTTTTTTTTGTATACTGTGATGGATACCCAATGAATACACAGTTCATGAGCCATCAGTAGCATTATGATTTCAAGAGAAAACAATGATGTACTCCAGCACATTTCATACTGTCCCTCTGTTGATCTTATTGTAGAATATAATTCTAGTAATGCCTATCCTCTACCTTTTTATTGCCTTTTGTCTGATCCTCACCTTCAATTATTCAGTGAGTATGCTGCCTCATAATTTACAATCTATATGTCATTACAAGAGAATCCTGGTTTTCAAAATATGGACTTTTGTTTCAGAAATAAAGGATGCTATTTCTAAATAGTGTGAAACATCACATCTATTTGAGAATTAAGAACCATCTAAGCTAGGGAAAATCAGTCATAATATAATAACTCAGAGGGAAGAATAGAATATAAATGTGACTGTAACATTGATGAAAATGTACAATGAATTGAGTACCAGGACTATTTAAGTTTGAAAAGATTACCCAATGAGTTCATAATTACAAGACTAAAAATTCCCAGATAGAAAAGATCAAACCTGCCTCATTTTAAGCCATATGAGTGAAAATGACAGAATATATCAATATGCCATGCTGAGAAGATAAAGATCATGTTATCACTGAATTTTTCATATCCTCCAAAGGTCAAAAGCACCACACCATAAAAAATTTCAGTGTCACGAAGCTTATAAGTTGTAAATGTGTTTTTGTTCTAGTCAAGTCAGACACACATTATTGAAGCCCTTGAATTGCAGGAACATCAAATATCAAAATCAGCCTGTGATAGTTGTGATCGCAACACTACACTGGATATTTTGAATTTCTAATCCATTGGCAATGGTAATAATGAGTGTTAAATTACTTCTGAAACTAATTTGCCCATGCACCACATACAAATAAAAGGAAATCATATTTCTTTCTTCTTTTCTTTCTCTTTTTCTTGTCTTTTATTTTCTTTCTTTGTTCTCTCTGTCTCTGTCTCTCTTTATTGAATATTAATTGATTTTTTTAGATTGCTTGTTCTGCCCTCAGATTTTTGGACATCATTTTTTATCTTTTACCATTAAATTAAGCCCCTGTTCCTCTCAGTATTCAAGGGTCTTAATTGGTTTTATATCCCCACATGATTTTTTTCTAGATTGATGTCCAGTACCATTTAATCTAACAATATTTTAAAAGCCTATTTACTTACAGATGACTAACAAATTTTCAAAAATTTTACTAAACATCCTCTTCTTAAGGTATATTCTTTCTTTTACCACATAAGTCTATGGGAATCAGATTTGAAATTTAAGTCAACTTATATTTTAATCACTTATTTTAATATAGTTTTTTTCTAAATTACATGTAAAAACATTTTAGCATTTTTTTGAGTTCCAAATTCTCTCCCTCTCTCTTCCCTTGCCTGTCTCCTTAAAAAGGCAATATGATATAGATTATACATGTGTAATGATAGAAAACAATTTCACATGATACCTGTTGCAAAAGAAAATACAGACAAAAACAATAGGAAAAGAATGATAAAAAGGCTGAAAAAATATGCTTCAATTTCCATTGATGCACCATAAGTTCTTTCTCTGGAGGTAGATGGCATTTTTCATTATGAGTCGTTGGCATTGTTTTTGAATTATTGTATTTCTGAGAATAGCTAAGTCATTCAGACTTAATCATTCTTAGAATATTGATATTACTGTGTACAATGTTTTCCTGGTTCTGTTAATTTCACTTTTCATCACCTCATATAAGTCCTTCACCATTTTAATTTTTTCCCCCGAAACCATCCTGCTCATCATTTCTTATAGGACCATAATATTCCATCACAATCATGTACCACAATTTGTTCAGCCATTCCCCCAAAAATGGATATCCTGCTCAATTTACAATTCTTTGCCACTACAAAAATAGCTTTAATAAATAATTTTTTGCAAATAGGTATTTTTTTTTATTTTTCTTTGATCTCTTTGAGGTATAAGCCTAAAAGTGATTTTGCTGCGGCCAAAGGTATGCAGAGTTTTATTGCCCTTGAGGCTTAGTTCCAAATTTCTATCTGGAATGGTGGGAAAAGTTTATAACTCCACAAATGGTACATTAGTGTCACAATTTCCCTACATCTCTTTGAACATCTGTCATTGTCTTTTTCTGTCATATTAGCAAATCCTATAGGCATAAGGTAGTACTACAGACTTATTTTAATTATATTTCAATCAATAGTGACTTAGAACATTTTATATAATTATACATAGCTTAGATTTCTTCTTCTGAAAATTGCCTGTCCATATATATAATTATATGAAATGAGAACTTTATCAAAAAAAAGTTGCTTAATTTCCCCCATTTTCATATTTCCCTTTCCAATCCTGGCTTCACTGATTTCAATTCTGGGAAAACAAAAACAAAAACAAAAACTTTAATTTAATATCATCAAAATTATTTACTTTAAATCTTTAATTTTTTGTTTGATCATAAATTATTCCCTTATCCATAAATGTGACAGATGTCATGTTTCCCTTTATGTCTAAATAATGAACCCCTTTTGAACTTATGTTAGTATAAGGTGTGAGATGTTGAGCTATACCCACTTGTGGCCAAATTGTTTTCAGGTTTTCCCAGAACTTTTTATTATTAGTCTGGTTTGTGTCCCAAAATCTTGGATCATTGGATTTGTCAAATACTATATTATTATGACCATTTATTCCTGTGTATTGTGTACCTAATCTACTGATTCACCATGCTATTACTTAACCACTTAAAGATTTTGTTATTTTATTAACATATAATACAGTTTGAGATCTGATACTGCTAATTCACATTTCTGCACATTTTTTTCATTTATTCACTTGATATTCTTGACCTTTCCTTCTTCCAGATGAATTTTGTTCTGATTAATTTAACTCAATTTACATATAGCATTTTTCCATCACATTCATATGTAGATGCAGCCTATCTGTAACATGAGCTGGGATGGAGTGCCAAAAGACACTCCCTATTCCTCAGAGCATCAGTGTGGGATTGGATGTGAAAGCTGGCATGGTCTCTGACTTGCAGATAACTATTTCTCATGTTCTAAATTTTTGGAACTCCTAAAGAATGTGTGGATTCTCAGGAGACAAAGTGAGCCACGGAGCAAATGGTTGAAGCTCAAAGTATATAAAGTGAAGCAGAAAGGTCTTTTTGAAACCCTTCATTTTCTGTCAAATAGCTTCTTCTTCAGCCCATGTTTAGCCCATTGCAATTAGTTGTTATTATTAATTTTTTTGTCCTTTCTTCTCAAAGAGGAACAACATCATGAGCAGGGTGATGTCGACTTTCATGTAAATTGCATTCGAGTGAGGCAGACATGAGTGTAATGATTCTCCTCACTCTCTCCTCCAGAGTCATCAGATTCCAATGGAAAGACATAGATTAGGATGCCTGGTCATGGCCCCAGATGCAGCAGCAGAATTCTGCCTTTTTAAACTAAGGCTATTCCAATGTCTCAGTCTGTCTGAGGTGATACCAATTCAGTAGTTTAAAGACTAGGTAAGAACTGAGGCAAAAGATGGTGCAGATTGCCTTCACAAAAGCCCATCGGTTTCAGGACAGAACATAGACATTTGCTACTTGTGCTCATTCTGAGGCATTGTAAGGGTTATGGGATTTAAAGATCTTTCATGCCCCATTGGACTTGCTGATGTAGCAGGAAGGGGCGGAGCAAGAGGAAGCGGAAGCCAAACTAGAGTTCCTGCGGTGGCGGGCGGTGGTGGCGACAGCAGCAGCAGCAGCAGAGGCAGCGGCAGCGGGAAGCCCTTTTTGAATCAGCCAGAATTTCTGCTAAAGACTCCTGCTGAGGACTGCCAGGGGCCGGAGCTGCTGGGAGCGTGCTTCCGGGATGTTGGGTGGTTGCTGTGAGTGGGGAGAAGAGGACCTTTGCCTGAGGTAGCCTGTTCTGTTTTAAAGGCTTGAGAATGTGGGTGCTTTATACTTTATCTACCTGTGCCAATTTCATAACTACTCTTATGGCTTTCACTTTCTGGTTTTGGGACTCAGTCTTTTGGTATCTTAATAAATTTTCTAGCTTATTCCCCCATATGGCAAGCATGATGTATTTTGTGATGGATAATTATATCAGCATATCTATAATTTCCATGGGCATTGTGAATATGGCATTGCTGATACAGACATTAAAGTCAAAATAATGAACAATTGAGTTTGGGGCTGGGCCCTATTATTGGCCGGAATTGAACTATATGAGCCTTTCTCTCTAAGCCATTTCCATTGTATGCCATCATGTGCTTCCTCAGTCCAGGTTTCCCAGCTTCTTCATATGCAAATAGATTGTTCTAAGCACTTTATGTATGTTCCATACCCCACATAGTATATATTAATTAACTGCCATCCCCCCTAAACATCCATGGTCCCAGGAGGGGAAACTTTAACAGTCTCACTGTATCCAGATGGATGGACAGAAACTCAACAAAGTATGTATCAAAATTTCTACTAAGAATATGAGCCATTATCCATTAATTACTCTTATCACTCTACCAGTGGGAAAGATAGCTGTAATACCCAGTAGGCACCAAGAACCAGGAAGTCTCTTGGCTCTCAGAATAGATCTTTTCTTCACTTATGGTTTCCATTTCTCCTCTTTTCCCCCCAAATTTTCTTGGTAACTTTTAAAAACCTTTGCAATAGAGTATTCTATAAAATGTCATCAGTAAATAATTGTCGATAAACATTTATTAAATACTTTGTAAAAGGTACTGTGCTCAGGATTAAGAAAGGCTTAAGAAGGTAACTTTCCAATCAGCACACACTCTAATGAAAAGCAACATGATTAATAAAAGCTAGAAGTTTTCAGGGTAGATTTCTTGATGCAGGGACATGTAATGTTATGGGAAATTATCTGTGAATATAGGAGATTCCAAGTTGATTTCATTTATCAAAATGATGAATATCTGTTGGTGATAAATTTCAGAAAAGCAGCTGGTTGAGAAATGATGAGATTATCCTGATGGGCCTCTGCTCCTTTCTTTATTCTTCTCTATAGTCACTCGAGATGTAGAATGATTCTCTCCAACATCTCCCTCTTCATGAAATGGTAGGAAAAGTTGCCAACAACTCTCTGTGGAGAGAATTCTTCTAGGAAGATGATGGAGTAAGTCAGAAAATACCAAGTTCTCCAGATTTCTCCCACTAACTAGATTAAAGAATGCCTCAGGATGATGATAGGACAAGTAAAATAGACAGAACACTGGACTTCCAAGGACAACTGGAGAAGACTTGGAGAAAATTCCCAGGATGAAGTTTGGTCCCTGTGAAGAATAAGCACTTCTAGGTTAGTTCTACCTAAAACAACAAACATTGAGCCCTGGGTTAACCTGGGGTGGGGGAAGAGCCTCAGCTCCAGTCAGAGGAAATTTTACCTCTCAGACAGTGAGGGGGACTGGACAGACAGTTTGAGCCAGGGAAGATCGAGAGAAACATCTCCAGCCAAGGAACACCAGACCCAGCTGTACTACTGACACTCAGCCCTGGGTGAGAAGAAACTAGCACACACCAGTTGAGTGAAGAAGTAATGAAGCAGGTAAGTCACTGGCTGTGGGCACTTACTGGAAGGAGAAATCCTTGGTTTTAGTTTCAGACCAGAGGAGAAAACTGAAGGAGAATCTGAGCTGGAAGTATCATTCCCCAGGAATAGAGGGGATTACAAATAATAAGCTGCTAAAAAAATGAGCAGCAAAAGGAGTAAAAATTCAACCCTAGAAAGTTACAATGAGAGGGAATCTAGGTGGCACAGTGAATAGAGCACTGGCCCTGGAGTCAGGAGGATCTCAGTTCAAATCAGGCCTCAGACACTTAACCCTTACTTCCATGTGACTTTGGGCAGGTCTCTTAACCTCAATTGCCCTATTCCCCCCCCCCCCCAAAAAGCCAAAAAAAAAAAAGTTACAACGAGAAGTGAGAGAACTGAGGTTCATCTTCAAAAGAGGCTACTGAAGCAAAGAAAGCCTCTCTTACCCCAAAGAGTAGCATCAAATGGTCAACTGCCCAAAAGGAATTGATAGGAAAAAAAACTTAAAAGTACTTTAAAAATCAAATGAGAGAGATTGTTAAAAAATAGAAAAAGTAAGAAAAATTCCAGAAATAAAATTAGAGTTAGAGATTCAATTAGAAAAGGAGAGCCACACTCTTAAGGAAGAAAATGTCTGTTTGAAAATTAGAATTAGGCAAGTAGTATCCAGTGAAGTTATTAGAACAAGGAATAATAAAATATGAAGAATCAAAAAATAAAAGACAATGGGAAACAACTCATAAGAAAAAAAATAATGATCTGGACAACAGATCAAGAAAAGAAAATATAAGAATAATTGACCTATGTGAAAGCTATGATCAAAAATAATCTCTATACAATAAACAAAAAATAATTAAAGAAAATTTTCCTGAAGTATTAGAACAAGAGAGAAAAGTAGAAATGGAAAGAAAAGAAAGAAAAAAAATATACAATCGTTACCTAAAGGAGATCCTACCAGGAAAATCTACAGAAATCTCCTAGTCAAATTCTGAAACCCTCAGCTCAGGTATAAAATATTATGAACTGCAAGAAACAAACAAATAAATATGGTGTTGTCACAATTAGAATCAGAAAAGTCAAAGACACCAGATGAGCATAGGTCTTAGAATAATATGGATAAAAGATAAAAAGAACTGGAGTTACAGTATAAAATGTCATACCCTGCAAAGTTAAGCATAATCCTGAATGAAAAAAAATAGACATTTATTGAATTGTCAGACTTTCAGAATTTTGGTTTAAAAACACTGAACTTGCATGTCATAACATTGAGGATATGACCTACAAAATCCAAGGGAAATATAGGTTATATATTAAAGACTAGTTACAAGGCACTCAGTAAGAACAGATTGTTTACCTTTTATATGAGGGAATTCAAAATGTATGTCTAAGATTGTTATTAGTAATTGGGTAGTTGATAAGAAAAATTGAGGTAGACTTGAGTATGATATATTTTTTTTGTTTTTTAAGTATGACCATTTAGGAAAAGGTAAAAAGAAAATAATTTACTAATACAAACAAGATCCTGCAGGAAGACCTGACACAGAGGAATTAGATAGGAGAAGAGGCTGCTAGTTCTAGAACTTTTCTTTCATCAGGAATGGGTTTAAGACAGAATTCTACACACACACACACACACACACACACACACACACATGCATACACATGAATGTACAAATATACACACATACACATACATACATACATGTATGTACACATGTATGTATAGTCTTCTAAATTCAGAAAGAAATAAAAGGCTAAGGGGATAGGGAGTGTGAGAGGATAAAAGAGGCATTTTTAGAGGGCAGTGTGATAGATAGGATAACAGAGACTAGAGAAGGGTATTTAGATTAATGGGAATGGAAGGAGAAAGAAATCTCTACGGGAGAGGGGTTGGGTTAAGAAATAAGAGGGCAGGTAGAGGATAGAAGTAAAGTAGAGGAGTCAGACAACTGGTGTCTCTGTTAAAGGTCTCATTTCTAAAACACGTAGTGAACTGAGTCAAATTTATAAGAATACAAGTCATTCCCAAATTGATAAATGGTCAAAGGATATGAATAGGCAGTTTTCAGAGGAAGAAATTAAAGCTATCCACAGTCATATGAAAAGGTGCTCTAAATCACTATTGATTAGAGAAATGCAAATCAAAACAACTCTGAGGGACCACATCACACCTGACAAACTGGCTAACATGACAAAACAGGAAACTGATAAATGTTGGGGAAAGTGGGAAAATAGGAACACTAATGTATTGTTGGTGGAGTTAAATGATCTAACTACTTGGGAGACCAATTTGGAACTATGCCCAAAGGGCTATAAAAATATGCATACCCTTTGACCCTGCAATATCACTTATAGGGCTATATCACAAAGAGATGAAACCAATGGGAAAAGAACCCACATGTACAGAAATATTTTATAGAAGTTCTTTTTGTGGTGGCAAATCACTGGCAATTGAAGGGATACCCATCAATTGGGGAACAGCTGAACCAGATGTGGTATATGAATGTAATGGAGTACTATTATACTACGAGAAATGATGAGTAGGTAGATTTCAGAGAAACTCTAGAAAGACCTACATGAACTGATGATGATTGAGAGGAGAACGAGAAGAACATTGCACACAGTTACAGCCACGTTATGCAACGATTACCTCAGATAGACGGGACTCTGCTCAATTCGAAAAGGTTCATGCTGGAAAATCCTATCCACATTGAGAGAAAGAATTTTGTAGTGTCAATGCAAATCAAAGCATACTATTCTCTCTCCCTCTGTCTCTCTCTCTCTCTGTCTCTCTCTCTCTCTGTCTCTCTCTGTCTCTGTCTCTCTCTCTCTCTGTCTCTGTCTCTCTCTCTCTCTCACTCTCTCTCTCTGTCTCTCTCTGTCTCTCTCTCTCTCTGTCTCTCTCTGTCTCTCTCTCTCATCTTGTTTCTTCTTTTTTGTGGTTCATTCCATTGTTTATAATTCTTCTTTAAAATATGCCTAATGTAAAAATATATTTAATGTGAATGTATATGTAGAGACTATATAAGATTACACACCATCTTGTGGAGGGGAGTAATGGGGAGAAAATTTGGAACTCTAAAACTTGTGGCACTGAATGTTGTAAAGTAAAAATAAATAATGCTTTTCAAAAAATAGAGGAGGCAGGAAGGACAGAAAATGAGAGAGATGCACAAAGCATAAAATAAGTATCAGCAGTAGAATTTCTTAGGGAAAAAAAGAGCAGGGGGGTAATCTTGATCTCAGGCAGAGTTAAGCCTGAATTAGATTTAATCAAAAGAGAAAAAAATAGGGAAACTACAATAAGTGTTAGCAATATTCTTCAACGTTGTTTTCAACAAGCTAAAATAACTACACATTATAAGGTGG
The DNA here is from genome assembly GCF_028583685.1 of Petaurus breviceps papuanus. Classification (NCBI taxonomy): domain Eukaryota; kingdom Metazoa; phylum Chordata; class Mammalia; order Diprotodontia; family Petauridae; genus Petaurus; species Petaurus breviceps. Next base: position 1,414,994 of record NW_027185852.1, on the reverse strand, counting down.
GAATATTGCTGTGATGCAGAAAATGACAAGTTGGTGAACTTCAAAAAATGTGGAAAGACTTGGACTTATGAAGGAAGAGGTTATTCACCCTCAAAGAAACAGGACAAATAAGTATAGTATGGTCTTACATGGATATATATTAATGTATATGTCAATAAATATAAATATTATATATATACATATTGACAAATTTTATATATATATATATATAAATAGGTCTATGAGTATGTATTGGTATGTATCTGGGTTTATATGTATGTGTGTATATATGTATATATTATGTGTATGTGTATATATGTCTGTGCGTATGTGTGTAGGTAGCTATGTATGTATAGATGGATGCATGGATGGATGAATATATCTGTGCTCAACTGTAACATTCTTTGGGAGAGGAATGGTGAAAATGGACAAAATAAAGAATGTACAGCAGAGAACAAAAAAACTTACAAGGAAACAAAGAAAAAATGGACAGTTCTGAACACAATGTACAGTATTTATTATAAAGGTTTCCTTGAAATGGAAATTTATTGCTGTATATTTTGAATCTTCTCTTATAGTCTTTTGTGTGTATGGCAATGTTTTCTTTTCTTTTTTTTTGTTTTGTATTAGTTTATAATGATATTTCTTTTATTATTATGTATTTGATTATTTAATTTAATTTTAATTTTAAATTTTATTTTAATTTATTTATTTATTAATTTATTTTTAAAATTTAATTTTATTTAAAATATGTGTTTTATTTAATTTATTATGTATTTAATTATTTAATTTTTCATGCTTTGTTTTTAAAGAGGACAAATAGCACCAAGGGTGATGCTATCTTGACTTGGGCATGAATTGGACTTAAGTAAGGTAGAGTTGCATAAAGCTGTCAGCCTTACTCTCTCCTCCAGAGTCATTGAACCTCAATGGCAAGACAGAAGTCAAGACAGGTGGTGATGACATGGAATGCAGTGAATGACCTTAGTGTCTTTGATGTCTGACTGAGCCCTATGCACTCCACAGCTCCTGCTTCAACCCTCTTCATGGCCACTGGAACACCTCGTTCTAATCTGCCCATACTGTCAGAGGAATGAGGATGTTAGACTTTGTGATCTCAAATCTCCCATACAACACAAAATTTGACTCTATGGAGTGTGTGTGTGTGTGTGTGTGTGATCTTTGTATATATCTGCACACATATAGTTTTTTTTTCTTTCCATATCAATGTAAAGAATTCCTCATCATACTTTTTATCAAAGAATGATGGTAACACCTGTTTTGCTCCAGGATAAATAGTGACTTTAAAAGCTGGAGTCTAAAATGAATTCAATTTACAGATGCTTTTCATTCAACATCAATTAAAAAATGTATATCGATACATTTCAAAAATTCCATCATTATCTGTAGATCTCTGTCACCCTAATGTAGTGAGAACTTCCATATAAGATAAAAAAACTAATCTGAACTCACCAAAAAAACAACCATTTTGAGATCACATGTAATATTCTACACCTCTGATCCCACATGTCTCTGCCAAAAACAGGAATCATGGTCCAGCTACAGTTTTCTGGGACCCATATTATTCATGACAAGTAACATGTCTTTGGACACTTTTCAGTTTGGTTTGCTTTCATGTTCAATTCTGTGGATATCTATTTAGTGGCTAGTGGTCTTTGTCATCTTGTCTCTGTCCCTTTGTCTTTTATATAACTCCCATTACCTGTTTTCGTCTGTCTCTGTCTCTATCTGTGTATGTTTCTGTCTATATCCATCTCTTGCTGTCTCACTGTTTCTAGTTCTATCTCATTCTCTTCTTCACTCTTCATTAAAATTTCTTAAGACAATTCAAAGCTCTTATCTCATTCACTTAACAGGGTCCTTCAAAATATCACCAAAGAAAAGTTTACTAGATTTTCACAGTTGATATTTCACTCCTTTGGTACAAACATATAGAAACAGATTTTGCATTTGCATGAACACTTCCTCCTACTTTATATTAAAAAGGACATCTGTTTAAGTTTGATTTTTTTTAATTTTTTAGTTTTTTTTTAATGAAACCATAGGAATAGTGCTGCTTTCTCCAATAAATTTTGTTTAAGAAATTCAATTGGCCCTGGTTCAAACAATAAATTCTGCCCCTAAACATTATTATTACTTGTAATGAAAAGGAAATTTGAAGAATTTCCCTTCCCCTTAATAGGTCTCAAGTGTAACCCAACAGGAAGGGCTTGATTGGTAGGAGACCTGTTTATTCAGTAAGACCTACATCTTTTGTTACTTTGTAATTAGGCAGTTGGTCATGAAGGTTGTGATAACCTCTGACCGTGAAGAAGGCTATATATTCTGTGAGGTGAGGTTTTGCTTTGGGTTAACTTATGGGAAGAGTTGTGTGACTTAGTCACCTGAGACTCGAGATACCTGTTGAGCCCCCTGGCTTTGAAAATCCAGATGTTTCAAGTTCTGTGGATGGAGAGCATACAAAGAAAACACTCCCGACCTCAGGACGCATTCTATTTTTGAAGTTAATATAGATACATAGAATCCAACTGTAGCAGCAAGCACCCCAAGCGTCTTCAGGGTTTGCTGCCACCACAGGTTCTTGGATCTGCTTTGATAAAGGAAAGCAACTCAAAATGGGTTAACAAGCTTACTTTAATCAGTCAGACATATATCATTTACCTTGTTCAGGGGAAAAGGTCAGCACCCTGAACTTCAAAGTACACAGACAGAATTATCAAGACAGAAACAGATCTAGTAGACAGATTTCAAACTGTCCAACCATTACATTCATACCCAGTCAACATCTGGGTTTCAACATCTGGGTTTCAACATCTGGGTTTTTTCAAAGCCGAGGGGGAGCACTCTCAACAACGGCTTCCCAGAATCCAGATCAAATCACAGAACACTTCTCAAAGTGAGCCCCAAAACAAAGCTACACATTAGGGCTTATATAGTAGCCTTCTCCTGGCTCAGAGAATGTAACAACCTTATTGACCCACTGGCCAATCAAAAAGTATCTACTGAAAAACAAGCCTCCCACCCCAGGCTCCAAGTGCACTTTAGCCTAGGGGCAGGGAAGATCTTCCAAATTTGCATTCCCGTTACAACACTGTCATCTTTGGTCCTGCCATCACCCCAAAATGTACCATCTCCATGTCCAAGAATTCTAAAATCCCCTTATATGACTACAATTGATTGACTTTCCAGCTCCCCCTCTGACTTCCCTTATTAAACCCTAGACTTCATTCTCACAGTGACCTCCAATCCCTTACCCCCACAGTTCTATCCCAAGCCACCTCCCATAGACTAGCCGCTGTCTCTCTCCCTCTTCTTCACCCCGTTGTGAAACACTTTACGTCTACATTGTCCTTTTCTCTTCAGTTTCTGCCTCCCTTAGGGTATGCACTAGCATGACTTTCACCTTACATACATGAGGACGGATGGAGATGGAGAAAATCACACAACACACTAAGTGGCTCCACTGAAAACTTCTGTTGCGTTACCTCGAATGGGCCTTCATTGCTCTTATGCAATTCCTGCCAACTCACCACCCTGCTCTTCAGATGGCTTTTCCAAATATGTAATGTCTTCCTCAAACTCTCCATGACTTCTCCTCCCCCTCAACTTCCAACTGGGAACCTTGCAGCACCTTTAGCATTAAAAAATTGACATCTTTGTCTGTGAATTGTCTTCTTCATCTCATATCACTCTGCCACTCCAAAAGTCATACCTCCACCTACAATAGGAATAGTCCCATCATGTTTGCTCTACCAGATTGCCCCCTCTTTCATCACCACTCTCTCCTTGGAATTAGATCATTCCCTGGGCATTTTTTACTTCCTTACCACCTACACACATTTGTGTTTCCTTCATCCTCAAAAAAACCACTTAATCCTTCCATCACTGCCATCCTCTTATGTGTCTTCTGTTGGATGTGGCTAAACTTCTTGAAATGGCCATTTATAATAGTTATATTTGCCTTCTCTCCACTCCCTGACTTTTATGGCCCATACAATATGACTTGCAAGCTTTTATTCTACCGAAATGTCATCTTCAAACTTACTAATAATCTTTTATTTAACAGATCCAAGATCTGTTTCATAATCCTGAAATTCTTGAACTTTCTGCTTCATTTTTCTTTTGATGAGTATCCTCTTCCCTGAAAGTTTCCTTTTTTCTATGCTGCTGTTCTCTGGTTATCCCCCTATGTGATCTCTCCTCAGATCCTTTTCTGGATCCTCATCCTGATCATGTTGCCTACCCATAAATGCCCCCAGGGTTCTGACCTGCGACCTCTTCTCTTCTCCTTTTATACTGTTCTATTTGGTGACCTTATCAGATCACATAGATCAAATTACCAGTGTTCTCTTTGTGATTCTCAAATCCCCTTATCCATCTCCTATTTTTACACTGATCTCCAGTCTTGCCTCTCCATCTGTCTATCTAATGGTTGTCTAGAAGACTTATTCAAGTGGATCTCATTATCACCCCCCCCAGAACCTTACCCCTCCCAACCCTTCTACTTCTATAAACAATTCCACCTCCCTCAGACTTCCAACCTAGGTGTCACCCTCATCTTCTCACTAACCTTCACTCAGCTATTGCCAAGGTCTGACAATTTCACTTTCGCAACATTTCTTGAATATACCCTTTCCTTTCCTTTGATACTTTCCTTACCTTGGCAAAAGTTCTCATGAAACTTGGACTATTTCAATAGCATCTTACTTCCTCATATTACTCTTTGGACCAGTGACACTGGACCTGTCTTCCTCGAAGGCCCACATCTGTGGGCCCCTAGAATTTTCTCTGACTGGTCCCCTTCTTGGAATGTTCTTCCTCCCCATGTTCAGCCATTAGCTTCCCAGACTTCTTTTAAGTTATAGCTAAAATCCAACCTTCTACAAGAAACTTGCCCCTATACATCCTAATCCTAGTTGCTTCTTTTAATTATTTTCTTTTTCTTCTGTGTATACCTTGCTTGTACATATTTGTTTCCTTATAACTATGTAATAGATTGTGAACTCCTTGAAGACAAGAATTGCCTTTTGCTTCTTTTTGTATTTCCAGAGCTTGGAACAGTGCCTACATAGTAGGCAGTTACTACATTTTTTATGGACTGATTGACTGATTCTGAAAACAAGCCTGTCAAAGATAGGCTGTTATTGACATTTTGCATATTGAAAAAAAAAGATGCTCACTTCTGGGTGATCCACAATATTCAAACAGAGCACAAAATATCTTAATCTTGTACCAATAGTGGGAAGGAAAAAGATACTTTAGAGTATCAGAATTCATATTTGACCCTGAGCCCTTACCTGCCATGTGACTGTGGACAAATCATTTAACCACTAATTTATTTAAAAACGGGTATTAGACTAGATGTGCATCTAGTCATAGATTTATAATACCAGGGTCTGAGTTTCCATTCCTGCACACATAACATTCCCCCTCCATGCCTTGTTGGTCATTACATACTGGTTTTATTCGGTCAATTGCTAAAGATGGACTAACTACTTCTTATTTACTAGGCTCTGGACTCAGCCTTATTTTTACTTTCAGTCATTCTAATATATCATCAATGTTTTCCTTTCTCCATTTCAGTCACATTACATTGAAGCAATTGGCATTTAAGAGAATTGGTGTGAGGCCATTTGACCTAGGCATCTTTTCTTCTCATTCGTTTCTTCTTTTCTTTTTAACTCTGTTTCTCAAATTGCTTACAGACATATTTGAATTATTTCCAATGCAATACACTTAATTAACAAGTTGTCACCATAAGTAAAAAGATAGCTTAGCTAGATCAGATGGGGATTGCTGCCATCGTAGATCCCTTCTGTTCTTGGTGAGTTTCATTAGTTAATACTTGAGAGTGATTGAATAACACAATTAGCTCCTTATTTTAAAGTTGCTCAGTGGAAAACAAAAATCCTCCCTCAATATTAATTCCACTTAATATGAGCTTTAATTTAGCTTAAGTGTTCTTTGGTCTTCCGTACTAAAATCTAAAACAAGCTGAAGCAAACAACAATGACAAAATCCAGGATCTAGCCTCCCTGGAAAGTTCTATAAAGCCACTTGAATAGATGGTATTGCAACTGAAGAGCTGCATAAGATATACCAAGAAAAGGTACTTAGCATTAGAATGGATAGGGAAACAGGAACCACCCCTGCAGGTACTCCTGAATCTGAATCTTTGTATCCAAGTTTGCCCCACCTTCAGGGGGCATAGGAGATAGGCCAAGCCCCAGCCCAGATAAAAGAAATATGCAGAAGAGATTGCAGACCCCATATTGCTTTAACAATATATTGGAAGAACAGATCAACTACTGTGACTAGGGCACTGCTGGATACTGGGGCTGAGGCCACACTTATCTATGGAAACCCTGATAAGTTTAAACATGGAACTGCTATTACCATCACAGGTCTAGGAGGCACTGAAATATCAGCCAGACAGGTTAAAATAACAATGAAAATTGGGCAGTTACCTAAGAAAGAATATACTGTGGTTGTTGTACCCATTCCTGAATACATCATTGGAATAGATGTATTGAGAGGCATGACTCTGAATTTACCTGAAGGGAGATACCAATTTGCTGTGAGGAAGATAGGAATTAATACAGTTTTAGTAGGAAAACTAAAAATGGACCCAATCACTTTACCTGAACCTTCTGAAGTAATTACTTTAAAACAGTATCATGTGCCAGGTGGGCAAGATGAAATTACCACTATTATAAAGGAATATGTTGAAGCAGGAGTGTTAGTCCCTACAACCACAAGATGGAATAATCCTGTCTGGCCAGTAAGAAAATCAGATGGGACATGGAGAATGACTGTGGATTATAGACAGTTGAATAAGGTGACTCCTTCTTTGTATGCTGCTGTTCCAGATACCATCATCTTAATAGAAAGGATCCAGAAATATGATGGGACTTGGTATGCAGTTATTGACTTGGCAAATTCCTTCTTCACCATCCCAATAGACCCTAAACAATGGGACCACTCCGCTTTCACTTGGCAGGGTAGACAATATACTATCACCCGCTTGCCACAAGGGTACATACATACCCCCACTATTTGTCACAGGATTGTGGCTGAACAGTTGGATGAATTAAAGCTACCTAGTGTACAGGTTACCCACTACATTGATGATATCATGATATAGGGAAAAGATGCGAAAGAAGTGGAAAGGAGTTTGACCCTTCTAATTGAGCATATGAAAAGTAAAGGGTGGGAAATTAACCCTGCAAAGGTTCAAGGGCCAGCTCAAAATGTGAAATTTTTGGGTATACAATGGAACAAGGGGCTACGGGAGATTCTTCCTCAAGCCCAACAAAAGATTGAGGATTTTCCTACCCCTACCAATAAGAAGGAGGCCCAAAAGTTCATAGGATTGTTTGGATACTGGAGGCACCACAGCATGGAAAACTGAGAGGCCTTTATCTCTTCATAAATATTTGCCAGTTATCTATTACTTTATTAACTTTTTACCATACCAAGAGCACAGTGTTAGGAATTGAGAGGGATCTAAAGAAATTTGAAATAAACCACAGTCTCTGCTCTCCTAGGCTTTCTATTCTAGGTAGGAACATGAGGCACAAATAGAGAAGATTCAATTCTTTCTTCCATTCCATTCCATTCAGTGAATGGTTATGTAAGGGGATCTTTATATAGGATAACACCATACCACTCATGTTCCTCCATCCCTTGGAAGGTACCTCCTCTGCCTAGAGAATGAACTTCTCTTTTGGCACTTGTTTTGAAGCTTGTAAATTCTCCTGTCCTGTGATTTGGTGGGAGAGCAATCATTATGTGGCTTCTGCAATAGATTGGATGGGAATTGCTACACTAAGAAATTTTAAGCAACAATTTATGTTGAGGAAACTCAGAAAGTACTAGGTAATAGCCATACCGTGGGGGGAGGAGGGCAGGTAGTTTATGGAATCATCACACTTTCTAATTTTCCCAAAGGTAGACGAAGTGTGAGTTTGGATTTTGACTTTGTAGGCAGTGATTCTGAAATCATCGTTTGAGGTAGAAAGAGAAAACATTCCTTCCAGTGCCAATCTTGGGGTTTTCCTACTGAGTGATGGCTGCTGTGTGAGAGGCATTATGAGAACCACCATGGTAAAGTATATACAGAGTTTGCCTGGTGCTCAGGAATGTCTGGATTCAAATATAACTCAGACATATATTGACAGACTGAAATTTCTTTACCTATGAGCACGTCTTGGAACTCTCTGACACTGCAAGGGTCACAGACAACAGAAACTAAAATTGGGAGAGGTTTCTCTCTAGGAGTACCTTAGATAAATTCCATCACATTCCTAGTGAAGATGATGATGATAATGATGATGGTGGTGGTGGCAACTACAATGATCATGAATACATGGACAAACAATCAAACATAAATGGTAGATGGGTGCTAGATCTGTGGATGGAGAGATAGATGCTAGATTGAAAGAGAGAAAGATATAATATAGATGGATGAATGGATAGATAGATGGATGGATGAATGGATGGAAGGATGGATAGCTGGATAGAAAGACAGATAAACAGGATAGAGATAAACTAGATACAGATAGACAGACAGAATAGAGAGAGACAGAACAGGTGAAAGAAAGAAAGGAAGAAAGAAAGAAAGAAAGAAAGAAAGAAAGAAAGAAAGAAAGAAAGAAAGAAAGAAAGAAAGGAAGGAAGGAAGGAAGGAAGAAAGAAAGAAAGAAAGAAAGAAAGAAAGAAAGAAAGAAAGAAAGAAAGAAAGAAAGAAAGAAAGAAAGAAAGAAAGAAAGGAAGGAAGGAAGAAAGAAAGGAAGGAAGGAAGAAAGAAAGAAAGGAAGGAAGAAAGAAAGGAAGGAAGAAAAAGGGAAAGAGGAAGGGAGGGAAGGAAGGAAGGAAGGAAGGAAGGAAGGAAGGAAGGAAGGAAGGAAGGAAGGAAGGAAGGAAGGAAGGAAGGAAGGAAGGAAGGAAGAAAGGAAGGAAGAATTGAGCAAGATGTTGCTGGCATATTGTAAACTGGAAAATTAGCTTCAGATTCAAAGAACCTCTCCACCACTCTTCCACTCCACCTTGATACCAGAAGTAAATCAGTGGTGAATTCAGTCTTATAGACTGAGCTGAGGCTCCACACCTGCTCCCTCAGGCTAAACCAGAAAAGAGATCCCTGACCTCTAATTCTGCCTCTGTGTGCATATATTAATATATACATGCATGTGCATACATACATGTGATTGTTACCATAAGACTAAAGTTTCAAATTTGAAGAAGACTCAGAGGTCATTTCATCTAGCCCTCTCCTCTTAAAAATTAGGAAACTGTGTCTCAGAGTGTTTAAGGGACTGATAGCAATTAACATGAGAATCAATACGTAGCTGAAAGGAGTTCTGAACAGATTTAATGCCTAAATTAATGAAGAAATGAATGAAAAGTCATTTCTGAATGTTTCTCATTTGTCAAGCTCTGTGCTAAGCAGTAGGGAGAGAGAAACAAGAAGACTGAATATTCTCTACCCTCAAAGAACCTTCATTTTAATAGAGGAAGACATCCAATAAAGCACAACTAGAATTGGGAGTGAGGTAAGGGCTGGGGGGGCAGGGAGGGCTTGGGAAAGGCAAGGAAGTCAACTACTGCGGTATTGTTAAACTCTAATAGAAACAGTTCTTGAGGATCACAGGGTGACTTAAAAACAACCAATTAATATTATCTACATTGTATCATAGTTTATTAATTTTGTTCAGTCTTTCCCAATTACAGGTTAACTTGGTTTAAATCTCAGTTGGGAGTTTTACAGGTCAGGGTAGGAAGAATTTGACCTGACTTGCATAGTGTACTAGTAACAGGCAAACTAAGATGAAATTTCACCTATGGGATTTCAGGGCACAAAAACAGAATTTTAATATTCAAGAGGACCTGGCAAGAATTTGGTGAAGGGCCAGCCCTGTTGCTGCAGCATCGTGCTGCTGCATGTTGGAGTCAAGCACATTAAATGCTTCTTTATCAGTTGATTGACTTGAAATCAACAATCTATTTCATCTTATTGTGACACGTTAGCAGTGAGATTTTTTTTGGGCAAACTAGATAAATAGTGGCAATTATCTGGACAGATAATAATCTGTACTTTGTTTTGGTCATTTCCGCCCTTTGAACTCATTATAACAATAAAGAAAACATTACCTTTGAATCTAGAAGGATGGAAAAAAGCTGTTCTTCAATGTCTGAATCTGCAGCTTTAGCATGTCATTACAGATTATCCTAGAGGCTTCTCACATTTTCATTGACTCTTAGTGACCATTTTTTTTCTTAAAAATTTATATGCTTAACTATTAGAATATGTTGAGCAGGGCAGCCAGGTGGCTCAGCGAGTACGAGCACCGGCTCCAGTGTCAGGATGACCTGGGGATCAAATCTGGGCTCAGACACTAAGCACCACACCCAGAAATAACTGGCCGTGTAGCCTTAAGCAAGTTACTTAACCCCAATTGCTTAAAAAAAAAAAAAGAATATGTTAAGCAGAATTAAAGGCATTACTGAGAAGGTATGGATTAGACAGACTTCCATATCATCAATAATTTCTCCTTGGAGAAATTATTGGCACCAGAGGAAGGAAATAGAAGCAAAATGATAAAGATGCAGAGAGGTAGATTCTTTTTCTCTTAATTGTATTTTTTTAAAATTACATGTAAAGTCAGTTTTCAATATTAATTTTTGTAAGATTTTGAATTCCAAATTTTCTCCCCCTCTCTCTTCCCTCCCTTTTCCCCAAGACAGCAAGGACTCGGATATAGATTATATCTGTACAATTATGTTAAAAATGTGTGTGTGTGTGTGTGTGTGTGTGTGTGTATCTATTTGTTTCTCTCAGTAGTCATCTCTATGGTGCAGGGGGTAGAGAAGAAAAAAAAAATTATACTATAACTTTGACGTGTATTTGAAAGGATTAGCAAACTGTGCATAGATTTGAAAATTCACATACAATCATCGTGTTATTATATTATGTTATGGAAATGTGACTTTTATTCCATAAATTAAAACTATTTTTAAATGGTCAGTATTGCATATGGACCTGGGATGTAATATCTATGAACCAAGGTAAACTGGATGTGGCCAAATGGAAGATGAAAAGATGAAATATAGTCATCTTGGGTATCAGTGTGCTTAAATGGATGGGAATGAGGGAATTCCATTCAGGTAAACCCTGCATATACTACTGTGGGCAAGAATCCCTTAGAAGAAATGAAGTATTTCTCATAGTCTATAAAAAAGGTGAGAAAAGCAGTATTGGGGCATAATTTCAAAAATGACAAAATAAGATCTGTTCAAATCCAAGGAAAACTGTTCAACATAACAGCAATATAAGTCTATACTCCAACAACTGATGCCAAAGAAACCAAAGTTGATCAGTTCTATGAAGACTTAAAAAATTTTCTAGAAATAGCACAAAAAAAGATGTCACATTCATCACAAGGCACTAGAATGCTAAAGTAGGAAATTTAAAGAAAAGGAAAAATACAATTTTGGCTTTGGAGTGTAAAATGAAGCAGGGCAGAGACCAAGCAATTTTTATTCAGATAACTTGCTGGTCAGATCAACCCCTTTTTTGAGCAACCCAAAGGAAACTCTACTCATGGACAGTACTGGACAGTAAATACCAAAATTAAATTGAGTATATATTCACAATCAAAGGTAGAGAACATAGTCAGTTAAAACAACCCCTAGAGATAAGTCTTGATCAGTTCATCAGCTTTTTCTTGCAAATTCAGATTTAAATTGAAGAAAGAATGGAAAATCATCAGATGATATGAGTATGATCCAAACAGCCTGCTTTATGAATGTGGAAGTGATGAATAGATTTAAGGAATTAGATATGATAGAGTACTTGGAGAACTATGGACAGAGATTCACAATAGTGTAAAGGAGGCAGGAACAAAAAGCCTTCCAAAGAAAAAGAGAAAGTAAAATGGTTGTCTTATAGGGCTTTACAAATAGCTGCAAAAAGAGGGAAAACAAAAGATAAAGGAGAATGAAAAATATATACCCAAATGAATGCAGAAATCCAGAGAATAGCAAAGAAAAATAAGAAGATTTTTCTTAGACATCCCATGCAAAGAAATAGAAGAAATAATGGAATGGAAAATATGAGAGCTCATCAATAAAATTAGATACATCAAGGGAATGTTTCCTCCAAAATGAGACAAAAATGATAGAGATTTAACATAAGGAGAAGAAATGGGAAGAATTCACAGAAGAACTATTTAAGAAAGAGCTTAACATTATTAACAATAAAATCACATGCTAATTGATCTAGAGTCAGAGATCCTGAGGAAATGGAATCAAGCAGACCTTTGGAAGCATTGCTATCAATAAGGCTACTGGAGGTGACAGAATTACAGTTGAGTTATTTAACATCCCCAAAGATGTTGTCAAAGCAGTTGTAATGTGTCAGAAAGGGAGGATGTAATATGAAAAGAGTGTGCCCCAACATAGGTGACCTGCAGGGAATAGGTGCTTACAAGGGAAAGGGACCTGGTTCTTACATCAGAGGCAGGGGTTGGTCACCTTTCTCCCCCAATGCTATTGAATGCTCTCCACCAGTTCCTCCTTATCGCAGGTAGGACTGGTAGTCCTACTGGTAGTGGCCAATTAATTGGCATTGGGAAACATAAGCACTCAGCCCTTTCCTCTGGTGGAGGGTTCTTACCTTTTGGCAATGACTTCAGTTCATTATTATGGGATAATTTGTTACCTTATGAATAAGTTCTGGTTTTTGTTATGAAAGCTTGATGAATTCTTCATTTTTTCTTGAATAAAAAAATGTTAGAAAAAAAATTGGACAACAACAATGGTGACTAGATTAGAAAAGATCAGCTTATGTCCCAATCCTAAAGAAGGGCAATGCAGAAAACTCTCCCTCATCTTTCATAGCAGCAAGATTATGCTTAAGTTTCTGCAAAGTAGGTTTCAACAACATGTGAAATGAGAGTTACCAGGAGAGTAGGTTGGCTTTTGAAGAGATAGAACTACACACCAAATTGCCAACATTCAATAGATTGTGGAGAAAACAAGGAAGTTCCAGGAAAAAAAAAACAAATAAACATCTACTTCTGCTTCATTGACTACACTGAAGGCTTTGATCATGTAGATCACCACACAATATGTCAAGTCCCCCAAAAGAAGGGGGGAACAAGTGAACCTATTAGTCTTCTGAGGTAGCTGTATACAGCTCAAGAAGCAACAGGTAGACCTGACATGGAAAGACTGAGTAGTTGAAGATCGGAAAAGGAGTATCACAAGGCTATATATTGTCATGCTATTTACCTTATATGTAGATGACCTCATGCAAAGGGCCAGCCAAATACGCCCACATTCACAATTAAAGTTGACAGGAGAAATACCGACCATCTGAGATTTGCAGGAAATACCATTCTGAGGTCAGAAAGCAAAGAAGTATTAAGAAGTCTCTTGCTGATGGTAAAATGGGAGAGTGTAAAAACTGGTTTGAAGCTTAACATAGGAATTCTAAGATCTTTGCAGCTGGTTCCATAAGATACTGGCAAATAGAGGGAGAAGAAATGGAAGCAGTGTCAGATTTTATATTCCTGTGCTAAAAGATCATTGTTCAAAATGACTGCACCCATAAAATTAAAAGACTCATGCATCTTGGAAGGAAAGCTCTGGAAAACTAGAGAGCTAGCTAAGAAGCAGACATACTGTTTTGCTGATAAATTTCTGTATAATCAAAGCTATGTTGTTTTTTTTCAAGTAGCAATGTATAGCTATGAGAGTTGGATTATAAGAAAAAAACAGAGTGCTGCATAATAAACACTTGCAAAATCTGGTGCTGGAAAAGATTTTTGAGAATCCCTGGGATAGAAAGGAGATCAAATCATCAACACTTAAAGAAATTAATTCAGACCATTCAGGGGAAAGTCAAATACTCAAGCTTAGGCATTTTGGCTACATGGTGAAGAGATAGGACTCTGGATGTTAAGAAAGATTGAAGGTCCAAAGAAAAGAAAAGGGGATGGCACGGTATAAGATGGATGGTTGTAATAGTAATTGAATTTAAAAATCCTGCTGTATTGGCTTTGTTTTTGGTTTGATTGTGTCAAAACCCAGAGCTTGTGAATCCCACTTGTGGGATGGACTTGTTGACGTGAAAAGAGAGGGCTGAACTGGGAAGAGCTGGTGACATAAATTTACAGAGACACAAGAAAAGAAAGAGGCAGAAGAACTTTTTGGAAGCAGCACCTTTGGAGGTGGAGAGGATTACTGAGGGCCACTTTGAATTGCCCAGGACTTTTGAGAGCTGCCACCTAGACCTGCCAAGGACTGAGGAGACATGACTGTTATGCTGGTACTTTGTCTGTGTGTTTTGATGTTGTTTTACAAGATCTGTCCACTGGTGAAAGACAGTCCTGTTATTGCTGAGGTCAGGGAATATTGCTGTTGGTTCAGAGCTACTGAGACTGTTCTGCAGACAGAGAGTGAATACTGTCCACTGGTGAAGAACAGTGCTGTTGTTGCAGAAGTCTTAGAACCTTGCTGTTGGTTCAGAAGCCCTGAAGAAGGATTTTCTTGTTGTATGTTTACAGAAATCCTGGAAGAGGGTTTTGCTATTTTTTTCAGGGGTCCTAGGACTGTTCTGCAGACAGAGAATGAATTAATGAAGAGACTGGCAATGTATCTTGTGGCCTTGCTAAGCTTGTCTCCCCAGGAACAAAGATTGCTGAGAACTTGCCTCTTGTCAAGATGAAGAAAAGACCTCCATTTGGATATTAAATGATGTGCTTAAGCTTGTTGTAACTCTGGGGTATATTCAATTGTGATCCAAGGGTAGGGGACTTTTGACCTTTTTGTGCTCTGTGATTGAACAAATGAATGTACTTTACTTATGATTGGAAACTAATCCCCATTTGAAAAGAGGGGCTTTGTGATGGACTAAATGAATGTGCAGCCTAGGGGTGGAGTAGTGTTTAGAAGAGGTACTTTGCGACTGATTAAATGAATGTAAGGTCCAGGGGTGGGGTAGTACTTGATTAAATCACACTTAGTAAATGCTGTACTTTGAATGATGTCATTTTTTGATCTTCTCTGTTCTTAATTTTTCACTGAATAAAATGGAGAGCACCTATGCTGGTATTTTGAACGTTGGGAAGTTGCCTTTGCTTGGCATTACAATGGTGTCAAAAAACAATGAACATGAGCTTGAGCAGACTTTGGGAGATAATGGACTATAGAAGGACCTGACAAAGGGGTCACAGAGCATAAGATATAACTGAATTAGCAGTAAGAACTATATGGTAGACACTCTGTGGTCCTTTATCACTCTGAGGTTCCACCATTTTGTGATTTGGGCAGAAGAAATCTTTTTTTGTGCCTTTTTTTTTAGAGGGGCAATTAGGTTTAAGTGACTTGCCCAAGGTCACACGGCTAGATTTTTGTGTCAAGTGTCTGAGATCGGATTTGAACTCAGGTCTTCCTGACTCCAGGGCCAGTGCTCTATTCACTGTGCCACCTAGCCATCCCCAGAAGAAATCTTTAAACCAATGTAAAGTAGAATCTATTAGTCTCCCCCGCAATATGGTGCTCTGTCTCTACTTCCTACACAGAACTGAGCTCTTGTTGTTCGCCTGAGAGTGAAGCAGCTCCTGTTTTTGTAATTGCTCATCAAGAAGAGAATGATCACATATGGGATACATGCCTGACCTGAGAGTGAAGTCCTGTTTCTGAAAGAAATGCACTTGTTCCTTTCTAGGCTGCACTGCAAACTTCCCCTATCAGGGCCCTGCCCTTCAAGTCCTACTCCACTCCTGAAATGAATGTGGTAGAGAAGCCATCTGCCCCAGCAGCCTGTTCTCTGACTAGAAGACAATTTGCAGAAGGCCCAGGAGGTACATGTATCATTTTGTTCTACTGCAGGCTGCTCTCCACACTTCCTTAACATGCTTCCATATAAAGAACTTTTTTCCCCCATTCCATTTCCCTTTCTCAGCTTTTCACCTTCCTTTTAAATGGTCCCTCTTCCCAATGGAAGGTAAACTCCTTGAAGACAAGCTCTGTCCTTCTTAATTTCATTCCTATTGCCAGTGCTAAGCTCAGTGGCCCACATATAGTAATCATTTAATAAATGCTTGTCGACTCACTGCCTAACTGATCATGGTTAGGTCTCTATTGGTAAATTGAGGGTCCTCTTTGATAGCAATTTATGCCAAAGGAATCATGAGAAAAAGGAATCTATCAATAAATCCATCAACATATGTTATGTATTTATAACATGTCAGGCACCATGCTAAGCAATGGAGAGCAAAAGGAGGCAAAAGACAATATCTGCCCTCATGGAGCTTACAAATGCGTGGAGGGGAAGCATGCAAAGTACTATGTGCAAAGCAAGCTACAGAATGAAGAGGAAATGCTTCACAGAGAGGCAAGCATGAAAAGGAAGAAGGGAAGGGAAGGCTACCTGTAAAAGGACTGATGTGGGGGTGGGGGGAGATTTAAAGGAAGCCAGGGAAGCCAGTGGCCAGAGTGGAGAATAGAGAGCATTCTAGGCACAGAGGAGAGCTAGAAAACTGGCTAGAGTTTAGAGATGGCTTTTCTTGTGCATGGAATAGTCAGGTGGCCAGTGTCACTTTTTTTTTTTCTGATTTTGTCTTTTATGAAGAAAAAGTTGCCAACTTCACTTTGTTGTCTGCCCCATCCTTGTCTCTTCCATCCTTTGTAGCTCCTCTTTTCTTTCAACATTTTGATTTTATGCTTTATCCAGACAAAATATGATCCTCATGAGGCATTGTAATGGGAATGCAAATTTGGAAGATCTTCCCTGCCCCTAGGCTAAAATGCACCTGAAGCCTGGGGAGGGAGGCTTGTTTTTCAGTAGATACTTCTTGATTGGCCAGTGAGTCAATAAGGTTGTTACATTCTCTGAGCCAGGAGAAGGCTATATAAGCCCTGATGTGTAGCTTTGTTTTGGGACTCACTTTGAGAAGTGTTCTGTGATTAAGCCGTTGTTGAGAGTCCCCCAGCTTTGAAAAACCCAGATGTGGAAACCCAGATGTTGACTGGGTATGGATGTAATGGTTGGACAATTCGGAAATCTGTCTATTTGATCTGTTTCTGTCTTGATAATTCTGCCTGTATACTTTGAAGTTCGGGGTGCTGACCTATTTCCCCTGAACAAGGTAAATGATATATGGTCTGACTGATTAAAGTAAGCTTGTTAACCCATTTTGAGTTGCTTTCCTTTAACAAAGCAGATCCAAGAACCTGTGGTAGCAGCAAACCCTGAGGACGTGCTTGGGGTGCTTGCTGCTACAGGCATGGATTCAAGGATCTTCCAACTTGCCTCTGTATTTCTTCACTCTATATTTACAGAACCCTTCCTATTTATTGTACCATTCAGAACTAAAAACCACACTCCCCAAATGGTTTGACCACAGAGGGCCTCCCAATTCCTCATCCCTTGGATGTAGATTTCTCCTCATTCAAACCGTGATTATAACACATTTTTTTCTTTACCTTATCCAGCACTGTCTGGGTCCTTCCTATAATCAAATGGGGTGGATTTCCTTCCCATATTTCTGTCAGTTTGTGTATGTGTGTGTATGTGAGTGTCTGTGCATGTGAGCCCATGTGTGTGTGTGTGTTTATGTGTGTATTTACTATGACATGGTGTGATAGTAATGGCAATTAAAGATTCCCCTGTATTGGCTTGGTTTTCAAATTGATTGTGTTAAAACCCAGAGCTTGTTAATCCCACCTGTGGGATGTACTTGTTGATGTGAAAAGAAAGTCCTGAACTGGGAGGAGCTGGTGAGGTAGATTTGGAGAGACACTAGAGAGAGGCCGGAAGATCTTTTTGGGAGCAGCACCTCGTGGAGAGAGAGACTGAGAGAATTGCTGGGGGCCACTTTGAATTGCCCTGGACTTTTGAGACCTGCCCCCTGAGCTGCCAAGGACTGAGGAGACATGGCTGTTTTGCTGGTACTTTGTCTGTCTGTTTTGATGTTATTTTGCCAGATTTGTCCACTGGTGAAAGACTGTCCTGTTGAAGAAGTCCTGGAACCTGGCATTTGGTTAAGAAGCCCTGAGACTGTCCTGCAGACAGAGAGTGAATACTGTCCACTGGTGAGGGACAGTGCTGTTGTTGCAGGGGTCTGGAGACTGTCCTGCAGACAGAGTGAATACTGTCCACTGGTGAAGGACAGTGCTGTTGTTGCAGGGGTCTGGGAGCCTTTCTGTTGGTTCAGAAGCCCTGAAGAAGGATTTTCTTGTTGTATGTTTACAGAAATCCTGGGAGAGGGCTTTGCTAATGTGTTCAGGGGTTCTAGGACTGTTCTACAGACAGAGGATAAATTCATGAAGGGACTGGCAATGTATCTTGTGGCTTTGCTAAGCCTTGTCTCCCCAGGAACTAAGATTGCTGAGAACTTGCCTCGTGTCAAGATGAAGAAAAGACCTCCATTTGGGTATTAAGTGCTGTGTTTAAACTTGATGTAACTCTGGGGTAGATTCAATTGTGATCCAGGGGTGGGGAACTTTTGACCTTATGTTTGGAAACTAATCTCCATTTGAGAAGAGGGGCTTTGTGGTGGACTTAATTAAGGTATAGCCTAGGGGTGGAGAAGTATTTAGAACAGAGACTTTGTAATTGATTGAATGATTGGAAGGTCCTGGGGTGGGGTAGTCCTTGTAGATTATTTAATCACACAAAGTAAATGCTGTATTTTGAATGATGTCATGTTTTGATCTTCTCTGTTCTTGGTTGGTCACTGAATAAAATAGAGAGCACCTATGCTGGTATTCTGAACCTGGGAAGTTGCCTTCTTTTGGCATTACATTACACATGGATAACTTTATTTAAATCATTAATAAAAAATGGTAAACACCCTGTACCCATAGTACATCCCATAGATTCTCAATCGAATGGATGCAAACTAGAGCCACCAGATCAAGGATTAATGATTTCTCCAGCGGAAGAACTTCCTTCTGCAGTACAGACAGTTACCAATTACAAGCTATTATCTTAGACAGTTACTTTAGGCTTCAAGAGATTAAGGGACATTCACATGATCATTCACCTATCAAGAATAGAGTATCTTGTGGACTCCAAGTTGAGCATTCTACCCACTGTCCCAACCTTCTTCTCAGCAACCATAGGAGGCACTCTATAAATATTTATTCAATGAATAAATGAATAAACTGTGAATAAAAAAGGCATTTCCCACCCTTGCATCGTTATATACATGAAGGAGTGATCAATGATGCCATTCCATGTGCTAAATAGCAGAAGTGTTAATTGAATGCAAACCAGGAAATACATATTAATATATTCCTACCACACTGCCCATATTGGAATTCACTTCCCTGGGATTGATAAACCTGTTAGTTTATGCAAGCTGAGCAACTGAGAAAGGCTAAGGCAGACAATATTTTCGACTGCTTCTTTCTCCTTCTGTTACAGACCTCCTGGCACTTCCACGTACACTTATTTCAGCATGAACTTTCCCTTCCTACATATATATGATTAAATCAAAGCTGAGTAGGTGCCAAACCAGGAATGACCTCTCAATAGGGGTGACATTAAGCCTGTTTTGTGTGCTTTGTGCTCGGGAATCACATTCTATCTCCCTAGCCCAGAAGCTCCCATCCAATAAATACTCCCATAATTCTTTGTTCATCAAGTTCCTTTATGTCCATGACTTTTGGGGTATGGGAGAAAAAGAGAGAACCAGCTTTAAGCTTTGCTCTTTTAGCACTTGTAGATTGCATTTTTTTTTCCCTTCATGGAAATGACTAACACATAAAGATAAAGTTATTATGACACATAAGAAAGAAGAAAAGAATGAGTGTGAGATGTGGGATATTGGATATTTGGAGGGTAAAATTTCTTCACTATTGAAATGAGTCAGGATGTGTTTTTTTTAAGAAAATAATACTTTTTTCACTCATGAAGAATGTATATTATTTTAAAATAGACCCAGTGCCTTATTTTATCTTTTGTTTTCTTCTTCCTTGCATTTGATGACTTCCTACACTCAACATAATAAAATCTTCTGAGGCAGGAGCAGTTCCTCCCTCATCTGACTGCATTCCACCTTGAGTCACATCACACTCAGCTTGCTGATATTTTAAATGTCAGTGAGAGCAGATTTATTACAATATGTACAGGTAAATGTGTTTATTCCCTCTGCAGAAGTTGCTGAGTTGCTTAATTTTATTTACAACTGTAAAATACCTGAAACATCAGTGTAGGTCTGCCAAGCAGACACTCGCACTCCATTTTGAAAGAGCTCTCCAACAAAACAAGGTGTGTATCCATGACAACCCGGCCCCTCAGATCCATTGGTGTGGGAGCAAGATACTCTTTTAGCGTTATGTAGATTTTTAAGAAACTGACATGCAGTTCAGGGGAAGGAATTTATGAATGTCTAAATGTAAGCGTGTTTTACGCATTTCTATTTATTTATGATTCACCTGACCAGATGCAACAAGAAATGATTAATCCATAGAAATGATGACCAGCCAAATTGATGATTTTATATTTGGCCTTGTATTTTCACAATCCTACGCTGAGTTTCTGTATAAAGATGTTGTTATTGAGATGGTGATAGTGGAGGTGGTGGTGGTGGTGGTGTGTGTGTGTGTGGTTTTAAACTAAATCCCTAGAATATCTGTCAGTAAAAAATAAAGGAAAAGGAATACTTTGGATTTTGTTACAATTATTAAAGAGAGGAAAGCTGAAGGAAAGAAAAGCTGAAATAAGAATTATACATTCTAGCAGAAAAGCAGGAAAATATCCCAGCACTCACTGGCATAGAGGGTGCTCTTGGAGGCGAAATAGAATGGAACTCCATCGCCCTGAGGGCATTCACGTGTGCTCACATGGAGACCTTGATCCTTTGCCCAGTTCTGACCGTCTCATTAGCTACCACAAGCTGTATTTTAACCAGCGATTGCCTTCCAAGGTCAGTCATTCCCAGCTTCCCCCTGCCTCCCACCCATGGTGGATACATGGCTTCTGCTATTTGCTCCTGGCTCTCTTCCACTCCCAGTCTACTGAGCTCCAAGTTCATGGCCTTTTACCTGGTCAGAGATTTGGGTCTGTTTGCTTCCTTTGCCTTTTCATTTTGTACCACACTTCCTACTTCCAGCTTCTGCTTTGGCCTCTTCTAAGTGTGTCTCTTTGTGACTGCTGCATATTCTGAGCTGGTTGGATTCAAGAGATATTTCTAGCTCTGGGCAATCTGGACTCATTCTTTTAATTTTATGCAAGAAAATCTTCTGTATTTTAAGGGGTGTGCATGTGTACATTATTTTTACTGCCTATGTCTTTGTTCTAATCTAACCCCAAAATCCAAATGGAAGAAGTGGCTTAAACTTTGCTATGATGTTTCTCCCTCCCCATGTCCCTGTGAAGGAGGGAAGGAGTATATCTTGACTCATGTTCATAATTGTGCAAACTGGGGCTCAGAGTAAAACATGGTTTGCTTATGGTCAGAGTAAGAATTTGACTTTGGATTCAAACCCAAACTTCTTGATTCCAAGCCTGGAACTCGAAACATAATTATAGCTGGCATTTTAAAGGGACTTTAATGTTTGCAAAACATTTTGCATATATTATCTCATTTGAGCTTTACAAAAACCTGGTAAAATAGGTACTAAGTAATTAAATTGTACTCTTTGGTATTTAAAACCCTTACAAATCTGTCTCTGAATACCTTTCCAGACTTTTTTCCTGCATTACTCTCCTGCACAAGCTGTCTGGTCTAGCCAAACTAGACTTTGTGTTGTCCCTCACACCTGGCATCTCAACGCCCATCTCTAGGCCTCTGCACATCCCCTTAGAATCCCTCCTCTTACCCCCAGCTTCTAGTGCCTTCCTTCTCCAAGTCAACTAGTAATCCTTTGCTTATTTATGTACATGTTGGATTCTACGTATCCATATTAACTTCAAAAATAGAATGTGGCCTGAGGTCGGGAGTGTTTTCTTTGTATGCTCTCCATCCACAGAGCTTGAAACATAGCAAACATTTAATAAATACTTGATGGTTAGTTATTACAATTTAACAAATTGGGAAAATATGATTTGATGGATGGATGGATGGATGGATGGACACTCATTACTCATAACAGTTCTACTAAGCAATGCTTTATTGACTTCCTCAAATATACAACCTGATAAAAGATTAAATTACTTACAATAACAAGAATTTATTTTTTGAAAATTCACAATCTATCAAGTCCTTCAAGGTGTTTCAAGGGTTATAATGTAAGAAAAAAAGAAAAAAAATTTGCCTTAAGAAACAAAACAAAACAAAATAACTAACTGGAGAGAAAAGATGAAAGTATAAGGGAAAACATGGCAAACGCAAGACAAATACAAACTAAAATATAAAATATAAATGTTCCAACTGTTCAGAGAAGGTAAACAATTGTATGGACTGTGGGCATAAAGGGGTTTACATGTGCAATATGGAATTCAAGCTGGGTTTGAATCAGGAGGTTTTGGATAGCCGGAGAGGAAGATGGAGTACGTTTGGGAACAGGTGAAATAGTTTGAACAAAGACATGGAAACACTATTGGCAACCAGGGGTTTGCTTTTTATATGTAGCATCTCTGGAGAAAAAATAATGTGTGTGAAGTAGACAGGGAGTTAGTTAGTAGTGGGAAATCAATTTATAGAGATATGGGGAGAACAGGTTGTGATTGATTTTGGGAGCTATAGACAGAGTAGTTTAGACCTGATCAAGTAGATACATGGAGCTTTATACAAAGTCCCTGAACTAATATTGAATCTAATAGCTATTAGACTTCCCAAGGGGACCATCATATTTCTATTTCCCTGCATTAATTTATGGCATGTTCATATAGGATCAATAATTATGATTTTAGTTAACATAGTGTTTTAAGATATGAAGGATGATGTCTATATGTGATATCATATGAATCTCAATGACCTTGTGAGGTAGGTGCCATTTTTATTTCCATTTCACATATGAAGAAACTAAGGATAAAAAAGATGAAATTATTAGTGAAAGAAAACTTATAAATGAAGTGTCTGAGGCAGAATTTGAACTCAGTTCATCCTGATTCTGAGATGACTCTATATATGCTGCCAAATTTCCTCACATCGATCCTTAATCTCCTTTGGGTTATGAGCCACACCCTGGGGACAAAGTTACAAGTAGGGCACAGTGAGTGGTGCTTTTCTCCCGGACCAGAATTACAGACAACATGTTCCTTCAGCAGCAGGACACTTGTGCTTGACAGCCTGTAAAAAAGAATATTTAACATAGAAAGGTACCGGAATGTTTCCCCACTGCACTGTGACTTGTCCAAGGAGGCAAAGTCTGGAAAGTCACTGCCTTTCTCCACCCATAAGTTAATGGCCTTTGAGCCTGGAGCTTTGATGTCTGGAAACTGCTGTCATGATGTCTCCATCTCTCCACTATGCAGCAGTTTTCCATGGTATCCCTTTATGCATATTTTAAGCTGATTGAAGACTGGGTTGGAGTTTGTCTGCACAGAATACTTTATAAAACTTACCCTGGTTGCCATAATCCCTAATTATGGCTTTTCTCTACACTCAGGCCTGCCCACACTCGGGAGAGAAAATAAAAGCGTCAGAAAACAAAATAATTTAGAATTAGAGCTCACATCTGTTGTGGCCTTATTCTTGATACCACTCCCTGATTCTCCCTGAACTGCAGGACTCTACACCCTGGCTTCTAAAACCCACATACATTAGATCTGGTCTTTCCATTGCTTAGCATATTACCTGGTTGTACAGTCTCCGATGCTTCTAGGCCTGTCTGGTGTTCTCATATTTAGCTTTGGGACTCCCTGACCAGAAACTTCCAGACCAGCAGAAATCCCCATTCCTGTCTCTCACATCCTCTCCCATCAACTTTGACATTCTTACCTATACATTAAGAGCTAAAATGGTATTTGGAGGGTGATCTTCTCCTAGAAATATGCAAAGTCTATGAAAAGGGGAGAAAACAGGATTAGGCATTTCCCTGACCAATAAGAGCTGCACAGTCACAATGCAAAGCACACTGGATCTCTGCTCTAGGGGCAGCCCTGCAGCTGCTTCTACTTGGGCAAGTTCTTCAGCATCTCTAGGCCTCCAGCTTCCTCTTCTGGAAAGTACCAGATTGGAATATAACATGCTGAGATCTGTAGCTAAGGAACTGTGGGGAACTTCATAGGAATGCTAGTCAGAATGGAATAGGAAAATTAATTTCATTAAGGCAATAAGAAATAAAAATGATGGGGAGATGATGTTTCTAATGGATGGGGTTCTTTCAAGTAGTCCTGATAATATCCCCATGAAATAGAATGATTGGATGATAAGTCTCCTCCCCTCAGGACTGGGATCTTGGTATCAGCCACACCAACTTAAGACAAGGCAGCAAATAGACTCTCTTATCTGGGATCCAGATCAGTAACAGGTCTGGACCTCTGAACTATCCATGTCACCCCATAATTTAACATGTTGGTTACACAGACTGTATCAGGCCAAAAAAGGGATTCTGGTGTTTGGACTCAGACCATATGACATGTATGAGACGTAGTGAATACTTTGGTTTCCTCTGTCTTGCTGTACATACATACATTGGCAGAATTCTTTTCCAAAAGTCCCTTTCACCTCTAAATATGTGATCCTGAGGGCTCTCTCAGTCTCTATCTCTCTCGGTCTTTCAAATATATCATTGTCAAGAAAACCCCAAATTGTAAAGTAGGATACAACTTAACAACTCTATCAATCTATCTACATTTCTGTATGTGTGTGTGCATATATGCACCCATGTATATATGTGTATATACACACAAACGCATATATACATAGGTGTGCATGTGTATATTTGTGTATGTATATATGTGTGTGCTCATATATATTTGTCTGTGTATATATGTGTATATATATGATGCTTCGATGTGTATGCATATGGTATGTTGCAATAGACCTTTCCTACTTCAAAAGTTTTGTGGCCTGATCTGGGTTGACAATCTGTCCATCAATACAGAAGAAAAAACTCCACACTCACATCCTACTCTCTAGAGCTTTTCTCCTTATGTTTGATATTTATTCTAACCCTTCTTCTTATCCTAATTACATCCAATTCAGAAAGAGAAAGGGGAAAGAGAGACAGACAGAGAGACAGAGACAGAGAGAGAGAGAGAGAGACAGAGACAGAGACAGAGACAGAGACAGAGACAGAGAGAGAGAGAGCTATTATTTCCCCACCCTGAGGGCAAGCTCTCAAATCGCCAAAGACATTTCTCAAAGTCTGGCTATGGCTTCTGTCTAGGATATCCTGATTTGGGGCTTCCTTTCTGGAAAAGATATTCAATGTACAATGTGGTAATCAGATATAGGTTAGTTGTTAATGATCACCACTAGAGAAAATGCTGTAATATTTCTTTCTTTTAAATTGATTTTATTTTTAATTTATGGAATAAAACAAACATTTCCATAATGTACAATAAAAATAGATGATTGAACACGAAACCACAAATGTGCTATGCATGACTTGCTATTCCTTTCAAATATACAAGAATATTATTGTATAAAGTTATGTTTTCCCTTCTCATTCCTTCCATCCCCTCACTCCTGTTGCTTGTTGAATACATTTCTGAGACAGAAGAACTCTACTTTGAAGGTCTAGGAATTCAAATAAAATAAATTTCATATACTTAAGAAACCATTCCATCACTTAAATAATTTTAGGCCTAGAGTTAGCAATGACCCCCCCACCAGAGTCCGTTTTACTGAACCCCACATTTGACAGATTGGAAATTGAGGCTCAGAGACATTAAATAACTTTATTGTTTGTCCTTTGCCTTCAAAGAGCATCACCAATATCATGGTTTGCGTCTTGACTTCATTGTGAATTGTATTCAAGTGAGGCAGAGTTGTGTGAAGTCATCATCCTCACTCCTCCTGAGTCATCACAGGCTAGTGGCAGGACAAAAGTCAGGATGACTGATTATGGCCCGGGATGCAATGGATGACCTTGGCATCCTCAATGTCTGACCAAGCTCTAAACTCTCAACAGTGCCTGCTTTAACTGCCTTCATGGTCATTGGAACCAATTATTCTCATCCGCTGATTCCACTGGGGAAAGTCTTTACATGCTTTTGTTAGACATCCTCCTACCTCACTAACAGGTTCGAAGTCTGCTAGTTACCATCAACCTGGTTTAGCCCATGTCAAGATGATTTCCTAGAGTATGGCCACTGCACATACGCTGAATTCTTGGAGCCCACAGGTGAGAGTTGGCACCAAAAATAGGTGAACAGTCCTGAAAAGGGCTGAGTGACCCCTTGCACTAGTGGGGCTGGTTTTCAAAGAGCACCTCATATACTCCTAAGTAATGTAAAGTAACCCACAAGGTCAAACAGCTAATAAGTGACTATTATGGAATTTAAACCCAGATGCTTTCCTTGACTCACTGTCTGCTATTAAATTCATGTGTCATGCTGATTGCCTCTTAAATAAACTTGTCAAAATAAAAGAGGGATAATTATGGATACATATTTTGACTTTCTCCTACTGTTACTTCTGGCATATTGACATATAGAATCTAAGCTCCCTGAGCACAGTCATTGGTTTCCATTCCTTTTACTTCTCACTACTGAGCACTGTACTTAATAAATAGTAAAAATGTAATTCTGGCTGAGGAAAATTAGAGAAATTGCTAATGTCAATGAAGACTAACTTCCCACCAGGGCATCAGCCTCTGCAGCAGGAATCCCAGAGATAAAAAAAAAAAAAAAGAATGAAAGAATTAGAGACAGATTCTTTGAATTGGATGGTATAGAAAAATGAAGGTTTTAACAGATTAGATTCAAGCAAAAATGTACTTGGTCAAAGCTCTAGATATATGATTGTAGGATATGCTGAAAAAAGTCCCCAAAAAACTTACTCTTCAGCAATACTGTGACTTTTGCCATTAACTTTCAGGGGCATTAGTAGGAAAAGAATGCATTTGAATTTTTGGCTTCTACCATAAGAACTTTTTGTTTCTTCTTTCTGTGACTAAATATTCACTAGAAGCAGAACAGATTGATTTGCTGAGGCTGTGTTTTACTTTTTTTCTCTATGTTGTCTGGGTCCTGCCGTTGTGGCCAGCTTGTAAGTCCCAAGGTAAACATGATACAGAAAGCAAGCCCTCCCATGAAAAGATGGATGGAAGAAAGGAGGAAAAGATAGAGGGAAGGAAGGAAAGAAGGAAGGAAAGAAAGAAGGAAGGAAGGAAGGAAGGAAGGAAGGAAGGAAGGAAGGAAGGAAGGAAGGAAGAAAGGAAGGAAGGAAGATCATTTGTAGATGTCATCATGACTCAGTATTATGGAAGACGGATGTTATGTTACAGTTGTGCATCATTCACCTGGCATATTTATGAAGGATAACAGTCTGAGCGGCTCAAGATTCTTCCATCCAGAACACTATTCAAGAAGATGATGTTTCCTCAATACCATTAGATGACAGTGATGGTGTTCACATTTGTCTTAACAAGAAACTCAGATATGCAGATAATTCTTGACTATTTTATTAGATGAAATAAGCAGCATCTCATTTACTCCTGGCTTTGAAGAATAAGTAAATCAACCAAATCATTCAGACTTACACTGGTGGGACTCATGTCCTGCTTTTCCTTTACATCAAGAGGAGTTAAGAACTTGCAGAAAAACCTAAATGAATGTACTGTGCAGCAAAAAGCACTAAAGTGTATTATGGCAAGTACTATACAATTCACACTCCATGTTCCAAAGGATCTGGTTTTGACCACTGCAACTGCTTAAAGCAAATATAAACTTTCAAATTCATCTGTTTGCTACATTCTTTTATTGCCTGCTCCAGTGACATTCCCTCCATTTCTACCCCTACTTTTATGTGTGTGAGTGATAAATTGTCCATGTTTTACATTTGATATTTGGTTTATCTCTTTATTTTGTATTCATTTTGTATTGAAAATGGAATGAGTCTTTAGAATAACACAGTCAATATCGAATTTTAAAATTGCTATTGGGCATATGCTGCCTAAGAAGGTTATCTGATCTTTAACTTAATCATGGGAAAATATTGCTTTGGGGGGAAGCTGGGTTGGTAACAATGAGACTTCTAGGCTTTTGTGAAATTTATTTAACTACAAAGCCATTATAAGGCATTAATATAGAATTCTCTTACTTTCTGCCACAGTTAGATGGAATTTATTCTATATAGTTATTGAATTTGAGCAAAAAATGGATGGGTAATTGCAAAATGTCTGTATGATGATGCTTAAGCCAATCTGGAAATATTATCCACAGAGTAAGATTTGCTGGATACACAGACATGCAAAGCAAACATGAAATGCTTTTCTGCCATTCAACAATTGAGATGCAGCAGAGAGATAGTGTATTGTGTATCTGGGCCCCTCCCTGCAATAGTGGTTAGCTAAAAAGCAGATTGAAAGGACTAGATTCCAAATGTTTGATAGCTATTGCACAAGTTTCCCCAGTACATTTTGTGTAAATACAAATGGAATAATCGCCTCTTTGTCTGATTCTTCCAGTCCTATAAAAATAGACACATCACATTCTCAGTATAGCTCCATATATGAAGGGCTCCATTTGTATTGTTTTAATGGTTTTTGTAAATATTTACTTTATGTTGTTTAAGAGAGTTATTAGAATGCTAACTTAATAAAGTCCTCTGTAGAGCAGCCTATTAGGAAAGCAATATCCCACTTCCCCACTCTGGATTTCCCTATTCCTGACTGTTTTAGTAGTTCAGCAGGGGAAAAAAAATAGCAATGTTCCTATCCCACACCATTCACTGTTGGTCTGGCATTTTTATTCCCACCACACTTGATTTAAGAAAATGCTTTAAAACATCCTGGTCTATTACTTTTTAAAATATAAATATAAAAGCTCCTCCTCTAAACCACCCCTAGATTCCTCCCACAATCTTTCTGTATATAAGACCAGATCTTGCCTCCATGAGGTGAGAGAGTGCCAGAGAATTATCTAGTGCAAACTCACTCTGTGCCAAATGATTTTGGCCGCGTCACAGATACTGAAGCTCCTTAAGAGCCTACACATTATGGTGAACTTTTAATAAACTTTGCTTTTCTTTGACTGAGAAAAGACTTGAGTCGAATTCATTAGGCAGGACCTGGCATGTTGGTATTTTGGGGTCTCATGGACCCCTAAACCTTATACCTCAACATTTTATATTACCCTTACCTAACCTCATCAGCAATATTCATTAATTTGTGGCTTTCTAAATCATTATGAGGCTGGTTGGGCTCTGTGTCCATTTGAGTTTTACACTACTGCTTTAAAAAATGACTTGGGAAAGCGAGATTCAGCCCTCTGTGCCAAAGGTGGGGCTGGCATTCAGACTTTCCTCCTTCAAGGTTGATGTTCTCTCTTTAGTACCCCATGGCTGCTTCTTTGGAGAGCTATATCTCTTTTAGAACTCTGAGGCACAAACCATGAAAACCACAAAGGCCTTTGCACTTAGGAGCTTTCCTAAAGCACCAATAAAGTTCAGTTCCCTGAATTTAGCTATTCATAGTTAGTTAGAAGGAAGATCAGGGGATAACTAGTTACAGGTGTTATTGAAAAAGATTCTTTCTTACATGACTAGCGGTCAAAGGTTTTGGGCATGAAGGTATACAGTGAAAAGGAATCAGCAGCTTCTTTAGGCAGCCTACCAAGCTCTGCTGCTTTTGAGTAGCTCTAATTATCAAGAAGTTTGCTTAGTTTTAGGGCTTTGTTTGGTTGGTTCTTTTTGTTTATTTTGTTTTCTTTTGTTTTGTTTTTGGTTCTTCTGCAATCAAGCCATGGATTTGCATATGGCTCTAGGGAGGAGATGGACAATCAAAGCCTTTTCTTACAGGATAGATTTTCAACTACAAAAAAATAGGAAAAAAAAGAGTGTTTGTGAGACCTTAAACTTCTTTAAACTACAATTTGTTCACATATATTAAATTTTAACTTTTATCTGGTTAGACTTAACTGGCAGCTTAACTCCTTGGTTATAATATGTTGTAGTCCACACACACAAAAATAACAAGACATTCACCCCATACTACTTAGCTCAAGAAACTATGGTCATCTCTTTTGTTTTCAGTTGATTATCATTGCCATTGTCAATTAAATGCAATACCTAAATCCACTGTTAAAAACACTCCACCCTGAAAAAACAGGTCAAGCATATACTGGGAGCTTTCCTTTTTAGATAGGGAAAAAAAATGATTTCATAATCTACTTCTTTATTTTTTTTTTTTGGAGGGAGGGACATAGGGCCATTGGGGCTAAGTGACTTGCCCAAGTGTGTCAAGTGTCTGAGGTCAGATTTGATATCAGGTCCTCCTCATTGCAGGGTCAGTGCTCTTTCACTGCATCTCCTAGCTACCACCATCATTTACTTTTTTTTTGTTAAGCAATTGGGGTTAAGTAACTTGCGCAAGGTTACATGGCCAGGTGTTTCTGGGTGGGTGCTAAGTGTTTGAACCCCGATTCGATCGCCAGGTCATCCCAACACTGGAGTCGGTGTTCTTATTCACTGTGCTGCCTGGCCGCCCCTATCATCTACTTCTTAAGAGAAAAGAAGTTTAAAAAAAGAGAAAGATAAAAGACACAGGGAGGGAGGAAGGAAGGAAGAAAGGAAGGAAGGAAGGAAGGAAGGAAGGAAGGAAGGAAGGAAGGGAGGAAGGAAGGAAGGAAGGGAGGAAGGAAGGAAGGACATTATCCAATTAATTCCTCTGCAAAGACTGAAAGAGTTTAATTATCTGTTTCTTTAGGTTATACCAACAGTGAATCTTGAGGATGAAAACTTAAAGGAAATAGAATTAGAGGAAATTTGTAGCTTTACTTTCCCTTTCCCTTAGAATTTTTTGTCCCTCATTTTGTTGTTGTTTTGTTTTGTTTTGTTTTTACACTATGAAAGTACTTTAATGTTTCACTTTGACGGCTAGAGAGTTGGATTGGCAACCTCTTTTGGTAACATTAAGTCACCCTAGAGTGATAATTATTTTTCTACTTTTTAAGTAGCTCCCCTCCCACTAATTTAAATTAAAACCATTATCTCTTGGCCTATTCCAAGAGATGAAAACATTTTACTTTATTTCCCTGAACCATATTTCATGTAGGTTGTGCATACAAAGATATTTTAACATCTTTCCTGAGGTTGTGAATTATACATCTGTGCCTTCATGTGGATATGTTCCATGAGATGTGGATACGTTCCAGGACATGTGGATGGTTTGAGTCAAATGGATTCCATGAGATAAATTCATGCATTTGTCATAGTGTGGGGAACAGTAATAATAATCAGAAGGAATGAGCACTGAGACTATAGTTTAATAGGTAAAGTGAATCCCCAAGTGAGCAAATGTCTTCTGCTAATAAAGGTTGGCATCTTCTCTATAATGGATAATCTTAGAAATTTGTCTAAAAGGCTGGAAATAACCTGATTTCACCATTGTCAGAAGCCAGCATTTGCAGGAGGCAGGATGTATGTCTCTCTTCCTAGCTTTAACCCTGCCTCTTTACCAACTGTGCAATGCTGCCTTTATAATCATGATAAATATTGATCTTTAAATATACTGTAAGACTGTTTTTCTCTCAATATTACTCACTATGTGGTGTCTTCATATTAAAAACCTGGCAGAAGGAGCATGAAACTTGCCATCAGATGAGGCCAGAGTTGGATTTGTGACTATGGCCATTCTCTGCGCATGACCTTAGGCACCTCACTTTACACATTTGGGCCTCTGTAAAATAGGAACAATGATAACAGTGGCGTCTACTGCATAGGCTCACTGTGAGGATCAGATCATACTATATGGTCCAAAGAACTTTGCCAACCTTAAAAGCCCAAAATCTCAACTGTCATTATTTCTAGAGTATTTCAAGATCTGGATCCAAGATCCTTCAACTCATTTTCACAATGCATGAAATCGAGACCTTCAGCACTCTGGTTTCCTTCCTCTGGATACTCTCTGGCTTATTTTTGTCCTTCCTCATATGCAGGGAATAGAACACAGCAACCCAGTTGTAACCGGATCAGGATTGACTATAGCATCTCTCTCACTTCCTAACTCTGGGATGTTAGCCCTCTCAGTGGACCCCACAATCCCATTCATGTATGATGTATGAGGACCAGTTCCTCTAGTGTGAGGACTTGCCAAGACCTTTTCAGGGCTGCATCAACCTTTGATATTCACTCAGCATTCAGCTCTCACATGTGACTTAGAAGAAAAAAACAAACAAAACTGTAGCATGTTACTGGGCCATAACCTGGTAAAAGTGCTGTGGCCACTAAGGGAAAGCAGGCTGAGGGTGACAGGCAGGCACCACACCCATTAGTGAGATGGAGCATGTCTACCCCAAGTATGTGAATACTTCCTCTGGCAGTATGCCTGGATGACAACAGTGGGTTCCAACTGCCAAGAAGGTGACCGAGCAGGTGCTATGGAGTGCTAAGAGCTTGGGTAGCCACCAGTGATGTCAATGCCATACATTGTATCCTGGGCCATCACCAGTCTTCCTGACTTTGGTCTTGCCACTGGACTTCAATGATTCTGAAAGAGAGAGGGAGACTGAGAGCTTTGTGCAACTGTTCCTTGCTTAAGTCTAATTCACACACAGGGCAAGACATTACCCTGTAATGTCACTGGTCTTCTTTGAAGACAAAGGATGGAAACAAAGTCCAGGTGTCAATGCCAATGCATTCTTTGCTTATATTGAACTCACGGTCTATTACAAAGTCTGTTCTTTCATCAGATTATGACCTCCCAGCAATGCCTCAACCAGCTTCTTTGTGTACAAGTTGATTGAATGCAAATGTAAGATTTTACCTTGATCTCAGGTAAACCTCATCTTTGCTCTTTTTAGTCCACTGTTTAGCCTATAAAGAACTTTATGATTTCTGATTCCATAACCCTGACTAACTAGTCATATGAGTGCAAAAAAATAGAACAGTCTGAGATAGTACACTACAGCTAAGTATAAATTACTTTATGTAACTGGAAAGCTATTTTCTAATTGAGAATGAACACCCATATATGTCTTCAATGTATGCATTTATCAAACCAGGTAGTCATTCATCTATTAATATTAAAAAAGTGATAATTATTTTGCCTTTGGGTCACTCAGGTGTAAGAGTGATAGATGCTTGATCCATATTGCCTACTTTTTCCCAAATACAAGAAAAGAAAAAAAAAATCATTCATTCCCCCTACCCCACATGCTCACACACAACTCCATGTAGACTTTTAGTTTTCTTAAACTCCTAGAGATTCATTTTGTGACAAACATAAAATTTCATTGTTGAAGGCATAATAAGCCATGTGTGGGGATGTAAGAATGTGAATATATATGTGTGTTAGCATGTAAACCAATAAAAAGGTCAAGAGATGAAAGCAGGAAAACTGCAATAGTAAGGTGTTATAAAAAAAAAATTAAAGATCACAAAAGCCAAGGACTCAGCCCCAATGATGAGTAGGTGATCACTGTCCTTTTGAATTTCATTTACAAACTTTTAATCTTCCTTTTTCCTCTTTCCTCATCATCCATATATTCTCATCTTTTTTTTCTATTTTTTCTCTACAAATTTTATCTTCTGATTATTTTTTTCCTGTTTTTTTTAAACTCAATCTCCTCTTTTCCATTCACATATCTTTTTATTGGTAAAATAATTTACAAATTTGTCTGTTTAATTTTAGTTTACAAGATTCAGCTGCAGATTCCCTTGAGTTTCAAATTTTCTCCCCCTCCCTCTCCTCCTCCCCCCATGGCAGCATGCAATCAAGTATAGGATCTGCAAATACTTTCACATTACACATTGATCAGGTTGTAAAGAAGGATTGTAACTGATAGAAGGAACAATGGGAAGAGGAAACAAAACCAAAAAATAAAAAGAAAGAGAGCAGGGAGTTTACTTTAGGCTTCATTCAAACTCTGTTCTTTCTACTTCTTTCTCTGAATGTAGACATCTCTCTCCATCGTGAGTTTTTTTGGAGTTATCTCATAACCCTGCAATGTTGAAAAAGAGTCCAATCTACCAAAGATGGCCATCACACGTAGGCTGTGTCTCTAATTGTGTACAAATTTCTCCTGGTTCTTCTCTTCTCATTCGGCATCAGTTCATATAAGTCTCTCCACATAAATATGAGGTCCATCTGCTCCTCTTTTCTTATAGCACAATAGTATTCCATTACATGCATATACCACAACTTGTTCAGCCATTCCCCAATTGATGGGCATCCCCTTAATTTCCAGTTCTTTACCACCATAAAAGGAGCTCCTATAAATATATATTTTACATATGGTTCTTCCTCCAACTTCTATGACCTATTTGGGAAACAACCCTAGAAGTGGCATTGTTGGGTCAAAGGGTATACAATTATTTATAGCCCTTTAGGCATAGTTTCAGATTCCTTTCCAGAATGGTTAAATCAGTTCACAACTCCACTAGCAATGCATTAGTGTTCCAATTTTTCAACATCCTTTCCAGCATTTGTCATTTTCCTGTTTTGTCATCTTAGCCAATCTGACCAATGACTGGTGACATGTGGTGCCTCAGAGTGGTTTTGATTTTCATTTCTCTAATCAATAGTGATTTAGAGCATTTTTTCATATGGTTACAGATATCTTTAATTTCTTCCTTTGAAAACTACCTGTTCATAACCTTTGACCATTTATCAACTGGGGAATGGCTTGCATTCTTAAAGATTTGACTCAGTTCTCTGTATATTTTGGGGATGAGGCCTTTATCAAAGACATTTGTTGTAAAAATTCTTTCCCAATTGTCCAATTCCCCCTTAATCATGGTTACATTGGCTTTGTTTGTACAGAAGCTTTTCAGTTTCATGTAATCAAAATTATCCATTTTGTATTTCATAATGGTCTCTAATACTTGTTTGGTCATAAAGGCTTCCCCTCTCCATAAATCTGACAGGTAAACTACTCCTTGCTTTCCCAAATTGCTTATGGTATCAGCTTGTATAACTAGATCATGTACCCATTTAGGCTTGATTTTGGCATATAGTGTTAGATAATGGTCTTAGGCACAGTTTCTACATTACTATCTTCTAGTTTTCCCAGCAGTTTATTTTTTTTAAGCAATTGGGGTTAAGTAACTTGCTCAAGGTTACACGGCCAGTTATTTCTGGGTGTGGTGCTAAGTATCTGAGCCCGGATTTGATCCCCAGGTCACCCCGACTCTGGGCCGGTGCTCTTACTCGCTGAGCCACCTGGCTGCCCCTAAGCAATTGTGGTTAAGTAACTTGCTCCAGGTTACCCCAGCAGTTTTTGTTAAGTAGTGAGTTCTTATCTGAAAAACCGTGGTCTTTGGGTTTATCAAAAAGTAGGTTACTATAGTCATGGACTGCTGAATCTCATGTACTCAATCTATTCCATTGATCCACTAATATATTTCTCAGCCAGTATAAAGTCATTTTGATGACTGCTGCTTTATAATGCAGATTAAAATCTGGTATAGTTAGGCCACCTTCCCTAGCATTGTTTTTCATTAACTCCTTTGATGTTCTGGACCTTTTGTTCTTCCAAATGAATTTTGTTAATATTTTTTCTAGCTCTATAAAGTAATGTTTTGGTAAATTGATTGGTATGGAACTAAGAATGTAATTTTATTCAGGTAAATTTTTTATTTTTATTAAATTAGCTCAACCCAGCCATGAGCAATTTTTTTTTTTCCAATTTGTTAGATCTGACTTTATTTGTGTGAAAAGTGTTTTATAGTTGTGTTCATATGGTCCTGGGTTTGTTTTGGCAGGTAAATTCCCAAATATTTTATAAGTCCACAGTAACTTTAAAGGGGATTTCTCTTTCTAACTCTTGCTGTTGAATTTCATTAGAAATATACAGTAATGCTAAGGATTTATGTGGGTTTATTTTATATCCTGCAACTTTGCCAAATTTATTTATTGTATTGTCTCAAGTAGTTTTTTTTTTTTTTAACTTGATTCTCTAGGATTCTCTAAGTATATCATAATATCATGTGCAAAGAGTGATAGCTTGGTCTCTTCTTTGCCTAATTTGATTCCTTTGATTTCTTTTTCTTATCTAATTGCTACTGCTAACATATCTAGTACCAGACTAAATAAGAGGGGTGATAGTCGACACCCTTGTTTCACACCTAATCTTATTGGAAATGCTTCTAGCTTATCTCTGTACACATAATACTTGATGATGGCTTTAAATAGATGCTACCTATTATTTTAAGGAATACTCCATTTGTTCCTATACTTTCTAGAGTGTTTAATAGTAATGGATGTTGTATTTTTTCAAAAGCCTTTTCTGTATCTATTGAAATAATCATGTGGTTTCTGCTAGTTTTATTGTTGATATGATCAATTATACTGATGTTTTTCCTAGTATTAAAATATCCTTGCATTCCTGAACTAAATCCTACCTTATCAAATTATATTACTCTCATGATAAGTTGCTGTAGACTTTGTGCTAATATTTTATTTAAAAATTTACCATCTATATTCATGAGGGAAATTGGTCTATAATTTTCTTTCTTCATTTTATCTTTCTGATTTAGATACCAATACCATATTTATGTCATAAAAAGAGTTTGGTAGGACTCCTTCTTCACTAATTTTCTGAAATAGTTTGTAGAGTTTTGGAATAAATGGTTTTTTAAATGTTTGATAGAATTCACTAGTAAATCCATCTGGCCCTGGGGATTTTTTCCTAGAGAGTTAACTAATGGCTTTTTGATTTCTTTTTCTAAGGTGGGGTAATTTAAATAGTTTACTTCCTCTTCAGTTAATCTGGGCAGTTTATATTGTTTTGTAAATGTTCATCCATTTCACTAAGATTGTCAAATTCATGTGCATACAATTGGGCAAAATAATACCTAATTACAGCTTTAATTTCCTCTTCATTGGAGGTAGATTCACCCTTTTCATTGTTGATACTCATAATTTAGTATTCTTCTTTCTTTTTTTATCATATTGACTAAGGGTCTACCAATTTTATTGTTTTTTTTTTCATAAAATCAACTTAGTTTTATTTACTAAATCAATAGTTTTCTTATTTCCATTTTATTAATCTCTTTTTTCATTATTTCCAATATAGTATTTAATTGGGGATTTTCAATTAGTTCTTTTTCTAGCTTTTTCAATTGCAGGCCCAATTCATTGACCTCCAATTTCTCTAATTTATTCATGTATACACTCAGCGATATAAAACTTCCCTAAGAACTGCCTTTGCTGCATTCCACAAGTTTTTTTTATGCTGTCTATTTATTGTCATTCTCTTGAATGAAGTTACTCATTGTTTCTATAATTTCTTGTTTGACCCACTCATTCTTTAAGATTAAATTGGTTAATTTCCAATTAGTTTTTAGTCTATCATTCCATGGCCCTTTATTGCATATGATTTTTATTGCATCATAATCTGAGAATGATGCCTTTAATATTTCTGCCTTTCTTCACTGAATTCTGAGGTTTTTATGCCTTGGTACAAGGTCAATTTTTGTTTATGTTCCATGTACCTCACAGAAGAAGGTATATTCCTTCCTCCAGAGATAAATCATATCTAGCCTCTCTTCAATTCTATTCACCTCCTTACTTCTTTCTTGTTTATTTTGAGTTTAGATTTATCAAGTTCAGACAGGCGAAATTGAAGTCCCCAAATAGTATAGTTTTGCTAACTATTTCTTCCTCTAATTCCCTTAACTTCTCCTCTAGGAAACTGGATGCTATGCCATTTGGTGCATATATGTTAAGTAATGAAATTGCTTCATTCTCAATGTTGCCTTTTAGCAGGATATAGTTTATTTCCTTATTTCTTTTAATTAGATCTATTTTTTTCTTTTGCTTTATCTGAGATAAGGATTGCTACCTTTTTTTACTTTACCTGAAGCATAATATATTTTACTCCAGCCTTCTACCTTTACCATGCAGTGTCCCATTGTTTCTTGTAGAAAGCATATTGTAGGATTATGGTTTTTAATTCATTCATTCAGCTATCTGCCTCTTTTTTTATTGGAGAGTTTATACCATTCACATTCACAGTTATGATTACTATCTGTGTCTTTCCCTCCATCCTATTCCTTCCCCTGCTTATGTAATTGCTTCTTCCTTCTCCCTTCCCCTCCTTAAGAGTTTTACTTTTGATGACTGACTCCCTCAGTATTCCCTCTCTGTGACCCAACCTATTTACATACCCTTTCTCCTTACTATTATTCCCCTTCCTTCTAGCCTTTCCTCCTTTATATTCCCCCCTTACCCCTCCTACTGCCTGTAGGGCACAATGGATTTTTTATACTTAATGGAGTATGATATTCCCTGTTTGGCCCCAAACCAATGAGATTAAATTTCATACAGTGCTCCTCTCCCTCTCTCCTTTCCCTCTGTTATAATGAGTTTTTGTGTCTTTTCACATTAGAATCCTAAACTTAAGTGATTATGTTTATTCCTCTTTGAACCAGAACCAATGAGAATAATGTTCAAATGATGTTCATCTCCCTCCCTTCTTCCCCTCTACTATAGTATATTTTTATGGCTTTTCATGTTGCATAATTTACATTTTTCTTCCTCATTCTTTCCTTTTTTCCAATTATAATCCATTTGTACCCCTTAACAAGGTTTTCTATCATCAGATAAGTTCATTTATAACCACGCCCTCTATATATGAATATCCCTTTTGTATGTCTTGATAATAACATAAATTTCAACATTGACAGGTATCAGCATCTCATATAGGGATGTAAAGAGTTTGCTCTTATTGAATCCCATGTTAGGTGTGTGTGTGTAATGTGTGTGTGTGTGTGTGTGTGTGTGTGTGTGTGTGTGTGTGTGTGTGAGAGAGAGAGAGAGAGAGAGAGAGAGAGAGAGATTGAGTTTTCCTTACTTTTTTATGTCTTTCTTGAGTTGAAATTGGAGATCAAATTTCCCATTGAACTCTGGCTTTTTCATCAGGAAAGTCTGGAAGGTCCCTTATTTCATTAAATGACCATCTCCTTGCCTGAAAGATTATGCTCAGTTTTGCTGGGTAGTTGATCCTTGGTTGCAGGATTTGTTTTCTTCAGTGAGATTTTTATCCCAATTTGGTCACTGTAGATTTAAATTTATCTTCTGCCTCTCTAACTTGGTTTTTAAAATCGTTCTTGATCTCCTCTAAGAATGTTTTTTGGACTTGAGACCATATTTCCTTCTGTGGTCTCAGGCGTGAGTATAAACTCTATATTTTCCTCTGTATTTGGTTGTTTTTGCTTGCTATAATGAGATTGGATAGTTTTTCTTTCTTTTGAGTTCTCAGGCTCCTTCTTACCCACTGTGATTACCTGTCTCCTGACCTTGCTTCTCAGGGTTGGAGTCAAGGGCCTGGTTGTTGACTTTGTGGGTTGTAACCTCTGGCTGTCTAGACTGTGGCCAAGGCCATGTCTCTCAGTGTTTCCCCTGAGTTACCTAGCAGTAACAGGTTGAGGAGGTGTGCTCTGGCCACTTCAGGTTTCAGCCTTTTTGCCCCTGGGCTACAGCCCAGACAGGCTCAGCAGCTGGTGGTCAGCAGTGCTAGTGACTGCAGATTCCCCTGGTGGTGCTAAGGCACACATGGGCTTGTGTTGTTAGTGCTTGCCGGCTCCACCCCCCTGGGCTTTCAGGAACTGCTGCTGGTCAGCTGAGGTGTGGCTTTTTGGAATGCCTCCTACTCTTCACTTCAGACTCCATATTGCTTCAGTTATACCCTTCCTCAATGACTCCCAAGCCTGAGGCTGTTTCCACTATTTCAGGATTTTGCTCTGGGTGGGATATTTATCTCTGGGTTTTTTGGGTCAGGGAGGGTCAATCAGAGCAGCCATGGTTTACTCCATCATCATAGGTCCTGGAAGTTCAGGGGGGTGATTTTAAAACATCCAGGCTGTAGACTGATATCCTCAGGAGAAGCTACTGTCACTGCTGTGGGCCCTGTACTTTGTCATACCCAGCTCCAACATATGTTCCATCCTGCAGTGAGATGGCAGCAAATCACCCTTGGGGTGGGTGGATCCCTTGGCTGGGGCTCACTCTCACTCTGCTGTGCTCTGCTTTCATGTCCTTGCTGGTGCAGCCCCAGCATGCTCTGTGTTCTGTGTGCTCTACATTTCCCCTGCCCAGACCTATGTGGGAATTTTCCTGGCCTAGGAATCTGCCATGCTCCATCTCCCAATGGATTCTGTCACTCTAAAATCCATTGAGATTCACTTTTTAAAGCTTAGTGATGGAAATCATGAAGGAGCATAGAAAAGTTCCTCCTTCTGTTCCACCATCTTTGTTCCGCCCCTCTTCATTCACTTTTCAATGTAATATATTTACATTTTATTTTTAATTCAATATTCTCTGTGAAAATAATAAATACCTTTATTTTTCAGGGGTTCATATATGTGGCATAGTCTGAAGCCTCAAAAATATTTTAAAGTGACAGTAAACAAGATGAGTTATTAAAAAGATCTTACCCTTTGACCCAGTAATCCCACTACTATGAATATACCCTAAGAATATAATTAAGGAAGTTTTTTTTTTAAAGAATCACTTCTACAAAATATTTGTGGCTGAATTATTTGAAAGGAAACAAAAATACTGGAAACAATTTACATCTCTCATAAATGGCTGAAACTGTGCTGTTTATCAGACTCATGGAATATTATAGAGATACTAAAAAATTACACATATAATAGGTATAAAAATATCTCACTAGACAATTTTGCAATTAATTGCAATGTATCCTTCTCTGCCCACATATAGGGGTAGGGAACAACAGCCCCATCCCCAATAAACAAATATGATTAAAATATAAAATTTTAGTCTCCTAACCTGGAGAAAAGGTGACATCAAAGGAGTCACTGATACTTATCTTCCAGTATTTGGCCTAAGAAGGGTAGAAATAGGAGCAAATTTGGAAATGTCATACAGACCAATTTATGCTTCATGTAAGAAAAAATACATCATAAATAGAGCTAACAAAAGGTAGAATGATTTGCCTTGGAGGCAGTGGATTTACCCTCAATGCGGGTCTTAGAGCCAAGTCTGCCTGGCTATTTGTAATTGTAATTCCTCATATTATAGGAGGAATATTGTGTTTTTGTTTTTATTTTTCACATATTGGTTGAAACAGATAGCAGCTGAGATATTTCCCAACTCTGAAATCTGGAGATTGGGTATTCAGTGTACATGGGGCTTTTAGAGCAAGAATGCAAGCAGGGAACCAGGCATTAAGCTTTTCTGATACTCCAAGCAGTCATAAGGGTCTTTTTTAGGGTTATGTATGTGGAGGTAGATGGAAGAAAGAGAGAATTTGTGCAGGTGAAATGACAAGGTTTTGAAACCTCCTGAAGACAGAAGGGAAGGGGCGGGGAAGAGCTTAGGAGGAGTTCAAGACTGCAATTCCCCATGACTAAAATGATCATTGGGAAATTAGAAAGGAAAGAGGTAGAGGTTGTTTTTTTTGGGGGGGGGATGAATGAAACGAATTATAGTGTTAATAATGAAGACAGCCTCTGAAAAGGGACATGGAATAAAGAATAATTATTGCTCAATCAATCGATACTTTCTATGTGACAAACACTGTGTAGGTACTGAGGATACAAATCCAAAAAGAAAGTGAAAGCATGTCTATTCAGGAGGAGCTGACATCTTAATAAAGGAAATAAAATATAAAAATATGTATACAAATAAATTTTAAAACTTTGCTGCATGCATATGCATGAGTGTGCATTTGTATGTTAAATGTCTGAAAGTTTGGACTATAGGTCACAAGTGGTTGCAATGCAAAAAAGCTTTACTATGATGAAGGTTGGGGTTCATATTAAGGAAGAGTAATACTCTCTTAGCTGAAAATAAGGAAGCAGGGTCTTGTAGAAATGCAATATGGCCTGCACAGAAGGTCAGAGGTGGAAAATGTGAGGAACAGAGAATTTATTACACTGGAGAAAAAAAACAATGTTGAATTAGGCTGGAAAAGTAAGTTGGGTTCAGTCAGTATAAGCCTTTAAAAACTAAAAAGAAAGATGATTTTTGACCATACATGTAATAGGAAACTAATGGATTGCATGAATATGGAAGTCCCATGGTCAAATCTGCATTCCCAATAATTATTTAGCAACAATAATCTTCTTCATATTGTACTTTAAGGTTTAGAAATGACTTTATGGGCATCATTATATTTGTCCCTCAAAACAACATCCTGCTATTATACTCACTTTGCCATTGAGGAGCCTGAACCTGAAAAAATGGAGTACTTACCCAGGGCCCCATGGCTATTTAGTGTATCCTCTGGGATCTGAAATGAGACCATCCTGACTCCAGATTCATGACTTTAGTCATTAGACAATATGAGTTGATCAGCTCTATGTGACATCCATTGGAAAGAGAAAGAAATGGTAGCATGGGTAACCATTGGGTGTTTATCCTTATAATTAAGGTAAAAGATTCTGAAATGGATTGCTCATAATGTTAGTATATCTACCAAGGGGAGATTCAAGAAATGTTTTGAAATAAGAAATTTGACCACAGCTTAGAGGTGGGGGTGAGGGACAGATGAGGCTCAGAAATGACTCCAGGTTTCCAAGCTTAAATGGTATCATTAAAAGAAATAAGGAAGCTTGGAATAGAGGAAATAGATGAATTCACTTTTCGACATGTTAAGGTTGAAGTTCATCACATTGCACAAAAAAAGTGTGTATATTAAAAGCTCTGGGTTTTCCAGTAGCAATGTATGGCTGCAAGATTTGGGCAATAAGGTAAACTGACCATTACAGAATTGACACTTTGGAATTGTGACACTGGAGAAGACTTTTGAGAGTCCCTTGGACAGCACAGAAATCTTTAATAAATACTTAAAGAAATCAATACAGACCATTCAAATACTGATGTTAA
The DNA here is from genome assembly GCF_028583685.1 of Petaurus breviceps papuanus. Classification (NCBI taxonomy): domain Eukaryota; kingdom Metazoa; phylum Chordata; class Mammalia; order Diprotodontia; family Petauridae; genus Petaurus; species Petaurus breviceps. Next base: position 1,372,127 of record NW_027185852.1, on the reverse strand, counting down.
AGCTTAAATATTTTGGCTACAGGATAAGACAGGGCTTGATGGAAAAGACTCTGATGTTGGTAAAGAAGATTGAAAGCAAAAAAATAAAAAGGGATATCAGAGGATGAGGGGGCTAGAGAATGTCATAGAAACAATGAACACAAACTTAGAAAGACATTGAGAGATAGTGGAAGATAGAAGGGCCAGCCATGTTATGGTTGATGAGGTCATGAAGAGTTGGACATGACTGAACACAACAACATTTTTGAAGTTCGTCATAATATCTTAGTGAATTTGTCCATTTGGAAGATGCAGGATAAAATCTAAGTATAATAAAACTATTAGTACTGGATATGGATTTTTCAGAGTTAGTGTAGGAATGAGAAGAGCATGGATGGGATCATCATGGAGGAAACAGAGTAGATGATTTGAAATTTTGTGTCTACTTATTTACCAACAACCAGTCAAGGAAATGACAAAATTTTGGTGCTAAAAAGGCAGGTAAGTGTTTGAACATGGAGAACTAGCCAAGAGAAAGGACCAGGAAGGGTCACAAAGGAATGAAGATGGGCCAGGCAAAGGAAAATTTGAAGTTCTTTAAGTATTTTGAGCAGGAGATGACATTGGAGGGAAAAAAAAAAAAACTTGGGCATTTTGTCTTTTGCCTTGATCTGGATAATTTGAAGCAATCATATTAGTTGGAATTACTGATTTTAGATAGGAAGAAAATGGAGGAGGACAGGTGAAAGGAGGAAATTAGGAAAAGGAAGAGAAGGGGAGACAAAATAGGAGGAATAGAAAGAAGACTGAGAGAAGGGGGCAGCTAGGTGGTGCAGTGAGTAAAGCACCAGCCCTGGAGTCAGGAGGAACCAAGTTCAGTTCTGGCCTCAGACACTTAACACACACACAAAAGTAGCCATGCAAGCTTGGGGAATTTACTTAAACCCAAATGCTCTCCAAAAAGAAAAAAAAAAAAAAAAAAAAGAAAGAAGACTGAGAAAAAGGAAGAGAAACAGGAAGAGACAGATGAAGAAGAGAATAAAGACTAAAGGAAAGAAGAAAAGGAGAAAGAAGAGGGGGAAAATAAAGAGGAAATGGATGATAAAATATGATTATATATCTGAATCATACTGTAGTTTTTGTTTTTTTATTGTAGCCTCATAGAAATCCTCTGAATTGAAGAAATTAAAGATATTTATTAGCATATGAAAAATTTGTCTAAATCACTACTGATTAGAGAAATGCAAATCAAAACAACTCTGAGGTACCATATCTCACTGGTCAGATTTGCTAAGATGACAAAACAGGACAATAATAAATGCTGGAGAAGATGTGGAAAAATTGGAATACTAATACATTGTTGATGGAGTTGTGAACTGATTCAACCATTCTAGAGAGTAATCTGGAACTATGAGCAAAGGAGTATAAATAAGGGTATGCCCTTTGACTCAGCAATACCTCTTCTAGTTTTGTATCCCAAAGACATTATAGAAGTGGGAAGAGGATCCATGTGTACAAAAATTTTTACAGAATCTCTTTTTGTGGTGGCAAAGAATTGGAAATCAAGGGGATGCCCATCAATTGGGGAATGGCTGAACAAGTTCTGGTATATGAATGTAATGAAATACTATTGTGCTATAAGAAATGAGGAGCAGATGGACTTCATAATAACCTGGAGAGACTTAGATAAACTGATGTAGAGTGAGAAAAGAAGAACAAGGAGAAATTTGTACACAATTACAAACACAATGTATGAATGACAACTAGATGACTTGATAGACTGGGCTCCTCTCAGCAATGTAAGGTTATAAGACAACTCCAAAAGCCCCATGATTGAAAGAGATATCCACATCCAGAGAAAGAGCTACAGAGTCTGATTGCAGATTGAAGAAAACTGCTTACTCTCTTCTTTTTCTTGTTTTGTTTTGTTTCCTCTTTCCCATTGTTCACTCCATTGTCTATAATCCTTCTTTACAATGTGACTAATGTTTAATGTGAAGGTATTTGGAGATCCTATATTAGATTGCATGCCTCCATGGGGGGGACAGGGGGAGAAGGGGGAGGAAATTGGAAACTCACAGTATTGTGTAACTGAATGTTGTAAACTAAAAGTTAATTAATTAATTAAATGACAAAATAAATCCTCCAAATCAAGTAGAAGCTTTCTTTTCTCTAAATTTTCTAATAAACATTCTTTCATAGGACCATGTATTTAGAAACAGATGGGAAAATAGGAATGTTCTACTATGAACTTCTAATTTGATATTTAAGGAAACAGGCAAGAAAGGTTAAGTAATTTGACCTTCAAGATACAGCTTAGTTAATGCCAGTTCTGAATTCTGGGTCAGATGCTTTGGTACACTGGTTCCATACTGCTTAATCAAACAATGTGGGTTGCATGCATATTTGACGCATAACTCTAGACATAAAAGACCCATAACTCCATCTTCAGACTGGAATTTCAATGAGAAGCTATAAAAACAACACTTTTTTCTAGAGCAGTATCACATAATGAGCTTTAAACTCTAGTATCAGCTTAGTTACTTCTGATGGCTCCAACTGCTAGTGTTCAGCACATGTCATTCCCACCTTTCCCTCTGCTATGTTTCTTGTCTATGTCCCCATAAATGCTACATAAAAGACATGGACGATTGATGGCTTTCCACAATCTTTCACTTTTGCATAGATAGCAGTGTAATACTAATATTGTCAGTGTGCACCTCTCCTCACTTCATGATCGGCCATTTATTCTTCTTATTGCAAATTTCCTCAATAATTTCTTTTACATCAAGTCTTGTATGCAAGTCATCCCCAATTCTGTAGTGCAAGATACTTAAGGAAATTTTGCATATCTCTTCTGCCCAATGGGACTTTACTACTACTACTTCGACAATGACAATGACGATGACTACTACTACTACTACTACTACTGCTACTACTACTTGCTAATGACTTAAGATTGGAAAAATCCCTTATCAAAATTATCTCGTTTTATCCTCATAAGAACCCTGGAAGGTAGACCCTATTATTATTTCCATTTTAGAGATTAGGAAATTGAGGTGGAGAGAAGTTAAATGACTTGTCCAAGATCATGTGGCTACTCAATTTCTGATAATCAAATGCAGATTTTTCTGGCTCCAAATCCAATGATCTATCCAGCAAAACATGGTTCCATTGTAAACTGCCCTTGGCTATAATTTACTGAGAGGATGACACAGGTACAAAGTGACTCTGACTGGATTTGAACTCATGTTTTTTTTTTTACTTTATGTGTGACACTCTTCCACCCTACCACCTATATTTGATGTTCCAAAGGAAATGTTGGTGTTAAGGGAAAGAAAAAAATGTGGTCATTGTGATAGGGAGCAATTTGGAAATGCTGGAACTTTCCAAAACACGAGCAAGTCTCCTCTTCCTTTTATTCAAATCTAGGAATCTGTTCAGTGGATAGGGAGATGGGCTGAACACTCCCATAGTGCTCTCAACATACAATCATTAACCAATCCTGTACTCATTAACCATATAGCTCAGCTTCATGGCAATCCCTCTGTAGATAAAATTCCAACTAAAGAAGTTGCTTTTAATGTCATATGGCAAAGAACCTGGTGCCTTCCAGATGAGATTTAAAAGACGGGAGGTCTAGTGTTCCTAGAAAATCTGTCTGCAATCTGGCTTTTTTTGGCAAGGGGAGGTCATCCTCCAGGAGTGCCAAGATGTCTCCATTGTCCATATCCAAAAAGGAAAAGGAGATAAATGCTCTGAGACAATCACAGTGGAGGAATTCTTTCTCAGTTGTTCCCAGCAAGATTTTGCCAGAACCATCCTTAACCAACCTGGAAAATGGTCAACTCCTTGAATGTCCGTGTGACATGAGAAAGGGCTAAGGAATAGTCAATATAATGTTTGCTGCCCAACAAATACAGAAGAAATGTCAGGAATAGAACAGAGATATGGATGTGACATTTGACCATTTGATAAAGACCTTTTGATGGTCAGTTGTGAGGTTTTGTGGCAGATCATGGCAAAATGTGGTTGCCAGAGAAGTTCATCCATATTATGCATCAGTCCCATGACAACCTGGGCACATGGAGAATACACGGTGCTCTCCTACATAGATAGCTCTGTGTCCCTGGACAAGTCACCTGACCTCTGCCTGCATAAAGCTGGAATAGGAGATGGCAAACCATTTCGGTATCTTTGCCAAGAAAACCCCAAATAGTTTCATAAAGCACTGAACATGACTGAACCACACCAATAGCAATAATGAAAACAAGGGTGTCAGGCACAGGTGTTTGGCCCCAGTCTAGTATAAGATATGCAGTGGCACAATAAAAGAAAGTGCAGAGCCTGGAGTCAGAAAGATATGACTTCCAATCTGGCCTCACACACCTACTAGCTATGTGACGTTGGGCAAGTCACTTAACCCTGTTTGCTTCAGTTTCCTCACCTGTAAAATGAGCTGGAGAAGGAAATTGTACATTGCTCCAGCATGTCTGCCAAGAAAATCCCAAATGGTATCAGAGAGACATGACTGAAAAATGAATGAATAACAGAAACACCAAGAGGTTAAGTAAACTTCTTAGGGACACATGGCGCCCTGTGCCCCAGCCCAGACTTCTCATCCTTCCACAGTCTGGAGGTCAGCACTCTTTGCTCTACTCTGCACTGCCTCTCTCCCTGCCCATCATATCTGTAACACTTTCCTAATGATCCCCCTGCCTAACTGGTCACTACAATCTGGCCAGTCCTATCCAAGTTGCATAGAACAATGTCCTAACACTGTGAGTTACTCATAAAAGTGCTTGCCATAGTTTGTCCAATGTATGTTCTTCCCCAAAAGGCCTCCTCCAAAGCCCCATAGGAGTCTTGAAATTATCCTGGACTCCTAAAGGCAAACCCAGCAGAACACAAAGTCTAGTAGCTGCCTGCCATCTGCCAATCAGACTAGCTACAGATAAGGATGCAGACCATCCCAGCCAGATGGCCAGAGGGCGATGAATTCCTGAACCAGCCATGAGTTAGAGAAAAGCTCCAAATGCACTCGCAACTCTTCAATCTTCTTTCTCTTGAGCACAGATACCCTTCTCCTTTACAATGTGCATTCCAAAGGAGCTCTTTCCTCCTCCAGCCTCCTTTGGGAGGACCTCTTTGGACCCACACAGCAGAGGATTTTGACTTATACTTGACTGAGAAAAGAAAAGTCACTCCCACACCATTAGTTCTCTCCTTATCAGCACCTGTGAGCTTCATAAGCCCTCAGTCTCTTCTCTTTTTTGCTCCTTTATGAAATTCTCTAATAAAGCAGTAGCTGTTCTCACCAAGGAAGGACAGCTCCTCTCCATGAGCCACTGATGTCATTCCTCCTGGTTCTATTTTATGGCTTTCCTCTTTAATACCCATTCTCTTGTACTCTATCATTTTCCAGTATCTTCTGAGATATTGACTATTTCCCAGATGCCTGTAAACATGAACCTATCATCATTCTCTTAAAGAACCTCCCTTTCAGCTCTCCTCCTATATGATGCCTGCTTTTTGCAGTTGAACTAAAAAACATATGAAAAAGTTGTGTACATTGAAGTCTGTTAAATCTGGCTTTAACTAAGGTGTGTGAGTGTTCTGAAGGTGCAGAAGATCCAATAAACAAGCAGCAGACTCTTTATCCCTGAGCTTTCAGAGAAGAAATCGGAAACCCCTGGGCCAAACTAAGTCCCAAATTGGTCAATGTCCAGGGAGATGAAGCTACAAAGCACATGTCTGGGAAAAAATCAGTCACAACCTAACGAGAGAGAAGCAGCTGAAGCATCAGGTTTAGGAATTAGGGATCCTTCCAGGATGCCTTAGAGAAGAAGATCTATGTAATCCTAAAGTGGATTGTTGGAAACACAAATAGTCCAATCGACTCATATTACAGGAGAGGAAACTGGGACTCAGGGAAATGAAATGACTTGTCCAAAGTTTCACTGGTACTGTACAAAGAGTTTCCCAACATGTTTCCACAGGAGACATGAATATATGGTTCTTGGAAATTAATACAGTTTATCAAGAGAATACAAGATAGTATTATTCACATTTACTTTGAGTATCTATTCTTGCAAAAATTGGATTTTCTTAGTCTCATACTTAGAGTTCTGTTACTGGAATGTCTTTGGAAAGAAACATACACACACAAATTAACACTGGCACAGACACTCTCACTCCGCCATCAAGGGTCCAGTAAATATGAAAGCATTTTACAGAGTATTAGAGTTCTGACAGCCCTAATTACAAATCTCCATAGACATAGTTGTCATACATTGCCTTCTATCAGAGTGCTATGCATGAGGGATCAGTGATGCTCAAGCTAATTGGATCAGCAATGTGAGATTCCCTCTGATAATGTAAGGATTTTTTCTGCAAGGGAGGAAGGGACAAGCTTCTGAATTTCCATACTGGTGCCACTGTGGCAACCCCTCAAATGTCATTACAAATAGCCAATGCCACAGGAGTAGCAAAACATGCTACATTCACTACCTATGTAATACCTAGGGGATAGAAAACTGATATTCTTTGGTGTGAGTTCATATAGACCAACATTATATCAATTTATCATTGTGTTTTATTTCAAATTACTTTTTATAACTCTATATACAATTTCACAATTACAATCCATATATTAAAGTCAAGCTAGAAATATTGATCATCTATTTATTTGTATTTCTACCAGCCAGCACAAACCACATGGCAGCACTTTCAGTTTTGAGAAGAACAGAAGTATGGAGGAAAAAAAAAAATTCAAAGCACATGCAGAAGCCCTCCCCCAACTCTGATGCTTTGAACCATGGGACTTTGAGTAGGTAACTCCACTTTTACCAGACTAAGCTGCCTCATCAAAGATTACTGGGTTGGGATCAAGTCCGTGTTAGTTTGGATCCCAGATCAACCTTTAGCAAGGCATGTCAGCTTCCGGGAATGCAAAACCCTTATCTGGAGAATGAGGCTCTTGGAATAAAAGGTATTGGAAATCTCCCATGTCTACATTCAATGATCAACCCAACATGCTAAGTTGGTCATACTGATTACCAAGGCTCTCCCTGATAAAGTGACCCCATTTCTTCCCATCTCCTTCAACAGGTTGCCCCTCCCATTCCTCTCTATCACTTATTTTCCACTTCTACTTTCCTTACTGCCTGCAAACATTCTCTGGATTTGCTTACCTTGAAAAATGCTTCTGTTCCTGTTCCTTCCTTCTGTATGGGTTACAGAGACCATACCTACCCCAAATTTGGTTAGCCATGTCATCTGCTCATATCCATTCTCCTGCTTTTCCTCTCTAGGGACAAAGCATAACAAATTTTATCTTTAATTTACATTACAGTCTTTTAAATGCCTGAATACAACTACTGCTTCTTCCTTAAGTCTTCTTTTCTGACTGACAATTCTTCACTTTTTTTCTTTTTTTCTTTTTTGGAGGGCTATTGGGGTTAAGTAACTTGCCCAAGGTCACACAGCTAGGTTTTTGTGTATGTGTGTGTGTGTGTATTAAGTGTCTGAGGCCGGATCCGAAATCAGGTCCTCCTGACTCCAGGGCCAGCGCTTTACTCACTTTGCCACTTAGCCGCCCCTCCTCACTTTTTTTCAATGAATATAACTTTGCCTGGCATAATCTTGAGACATTTCCCCAGAAATCTCTCTAGCCAGACTTTTCTTTTTCTTTTTGGAGTGGGGGAAGGCAGGGCAATTGGGGTTAAGCGACTTGCCCAAGGTCATATACACAGTGTGTAAGGCCTTTAAGTAAGTAAGGCCAGATGTGAACTCAGGACCTCCTGACTCCAGGGCTGGTGCTCAAATCATTGTGCCCCCCCAGCTGACCCTCTAGCCAGATTTTTACTTGAAATTCTGCACTTAGGTCAAGTAAGATAAATCAAGACAGAAACCTGTAGTCACTTCCCTCATTACTATAGAAGTCATTGAATTATGAAGAGCTGGGAAAAGTGAAGAAGGCATTCATTCATCCAATGATCCCCTCTCTCAGTGTTCTCCATTTTTTTCCTTGCAAACTATGTGATAATCTATGCTATTTCTTGATGTGTTGCTGGACAAAATGTAGGTGGCAAATTATAAGCTCTTAAGTGTTTTTTGACTTTACTACAAGTGCTCAAATCCAGCAAATTTGGGGCAAACCCCTTTCTCTCCAGCTGTTTCAGCCCCACTTCCAACTTCTCAATTTCCTTATCTCAAATGTAGTGCCCAGAAGTGAACACAATTTTCTGAATGTGTACTGACCAAGCCCAAACCAAGCAGAACTATCACCTTCCCACTCTGTGGCACTATCTCTTTTCATTCCACTTAAGGTGTCATTAGCTATTTTTTAAAAAGCAGTTGGAGTTAAGTAATTTGCCCAAAGTTACACAGCCAGTTATTTTGTGTGGGTGTTAAGTATCTGAGGCCTGAACGATACTGGGTCCTCCCCACACCGGGTCTGGCGCTCTTACTCACTGTGCCACCTAGCCGCCCCTATTTTTGCCTGCCATAAAACATTGAATAATTTGCTCCAGTTCTCTAAATCTTTTAGATTAAAAAAAATAATAATAAAAACTGCTGTCTACCCTGGTCTCTCCGCAAAGATTTAGAAATTGGGAACTGTTCTTCAAAGAATTCTAATGTAAATCTTGTCTTTTCCAGTTGAGGAAACCTAATCTCAGGAAGGTTATTCAAATGACCCAAGGCTATCATGTACTTAAATTTCAGTAAAACATCGCTTTTATCATTAGTCTATGTGCCCATCACTGTCTTTGTTTACTTTCTTTACTTGAAAATCTTTTATCAATTGTTGATAAATTCAATGATGCACACTCCCCTTTCTTCTCCATGTTTTGTCCCCTCATTTCCACTTTCAACTTACCAAATGCCAATGGAGATACCTTCTGCATACAGAGATCTGAGTCTAGATAACGCTAGGGATCATGGCTTGTGCTAATTTCATGTCCCTCTCTGTGCACTGCCCAAACTTTTGCATATAATGAATGTCAAAACATGTATTTAAAATGAATAGAAAAATGAGGAGAAAAAAGAGAATGAGTAGGAAAACCTGAGGAAAAGGCTGTTTGTGGTTATGATGAAAACCTATCCAATATTTTCATTGTAGCAATCATTGGTAGAATGATCATTAGCTCTGATACATGTATGAGTTCCGGTGTCATGATGGCACTGCCACTAATAATATCATTGTGAGTTAAGCCATTCATCTTCTCCACTTCAGTTTCCTCCCCTGTAAAATAGAGATAAAAACAAAAGTATGACTTTAGCACAGCATCAACATAAAGAAAATGTTGTATCTTGAAAACACCATAGTAATGTCAGTCATTGTGAATTGGAATTTTTATTTTCAATAGCCCAGTCTTAATTTTACAAATTCCTTTGGCTATGAGCATTATCAAGGTCAGATAAACAGAAGATATCATTCCCAGTTCTTGATCCAGAATTAATCAGATAAATAATTGAAAATATTTAACTTGATGTCTCCCAATCATTAATAATATGTGAAATGACAATCGAGAGAACCCTACAATTCCACATCATAACTATTAACTTTGAAAAGATGAAAGAAAAAAGGAAATGACAATTGTTGGAGTGACTATGAGATGATAGGTACATTCACCAAAGTATTGTTGTTGAATCTAAATTGTTTCATTGGAAAATATAACCAGAACTATGCCCACAAAGTCACTCAACTCTTTGGTAAAGCAATACCACTATTAGGAAAATGCCACCAAGATATTAAAAACAAAAGAAATTAACCCACATGTACAAACACTATTTTTAGCACCATGTCTTTGTTGTAGCAAAAAAAGCCGAAAATAAAGTAGACAAATACCAACTGGGGAAAGGTTGAAAAATTTTGGTTTACGAATTTAGTGAAATATTATTAGGCCATAAGAAATGATTAACGGACAGATAAAGGAAAGAAACAAAGCCTAGATTAGTTTCTGTTATTTAAGAGGAAAGTGACCAGATTGTGTAGAACCATTTACACAACTAATATAGTATAGACAAAAATAACTTAGTGAGTCTTAAGAATTTTGGTCAATGCAAGGACAATCAGTGACTCCATAAAACTGTTGATAAAGTATGGGGTGGTATTTCCTTCTCCAGCTCATTTTTTAACAAGTGAGGTACCTGAGGCAAACAAGGTCAAGTGACCTTTTGCCCAGAATCACACAGCTCTGAGTGTCAGAGGGCGAATTTGAATTCAGGTTCTCCTGATTCTAGAGCCATCACTCTAGACATTGTGCCACAGAGCTACCCTGAAATATTTTACTGAGTGTTTTAATTGGTGCTTGGTCTGAATTAAAGTACATCTCAGGCCTCATTTCTTTTATAGGTCTTTCCTCATTCAGCATTCCCCATTTTGAAAAAAAATAAACAAACAAATAACTTTTGGATGTTTTCTGTACATTTTTCATTTCCTTCTCTGAATACATGAGCAGCGTTTCCTGCATCCCATTCCACACTCCCTGCACCCAACACAGACTACAAACTTCCTAAAGCCCAGAGTTATTTTTGGTTTGTTTGTTGATTTGTCTTACCTCTGTAGACCAAGTATTTAGCGTGGTCTTACATGCAACATGTACTTAAGAAATGCTTCACATACTCAAATGAATGGGACATCATGGCAATTTCACACTTATATAAAGGTTTTATTTATGCCCATTCATTTTTCATGTGTTCAGAGCTGCTGAAATTCAACCATTACTACTAATGTTATTGAATCCTTATGGAATTAATTCTGGATTATGATGAATGAATGGAAGTGATCTATACTAGTGTTATAAATTAGCCTTCTTTTGATGAGCTAGGTAAGATGGGATCAGGTATGGATGATATTTAAATACTACAAAGGAATTTATAATTGATCTTAGATTTGACAGCAAGGTACTGGAGTTTATTGAATAGGGGAGTGATGTGGTCAGATATGTGCTTGCCAGAAATCATTTTAACACCTATGTGGAGAATGGATTGGAGTGGGGTGATGCTTGAGGCAGATAGACTACTGAGGAGAGCATCACATGATTCCTGGGAGATGTTTAGATGACTTGGACAAGGGCAGTAGTTGTGTGAGTGGAGAAAATGGGATAAATTTTTGGATAATACTGAGGCAAAAAGGGCAATTTTTTTTTCATTTTCCAGTTGAGTAAATGCCCAGGGAAATATGGCGGCATGTCCCCAAATCTAGTTAGTGCCACAGCGGAGATGAGAATTCAGGGTCTTAATTCCACATTCAGTCTGATGAGGTATTTTAGAAGTAGAGATTGATCTATTTGTCTGAATTCCACTGAAATTGTTTATTCTGCTATCCCATGCAACACTGATCACTTAATCCAAAATAAAGACTCAATGTGCCATTCCCATGTCAATGGGTGTTTTCTCTAGTTTGATTCAGCTAAGTGCCTCCTGGTTGCAAAGGCACCAAGATCATTCTCTCTCCTCTCTGCTTGCCCTGTAATAGGAATTAGGACTTTATAAAGACAGATTTCTAGAGCTCAGAAGAAAAAAAGTTTCTTCCTTTTGAAAAGATGAAGGAAATATTCAGTTTCACTTGAGATCAGAGTTTCTTAACCTTGTTTTGGTTTGTTTGTTTTGTTTTGTTTTTATCATGGATCACTTGGGAAGGCCAATGATAGCTATGTAACCCTTCTTAGGAAAAAAAAGAATTTGTACATGCACAAAATAAAATATATCACATTATAAAGGAAACTAGTGGTATAGAAATTCAATTATACAAAATAAACAGCTTCATGGACTTTAGGCTAGTAAATTCTGTGAAATGTTCTGGTCACAGAGAATGAAAAAAAACTAATGTGTGGTATAGGTGCCAATAGTCTGAATGAATGGCTTGCTGCCACTTATTGTACTGGGGGCAGGTGACATCAATCTGGGGTCTGAAAGGTCGGTCACCTTGGAGAAGAGGAAGAGGGTCTACAGCGTCCATGACATTCCTGCTTACTTGAATTTGGATTGCTTTTCAAGAGAGCCATTAGCCCAGTGTAGGAGGCTTGTTTGGATGAGTCCTGCCTCCATCTCACCCTTTTTCCATGAATCTAATCATAATCAGAGTAACAGAACCATCAATTGTTCAAATTCTCTCTGTGTCCTGTTCCACAGCTATGTTACTAGAGCTAATAATGATCTTTGTGAGAACATTTCTCTGAATATTATAGTGAAAATCACTTATACTTATCTTCGTATAAATAGGTAGCTATGTGGATCAACGGATAGTGTACTAAACTTAGTCAGGAAATTCTGAATTCCAAGAAGTATGACCCTGAAGAAGTCACAATCTTTGTGTGTCTCAATTTCATCTGTTTTTTAAGCCAGTATAAATGGATTTATTTCTTTAATTCATAAATTAACAGGTTTTACATAATGAAACACAAATTAGAATTACACTGGGTATTGCATATATTTACAGGTATGTGTCATAAGCAAAGGAATACAAAGGGGTGCCAGGGATGGTGAGTCCACAGCCAATACTGGCATTGCCTTTGGTGGCCACACATAGAAATCTAAGTTGATCACCTTAGCTTGTGAAAAATCCAGAACACGTAGGAAACAGCTTCCGTGTGTGGCCAGTACAGGCCGCTAAGGTCATGAAACTAGGAGCTCTTTCTTCCTTTCTCCAGGTCTTCCCCAGCATAGTGTGTCAGAAGCATCATTCCTCCTGTCCAATTGTTCTGCTTGATGAAGGATGTGAAGGCCCACATTTTGAAGTCCTGAGAAACGGACTTTCTGGACCCCACCAGGGAGTGAATCTGGGATCAGAAGCTTCTGCCTTTTTTACATCCTAGGGCCAGTATGACATTGAAGTCTACTGGGCTATAGTGGATATAATGGAGAAGATGGCATTGCACCTGGGCTGTGGCGGTTTGGTAGCAGAAAGACGCCAGCTGCCTTGTGGTTCTGACCCAGGGAGCTGGGAAAACAGGAGAGAGCATACGGATGTGGTCTAGTGCTGTCTCCACTGTAGGCTTTTCAGATCAAGTCTTTCTTGTACCTTCCTGCACTCATTTCCTGGAGCCTTTAATATGGTGGGTACACATAGACTCAAATTTGAGACAAAGGATTTACATAGGGATAGCATCATCAGATCATGAGGTTGTGAATAAGTCATTATTTACCTATGAAACAAGACTTTAGAACAACCCATGTCTTTTAAGTCAGCCCATGTGTGAATGTGGATATGTTTGTGCATGTGTACCTGCTTACTGATTATACTTAAAGCAAAGAAGACAATAGGATCCTTTAGAAAAAGATTTTCAGGATTTGTTTTATTTTAATTTGATGTAATAGTCTTGCTTTCAGTAGTTTTCACTTGTTGTAAACTGAAAAAAATGGTTTGCACTTGCAATAAAGGACTGATAAACTACATTCTTGGACTCAGAAGCAGATTTCAATGCATCACAATCTAACTTTTACACATTTCCCATTTAAAATTGTTGAGATGACTACAATCTGTCAATAACCATTTAATGCTCGCTGTGTGGAAAAGGGGCAGCAACTATATTAATGTTCGGTTTCAAATTTAATTGGTTGAAGGTTGGGTTTCAAATTCACATTTCCCTCCTACATCTGCTGCTCCTGGGCTGGAAAAACCAATTGACTCCTTTAAGACTATAGATTCTTGGTAACCTGCTATCTGTGATTCTTTATGGGAAAGGCTCTGGGCTAGATGATAATCAGGATGCAAATTAATGACAGGACATGGTCCTTGTATTCAATAATTTTAATGCAGAATGCAAATTTAATAAATGTGAAGCAATGAATAAACTATTCAGTAATCAGCTATGATATAATGTTAACTCTGATAACTGGATTATTAGAACTGACTATAAACTGAGAAATAGCAGTTCAGAGAACAGAGGGCTTAATCCCCACTTTGCACAGCAGAGACTTCCTGGAGTATGTCACACATGGAGGGGCTCGGGTCATCACATAAGTGGCAGTGAAGCAACATGGCAGGTGATGAAATTCTTAGTCATTTCACAAATGGATTATTCTTGAGGTGGGATCTGGGAGGAAGAGCATATGGCTCTGGATTCCATTCCTGCTCCTTCATGACCTTGAAAATAGTATTGAACCTTTTTGGGTCTTAGTTTGCTTGTGCCTCAAAACGTTGAAGTTTATGACCTCCCAAGGTCCTTCAAGCTCTTAATCTATTATCCAATGACTTTCTGGGTCAGGCTGGAGAAGCAATGGAGAGCTGGGGCTAGATTGAGAAAGGGAGAGTCCCAAGTCTTAAGAAATCATACAGGACCCAAAGCACAGAGGCCCTAGATTTGGGGAGCAGACAACTAAGGTTTATATGAGATCACGTTTTTCTCAACATTTACTTCACCCTGCATGCTGTCTGTGTTTTTTAGACATCTGGAGCTCCACCAAAATCCGTGTGGACCATCCAGTAGGCCAACAAAGAGGAGGTAATGCTGAAACTAATCGTTTACTACAGAATGAGGATGAGCAGGCTGTAATAGAGAGCGATTCCTCAGGAAAGATCCTCACTTGGTATTAACACAACAAGGACAGGGCAGAAGAGGAAGACTCCAACTAGCTAAATAGTCGCTAAGAATCTATTACATGCCAGACATTATGCTAAGTCCTGGGGATAAAAAGAAAAAATCAAAGACAAACAAGATATCGCCTACCCTACAGAGGTTCACAATCTAATTGGTAGAAATGACACACAAACACCCTGAAGGAAGGGAGCGAGGCAGAGGGAAGAGAGGGGTTAGCCAACATGGGTGGTGTGCAGTGAGAGGAATGACCTGGGCCGCTGCTTTAAGAGTAGATGGTCTGGGTGGAGATCTCCAATGTCTATTCTCCATTTTCTCTATCTGGAGAGAGGTTCGGCAGGGTATCAAGGAGGGATAAGCATTGAGTCTGTTTCACGGTGTAGAATGATGAGTTCCTGGATATCATGAAGTCCAGAAGAGCAGCTTGGAAGGAAACGCTCTGGAAGCCTTCCTCCAACATCCTCTCCATGCCCCTCAGAGGGCACTGAGAAGGGGTGACTTTCAGAGCTCACGTCATCCTCCAGAATGATGAGTTTCTAGAAATGCCGACATTCAGGTGGGAGGTTAAGATAGTAAAGAAATCCCTGACAGAAGTAAAAAGGGGCATGTTGGGGAAGAGTACCAAAGAGTTTTGAACATGAAGATTCCAGAGCCTTCAGTGCATCAGTAAAAGCTGATTCCAATGAACCTACTTCTTGGCAGGGAGGCAGCACACCAGGTCGATAGCGTCCCCACCCGGGACTGAGGAAACCCAAGGCCAAGTCTCAGTTCTGATGCTTCATATGATTATTTTCTGCCTATATCTCAGCTTCCTCATATGTAAAATTTTAAAAACGAGCTGGATGAGACCCCATGGTCTATATATAGCATTTTACAATTTAAGAACACGTATAAATACTGGCCCCCTAAGGGCTCTCTCCCAATCCCATATGTTATCAGATGTACCTTCCAACTTAGAGGTTCTGTGACCGCGGACAAGCAATTGAATCTGCCTAAGCATTAAAGGGGTTATTATAAAGCAACCATCAATGCACAGCATAGTGGTGAAAAGTAAATGGAATCCTGGAAGTAACACTTACTTTGCTATACCTTAAATTGCTTTACGAATGTCAGTTAATCTTATTCCCAATTGGATTTCCCATAGGGATGGGATAAGGCCCTCTCTGTCTTTGAGCTCCCTGTGAGAAATGGATCCATTAGTACCAGTTTTTATTCCTGAAAAAGTTCAAGGTCATGCATGTTACCCAGACAAATGGCAGACTTAGGCAGTAGAGAGAAATATGGCCCTTAGGTGAAACAGAATAAAACTTGTCTTCCGCAATATATCCAAGGGTCCTCCGGTCTTTGCAAAAATACCACAAAGTGCCCAGGAGTCAGTACCTGTTGCAGTAAAATCTGTATTAGCTAGCTTAACTCTCCTTGTATTAATACAAAGCTGTCCTATTTCACACTTCTGCCCACTGCCCTGTGGGGACAAACAGCAATTATATATACATCATGGTCCTTTACACTCTTGAGGACAGAAAAAATGTCCTGTCCTGTTCTGTGTGTTCTCTTCATCAGCCTAAATATCATCACTTTCCTCAAGTGATCCTTATATACTCTGAGCTCAAAGCTCTTCAGATCTTGGTGGACAAGAATTGGGTACCTCCCTTGCTGTCCATGATGCCTGGCACGGAATGTGGCATATGGCAGGCATTTAAGAAATGCTTCTTGAATGATTGGCTGATACCAGTTACGTTCTATGCATTCTCCCCTACATGTAATTTTCTGTTTCAAAGCATGAAGAGATTAATTGAACATAATAATCTGAATGTGGTATGGTCAGGACAAAATGCAGTAATACTTTCAACTCAATAATCCTGGGATCCTTTAAGACTTTCCATTTGATTCCAATTGGGACGTTAGCTTGGGATTGGAAACTGAAGTCCTGGAGCAGTATATTGGCAGAGACATTTATGCCCCAGGAAAAATAGAAAGCCTTCCGAAGACATGTATTGAGGTAGTAGATCTGGAATCTAAACAAATCTGTCAAGCACTGAGTTAGAACATGAGAATAAGCACAGAAACGATGAGATTTCTGGAGCATTTGAAGGCCTCCCCTAATACTTTGCTCAAAATAAGCCTTGGGGGTAGGGAGCTCAATCTTGCTATGGCGCTACAGTCAAAAAGCAGGATTTAGAGTCAGAGGCTACCAGATACTTCATGTAGGACATTGGCTCCATGGTCTGGATTTTGTTCTCTCTCTTGCCTTCACTTCTTTGATTTTCTCCTAAAACATGAAGATCCTTCTGAGGACAAAAGAGCAAGAATCTTTTAGTGGTCTTTAGACCCCACTTAAACCCTGTATTCATTCATACCCCAGACTCCTGTTTAAACGATGAGTTTTGTCCTAACCTCCCTGGCTTCTGGCACACTCAAGCAAGCTTCTAGCGATGAGACCTGAGCTGGCACTTTACCCTATGACTTACATAATCTTTAATGCCACTTTTTGGCTTGGAAGAAAACATCTAGATACTAACCACACAGTGTACTCTTTGTCTGGGCTTTGGCACAAATGTAGCTAGCATGATGTCCAGTCTAACATTTACTCTCCTCTCCTCTGACCTGTACACATAACACAAGGTGACCATTTACTGGATGGTGTTATTTCGTTGATGTCCAAATCTGACCACTTTGTCTAAATTACAAAGTATCCAAACCGTCTGAGGGCATAGAAAGTACATTCGGTGTTTCGTTTGGGGAATAGTATTTCAGGAACCACTGGAGAAAATTATTTCTTTTCTTTAGAAATTAAGATGATGGAAAATTTCATGTTTCTGAAGTTATTAAAATAAGGAAAGAAAGAAAGAAGACAGCTCCTCCAAACCTGACATGGGAAATGTCTGCTCCCTCTCTCCCCAGGCCCTCATGAAAGACTTGTAGTTCTTTGAAGTTAGTTCAGTGATGGAGATTATGTCATGTGAGAAGGGCAGGTTCCAGATGTGCTGACAGGTGGCTTCCAGGAACACTGCTGCTACAGCAAGAGAATTAAAATGCATATGACCTTCATCACGTAGCCATCCATGAACACTTCTGGGCACTCCCTCTTTCCAGTTGCTAAATGATTGTCTGGCCATTGAGATTTGATAGAATAAATCTCCAAAGGCTCCTAAATTTCTTCTTTCCAGTCAACAAGAATTAAGTGCTTATCAGGTGGCAGACACTGTTCTAAGCACTGGGAATGATGTTCCAACTACAACAAAAATACTATCCCTGCTTCAACAGCACTTAAAGTGGAAGCCAGCATATAAAAGGAAGCTGAACTGAGGACGGAGAAAGGACCTGGCAGATTAGCATGATACAGACCTTCAGAGAGAGGAGACAAGTCATCTGGGAAATGGACAGATGGTTGATCTGGCAGCTTCAATTCAATGGAAGTGTACTCTCCAATAATGGGGGGGGGGGCAGGGAGAGAAGGTATTTCTGGAATCTCAATTTCAAGGCTGAACTAACCTTCTAGAATGGAGAGGATTTTGTGACTGGATAGAGGCGTGCATCCTGGTGGGAAATGGGGAAAGAGCATGAGGCATTTCTCTTGGGGGGGGGATATGCTTAGCCATCATATTGGATTCCCACTTTCCCTCTTTTTTTTAGCAAAGCGTTGAATTTCCCAGGCTGTAGAGTACCTCATCTTGAGGATCTGAAGTCAGGATTTCTTGACTATATCTAAGGAGATGAGACAGGGGACAGATCAAGCAAGGGTATATGGATACATGAATTTAGATAAAGACCTCCCACACCCCTTTCAGCTGGGCATTATAATAGTGTTGCTAATAACATCTGCAGGCCCAAAGCAAAAGCAAAAACAAGCATGATACTTATGCCTCTGTTCCCAGAGTTTAATTCATTGTATTATCTATTGTCCATTCCCAATTACTGAAATTTACTTTGAACTAAGCATACTTCTGTTATTCCATTAGGGACACACAATAGTAAATCGAAGGACTTAGCTATTCTGGCATCTCTCTTTAATTCTAGAAACATTCTTCAATCAGAGAGGGCAGCCCTCTATTTCCAAACAAACCTTATTCTTCCCAACCTTTCATATTTAGGTCCCATCAATCTCCGAGATATATTTCTTTCTCCTCTTGAAACCTCTTCACTGTCTATGAATCCTTCTCAAGTGAAAGCAAACGTGAAAGGGCAGGGGAACTGCAGTGAAGAATGGAGCTTTCCAGGCCATTAGACTGATTCTTTTTATTGTGTATCCCCATCTTTGAGCTTTTATTTTGTTTCCCACCCTTGTCATCTGCAAGCATATTTCACTTTGGGCTCTTTGAGGACTCTGAATGATGAATTTATACAAAGCTGGAATGTCTGAATGCATCCATCAACAATCATGGTCCAGGGTATGTGATACCCACATGACCTATTTTATTCGAATCTCTGTTCAATCTTATCTGCAGGCCTGCTTTCTAATCCCTGATGTCTTGATCTCCATCTGGAGCTGCTTGCAATTGTCAGTAATGTTTACTAGCTGAGATAACCGTGTCATCAGCAAACTTTACCATCCTAAAATCCATTTCCTCTTCAGAATCATTAATAAATACAGCATGGAAACCATCTGCACCTCTAAGCTGCTTTGGTCAATAGCCTGAGGCTGCTTCTCCTTTTCAAAGTTTCTCTATTGCTCTTTGGCCCATTGTTAAGTATTTCCCTCAGCTTGAACAATCCTATCTCATAAAGTTCACTGTTCATCCCCAGTTATTAGGGAGAGAGCCATCAATATCCCCAAGGGAGCTGTTCTTTATTGCCATTTCAAACTAACTGTTCTGTGATCACTGTTGGAATTACTTCTCTCATCCCCTTAATTTTACATCATAAGATTAACTGGGTACTTCCATTCTCCTTTCCAGGCACCAAACAAGCTCTTATAAAAAGCAAATTATTCATGAGATCAGGAAATTGATTTCTTCTCCTATTCTTCAACTTCACCCTCAGATGGGTAATATTGAAATAATTAAACTCATCTCTTATTATCCTCAATACAAGCTCATATTACCAATCATATTACCAGTCTGTTGTTGTTTGATATATGATCTACACATTTTTAACCAACCATAGACATACTCAGGAGAAATCATATTATAAGGAAGCTTTCTTTATGGGGGGAAATAGAATCAGTGTCAAGTGGGAAAATCTGCCATGGAGGCACCTTTTTCTTGAGAGCTGAATACTTTAACATTTTCTAGGATGTGGTTAGATATAAGATAGAGGGATAAGCCTTGGGAAGAAGCCAGGACTAAATTCCTCTAGTCTCTCATGATTCTTTATTTGCAAAAGGAGCTTCATGTTCTAGACTGGGAATCAGCTCTGGTTGTGAAACAATCACTACTCTGGGTTCAATTCTTGGCATTAAAACTGATGTTAGTTAGGACATCTGGTATATGTTCACTTGATCCAGATGGCTCTAGAGGAGAAAATGAGGCTGGTGACCTTGCACAACCCTTCCACACTGAAACCAAAGCCAACTGCAAGTCATGTCATCATCTCCCTGATCTCACGGTCCTCTTTGAGAAAAAAGACAAAAAACACAAGAACAATTTGTTGTGGGATCTTGGGAATATCCATTGAATCATGGATTTATTTGAGTTTTGAGTAATGTTTTAGGTAAGTAACATGAAAAATATGGTAACTGAAGTCATCTTCATCTCAGTGGTTCTGAATTACAGCATTTTCCTCCGAAAATCTATAAAGAGTGGGAAAGTATATTAATGGCTTACCTCGTGCTTCCTATCAGGAGAGTTCATTTGATACTGTCTTCCCCAAATTGGTGAACAGGATTTCTTAACTGCAAAGAGGCCTGGTGATAGAGGAGCCATTCCCAGCATGTAATCTGGGAATCCCTGTAAAAAGTGAAGAAGAAAAGGCAACCATGTAACAAGCATTTATTAATTCCTTAGCATATGCTGGGAGCTGTGCTCATTTGATCCTCACAGCAGTCCTGGGAGGTAGCTGCAATTACTGTCCTTATTAAATAGTTAAGGAAACTGAGGCAGATAGCAGTTGGGTGACTTTTCCAGGGTCACACTGCTACTAGTGGGAAGGTTATTCAACCTTTTTTGATTTAGTTTCCTTATCTGTAAAATGATCTGGAGAAGGAAATGACAATCCACTCTAGTATCTTTGCCAAGAAAATCCCAAATGGGGTCTTGAAGTGTTGGACATGACTGAAACAACTAAACAAAAACGAAGGTCCTCATGTCCCCGTGATTGACCAGCTTGAGACTAATTCCAACCACCTTCCAAAGAGAGTCAAGATATTTGTATTTCCTCCTCCCTTGGTGAATTCTTGACCTGTCATCAAAATCTGACAGGCCTGGCTGGCTAATATCACAGCAGACCATAGGCAATAATCCCTAAATCCTGAATCATCCTTAGGCACAAGCACATGTATGCAGAATATAAAACCCTAACATTTCAACATGGTAAGAGATTTAGAAGTTGGTTAGCCAGACTACTTCATTTTACAGATGAAGAAACTGAGGTCCAGACACGTCAATTAACTTGCCCTGTCATCACACAGAAAGCACCAATGGAAGAATTAGGTTTTAGCCCTAAGTCCTCTGACTCTAAATACAGGGGTCTTTTTTTATTAGAATGTTTAGTCTCATAGACTGATGTAGGAGACACATCAGAAATAGGCTATAAATAATTTTTTACAAACTACAGAAAAAAAAAAAGTTCTGGGAGTTAACCTATGAGCATGCAAAAAATACATCCAAGTATAAAACACTATTCATAGAAATAGAAGATGAATTATTGCAGATATTTTCATTATACCATGTCAACATAAAAATACCAATATACCTTAATTAATTCATAGATTTATTACTAAGCCAGTTCAATTGCCACATTTTAGAGTTAGTCAAATAATTTATAATTTAATAAAAATAATTTGGGAGAGCAAATGTCTGGAATCTCCAGGGAAATAATGATAAAAGGAGAAAACAAAGTAGGAATAGTATGGTTGACTTTATGCTATAAATAAAGGCAAGTCATCACCAAAACATGTTAGTCCTAGTTTAAAGAAAACAATAAAGTAGCATACTAGAAGAGAGTAGGTAAATAAGAAAGAGAAGCTCTAAAAGCAGTAGCTCAGTGTTTGAGAAATCTGAGATCAATGTTTGGAAGGTCGTCTTGTTTGACAACTACAAGCAAAATTAGAAAGCAGTTTTGCAGCAATTTGTTTTAGACGGGCACCTTATGCTCTATACTCTACCAGTATAAGTTTGGAATGGTTACTTAACCTTAACATAAGAAAAATTCATCATTGTTGATGGAAGATAATGTAACGAGGTTGCCTGGACATTAATGTTTAGTCAAAGAATTCTAAAGAAACAGAAACTGGAGGTTACAAATAAAAGACAATAAGCAATTTAAATGGCATCAGTAAAAAATCTATGGACAATATTAATGAAGTTATTGTAGAGTGAGGAGAGTAATTGTCAGCTAAGGAAAATAGTAGTTGTATAACATATGACTAATGCACTCAAATAAATACATAGGGAATCAAGGCAAATGTATCACAAGAATCATTCCAGCAAAGGATGCTTAGGATGCCAGAATAAAAGAGCTGAATGGCACTGAGCTTAATGGACAGGAGTGGGAACTGTGGAACAACTGCTGTTGAGGAAAGAACAGTTAAGTGCACATGGGGCAAACCTTATGTGTGGATTATTCTGAGCTGGGGAGTTGGGTCTGGGAAAGCCCCAGGAGACTGACATGGTCCAGCAGCAGCTGATTGGCCTACCAAGTTTCTGGTAGTTATGGAAGTATTAGGCTGGCATTTGATTTTAACATGGTGTTTTCATTTGCTTTTTCTTCCTTTTTTATGATTGTTGCTGTTTATAATTTGGTTTGTTTGTTTTAATCTTTGTACGGGTCTTTAATTTAAACCAGATAAAAAATTCCTGTTTTACACCCCTCCACCTTGTTTGTGGATACACAAATTACCCAAAACTTAAGGAGATGTCTTAGGCAAAGAGGGTTTAAGTAAGTAGTCGAGGGTTACCTAACCTCCAAGGGTCAGGGACATAATTCAAATCGCAGTGTTCTGATGCCAAGGTCATCGTTCTATCCACTAGGGCCTGTTGCTTCAATATCTCATGGTATTTTGATATTCAAGCAGTTGGGACAATATCATTCACATAAGGATTAGATATTCAAATTAATTCTTGAGTGGGGCCTGAAACACCTTCATTACTATATGTGTTAGTGGTGCTTTACTTGTGCACGTATTTCTGTTGTTGTTTTTGTCATTGTCTTTCTTGTGATTTTCCCCAGCATCTATTGTTTCTATACCTGCCTCTTTAATCCTTCTGATGTTTTAAAAGGCCTACTGACTTAGAAAGAAACTGATGGAATGATGATGATGATAATGAAGATGATGATGATGATGGTGGTGGTGAAGATGATGATGTTGGTGAAGATGATGGTGGTGATGATGATGAAGATGATGATGATGGTGGTGAAGATGATGATGGTGGTGATGATGGTGAAGATGGTGATGATGAGGTGACATCAATAGGGCTTTAAGGTTTACAAATTGCTTTTCAAATATTATGTCATTTTATCTTCACAACAAGCCTAGGAAGGAGATGCTATCATTATCACCAAGTAACTTGCACTCATTCTCCCAGCTAGCAAATGTTTAAGACTGGGTTTGAATTCAGATCTTTCTAACTCTACCCACTACTTCACTCCCTCGAATCTAGGAGCACCTCAGCAGCTTGTCAGTTAGGAAAGAAGACAGGGTGCCAGTTTAATGGCTACAGCTCCTGAAAGAGTCTGAATCTTTACACCAGAGGTCAGAACCCTTACTCCAATGAACTGGCAGACGAGGGAGTCATGTTCACTCTTGGTAAGAATTAAGTAGTGATGTGGAGTGACTGTGTTGTTCTCTATGTACTCAAGGATCAAGGCAGTCAAGGTCACCTCAGACACGGAGGAATCAGTCACTTATCTGTCGATTTTGAAATCTGTTCACAGAAACATAATCAGAGTCATTAGCTACAGAGCTTGTTTCTTCGGAAAGGTGATCTAAGCATCAGTTTCTCCTTTAGGAGGGGCCATGGGTAGGATAGAGGGCAGTTATGTGGCTGAGTGACAAAGCACCAGGTGTGGAGTCAGGAAGATCTGATCTGAAATCCAGCCTCAAACACTCCCTAGCTGTGTGACCCTGGGCAAGTTACTTAACTTTATTTCTCTCACTTTCCTCATCTATAAAATGATCTAGAGAAGGAAATGGCAAAGCACTCCAGTACCTTTGCCAAGAAAACTCCAAAAGGGGTCATGAAGAATTAGACACACTTAAATAACAACAAAATAGGATATATAGTGAGTTTGACTTCTGTGGTTTCATCAGAAAATTCTTTGGTATAGAGAGGCAAAAAAAGTAAAGGATGTGAAATCAGAATGCCTAGCTCAGGATGTACATATAAAATTACAATGGAAGTGTCCTACATGCCTGAATCAAAATACTCTCTAACCCTGATACATGATGAGGTGAGAATGACTCCCTAACTGAGTCACAGAGTCAATACTTCAAGTCTATGAACTGGGTATGAACAATTCCTGGATGTCTTCAATGGGGGAGTGAATGGAAGAAAATAATTTGGAACTAGAAATAAAATAAAATAGAAGGAAGAAATCAATCAGTCAAAGGTGGATCTTAGGTGCATATTGAATGAGAAAAGGAAATGTGTTGTGGTAAGTTGAAGAAAATTAGGCATGCCCTGTGGGAATTGGATAAAACAACAAGTCATTTCGAAATGCCACATTCTAATAGCAGGTGAACCTAGTGATTAAATACCTCCAGCTAAGCACCTGAGAGGAAATCACTTGATTGGAGGGAGTCCTTGTCTGCTTTCCTATGCTCTGTGATCAGAGGATGGATGCTTGTGAATTTTAAAAGGTATGAAAATAGGAGCACACTGTCATCAATAAAAGTTTCTACAGCACAACAGTGGCTCCTGAGCTAGACACACTGAGCAAAGGCAGCTTTGGAATTCTCCAAAATCCCAACCCTTAGAATTCGGCAAAGACAAACCACAGATAAGGGGAACTTGATTAGGTTCCACAGTATGGGAGGAGGAATGCTATTTAACCAGGGGTCTTAACTTACTTCTTTGAAACATGTTCACAGCTTGCAAAAAGTTCGATTGATTTGTGAATTTTTATTCACTGACTGAATATCTATGGAGGAGCATAGTGAGACTCAGGAAGGAGAGGAGTATACAAACACCCAAACCCTCAGGGTGGCCCCAAATTCTGAGAGTATTCATAGTCAGAAGCCCTCACAGAGAGATGCTAAGCAACCAAGATGAGGCTGAGTTAGGATACTCAGCCTGAGGCAATGGGACATATTTACTAGCTTGAGGCGATAAGAAAGTAGTCACTTTTCTGACCTTTATTTTTCAAATATGTAAAATGGAGAATATCTGATAAGATTTCACTTTGTTCTTAGTAGAAAAGCACTTTGTAAGGCTTACAGTGTAACATTAAATAATGTTGTTAACTGTAACACCCCCATGCCAAGGGTTGGTAGGAGGGGATTGTGGCAGAGCAGAAACACACTAGATTTGATTTAAAGCCTGAATTTGAATGTTAACTTGCTCCTTTACTGGCTGCATGCCCTTGAATTATTTCACACACACACACACACACACACACACACACACTCATACACACACAAAAACAAAATGTGAAAACAATTCTTTATTTTGTATATGTTTATACATGTTCACATTTGTTTCTGTTAAAAAAGGTAAGATCCTTGAGAGCAAGGATTATATTATTTTGTCTTTCTATCCCTAACACATAACATATTATTTAAAACAGAGAAAGTCCTTAATAAATATTTATTGATTAGATATTTCATTTAGATTTGATTAGGGATATACTTTAAGGGTTTGAGTTACGACTGTGATAAAGAAGATTCTCAAATTTATCAAAAAGATTTCTCAGATTTGACTACTCTCCTGAGTTCCATAGCCAATTTTCCCATTATTTCACCTCAAATTCCTTTCTAAAACTGTATTTGTTAGATGTTATCCTAAATCTTCCCTCCTTTTGACATCCTAATTTATGTCCAATTTACCACATTTCATATTCCATCACTTATGTTTGAAACCTTAGTTTTATTTTTTTACCTCCTGTCAAATTACATGTTAATTAATTACCGTTGATATTGATTTTAGCTGTACGGTATCTCTGACACATTTTTCTTCATCTAGGCTTTCATTTCTTTTCTGTCATTACCCTCATATATGCTATCATTTGGTCACCTATTATAGTCATGAATGTTGGCTTCCTCAACTCTACTTTTCCCCCATCCCTGTGATTCAATTAGCATCACTACCAAAGAAACTTCCTTATTGGATAGATCTGATCCAGTCATGTCTCTAGTGAAAATCCTTCAGCAGCCCTCTATACTCTGCCAAATTAAACCAAGATTTTGGTTATAACGTTGAAAACTGGAAGGAACACACTTTTGGTAAGATCTAGGTAATATCAAGATATATTCTTAACTGATAAAGGTATAATGGGTAAGTGATGTGGGGTGATGACTTGGTAGATTTCCTTGATCAGTTCCCTCACTCTTATACATTTAAAGCAGTATGTAACAGACCTTGGATTTGAACTCTCATTTTCTGACTCTAAGTCGAACTTGGAAATGGTAGAAAAACAGGAGACATAGATGATGGAGTTAGATTTGAAGATTTTTCTCCACAGTGATCTAAGAAGTCCAGTGTTAAAAGGGATAAATGCTAATGAGGCCACTGATATTAGTTTGTGTATTTACTGCTCTTAAATCAAGACCCTGAGGACAGCTTGCCATCCCTCACCATAATCTACATTGGATTACCTTGTCTTCTTAGTCTGATGTCATGGGCACTTATCTACAAAATACCTTAGTTTGAGTTCTATCACAAGTGGCCATTCACATTCTTTCTTTCCATACCTATATGTAGATGCTATGCACCCAGAACCTTGCTTTAGTAGTGATTAGTTCAGTTTGATTAAATAAAATGATAAAATACAGAAAGGTTTCTTCTTCTCCCATTAGTCACAGAGGTGAGAGACTACAGGTTTGACACCATAGCATTCTCATTTGTTCTTCAGCTCAATGCCCCAGAAATTTGGGAGGAAAGTAGAGTTGGTAGTTTCTTTCCATTCCCCCCACCCTCAGCCATAGTGCTGTGAGTCAATATCTGGGTACCAAAGCTTTGCCCATCAGTATTGCAGCATGGTCTTCTCGATTGCCAGTAAATTTGAGCCAGACTGTGTGACCTGTACAGCATCTTTTCTACATTGAGCTTGGGGAGTATGATAGCAAATGTCACTGATTTTAAGGTTTGTAGATATACAGGCCACGGAGCCCAAGAGAGCAGCTGGAGGGTCTCTCATTCTCTCATATTGGCAGTGATGCAGTTGGGCCCCAGGGCTTCCGTGGGTAATCCCTTTCCTATCATCAACGTGTAGTGCTCAGTCTCTTCTACATTTTCCAAATGTATGATCTTTCTACAAGGGCATGTGGCCATTATCACACTTCCAAACCTTCTCTTTGTCTGCTATTCAAGACTATCTTACCCTCTTTTCTGTGGGATCCCAGCAGCACTCTTCAGCTCTGGGGCATGAAGACAAGAGTCCTTATGTTCCTGTACAGAAAATCCAAGTTCAAATATTGCCTTAGATCCTGGTATGAGTTTGGCCAAGTCACATGAGGTGTTGGAATTTCAGCTTCGTCCTTTATAAAATTGGGAACATGATGGCATATAGCTACAAGCTGGTTGGAGGATCAGCTGAGATAGGTGATGCCCTTTGCACACAGTTAAGCAATATTTAAATGTGAGCTCTTCTTACTGCAACTTTTGCTTCCAGCAATTCTGAACATCTGTCATCTTGCTGTCAGGTCCTCTGCTGTCCTGCCTCTGTGGCCTTCTTCAGAAGATTTCCTTGCATGCCCTCCCTCCATAATCATTTTGGTGCAAGACCCCAACACTGCACATTTCCACCTCCTCGTAAGTCATTCCCTTTGCTCTGGCTCAGAGACTGATAGGGACTATCCAAGTGTTCTGCACCAGTCTGATGCCTGGGATTCTCTCCCTCTAATGCCAGTCTCTGAGGATACTGGAATTCTTTGGAAGAAAGGATGGAGTGAGTGCCACCTTCTGATTTTGTCTTCCCTTTCCCCTAAACACTATTGGTCTTCAGTTGGCCTCCAGATTGAACAAATTGGCCTATTGACCACCAAAGTTACTTGCACGTGTTTTGTGTATGCCTCCATATTTGCCTATTACCTTTCCAGTTGGAATGTAAACTTTGAATGGGAGGATTTTCCCTGTTGGACTTTATTTTTTTTTACCCTTCTCCCAAACCTCATAGCATCCCTGCAATATATTTGTGCTTACTATGCTGATGGATTGATAGATATTTAGTAAAAGCAGAAGCAAGTCAAAAATCAAATGGAGTCACATAAAATTCAGAATTTTAAAGGCCCTCTTTGGCCACTAAACACAACTCTGGAGAAATGTTCTCATTGATTATCCCCTGAGTTTATAAGTCATTCTTATAATTACTTCTACAGCATGCTATAGGGTGCTGCCTTTCAGATATGGGAGTTGGATGAGGTGATGCCTGAGATTCTTTCCAATTTAAATTCCATAATTCTGTGTTAAAGTTTCTATCTTCAGGAGGGAGATTTGATTTTTTCCCCTTTCTAACATCAGGAAATTTTATAAATATAAAATATATTTTCAGAATTCAGATATATGAGTTTGTGGGCATATGAGTGTGCATGAATACAAGTAAAAAGATATGCATTATATGAGTATATATTCATTATGTATGTATGTGTACATAAAAAATAACAATAGACATGACCCCTACCATAAATGAATTCACAATCTAGTCAGGTAGGCAGAACTAACAGAAATATAATCATTTGTCAAGGATTTAATAGAAAATTCAGTACAGCCCAGTTTATTGGATGTTTAATGAGCCTTTTCTAAGAAAGTCTGGGTTCAAATCCCTTTTGTCACATTTTGTTTCTGTAGCCCCAGACAAGCCATTTAACCTCTTAAATCCCAGGCAATTCTGCAATGTGATTAACTGGAGAGAAGGCACCACTGTGAATTGGTAGGGGGGTTTCTGACCAGGAGCTCCCTATACTCAATAAAATTACCAAACTTTTGAACCAGTTGATAAGGATGATGATTTTTTTTTTCCTTTTAGATATAGGAAAAATTTGGGGCAGAGACAAGATGGAGGAGCAAAAGCTAGAACTTGTCTGTGTTCCCACCCCAACCACCTCCAATAGCTATACAATATGATGCTAAACAGATTTTAGAGCTACAGAACCCACAAAGTGAGAGAGGGAAACAAACATCCCACTGAAGGCAGCCCGGCAGGCCAGCAGGAAGGGTGTATTGCACAGAAATGGGGTCAAGCACAGCCCTGCATGAGCTGAATGTTCCCAGACCACTTTTTGGCCCCAATCAGAGGGCTGTACAGTTAGAACATACTACAGAAGAATGAATCACCAGCAGCTGTGGTGGTCTCCAGACTTCTCAACCAATAAATGACTAAGCAAAAGGAAAAGGTCAGTGGGAAACTCTGTTAAAACTGGGTGAAGGAAGAGTGTGTTCCAGCCCCTGCCCGCTGGGATGACACGTGGTTGAAGTACTACAGCTGCTGCCCCATGGTTGCCTCCAGAGCTCATGACCTGCAGATATTAGAGGTGCCAAATGACCATTCAGAAGGTAATAGTTCTTGCTTTGAACTTCTTGGAGCAGGATCACAGTCTTGGGTGGTGCTCCTGGGGTGTTTAGCCAGTGTGCCAGAACTTAGGGTGTCTGTAGAGAGGATGCCCTCATCGTAGCTCCAACAACTTTTGTGAAAACTCCAGAGATTTAGGACACAGTTCTCTCTACTCTGAAAGCAGAATTCTACCATGGCAAAGAGCTTAAAAGTCAAGTAATTGGCTTGTAAAATAAGCAAGCAGAGGAAGCATAATCAGATGATAAAATCTTTTTGGGGCTTGCCAAAAAGGATAAAAACATGAAACCAGAAGAAGGGCAACACAGGCAAAACTCCTGCATCTAAAGTTTCCAAGAAAAATATGAATTGGTTACAGGCCATTGAGGAGCTCAAGAAGGATTTTGAAAATCAAGTAAGAGAAGTACAGGAAAAATTGGGAAGAGAAATGAGAATGATGAAAGAAAATCATAAGTGAGTCAACTACCTAACCTGACTGAAGAAAATAATACCTTAAAAATAGACTAACTCAAAAGGCAAAAGTGACCCAAAAAACCAGTGAGGAGATGAATGCCTTAAAAAGCCAAATTGCCTAGATGGAAAAAGAATTTCAAAAACTCAATGAAGAAAATAATTACTTCAAAATTACATTAGAGCAAATGGTAACTAATGACTTGGTGAGAAATAAAGATACTATAAACCCATCTATACAAATGAAAAAATAGAAGGCAATGTGAAATATTTCATTGGAAAAACCACTGACCTGGAAAATACTTCCAGGAGAGATAATTTAAAAGTTATTGGATTACTTGAAAGCCATAATTTAAAAAAGAGCCTAGAAATCATCCTTCAAGAAATTATCAAGGAAAATTGTCCTGATATTCTAGAACCAGTGGGAAAAAATAGAAATTGAAAGAATTCACTGATCACCTTTTTAAAAAGATCCCAAAAAGAAAACTCCTAGGAATATCATAGCAAAATTCCAGAGTCCCTAAGTTAAAGAGAAAATATTACAAGATGTTAAGAAGCAACCATTTGAGTATTGTGGAAACAAAACCAGTATAAGCCAAGATCTAGCAACTTCTACCTTAAAGGATCGAAGGGCTTGGAATATGATATTCTGGAGGTCAAAGGAGCTAGGTTTAAAACCAAGAATTGCCTACCCTGCAAAACTGAGTATAATGCTTCAGGGAAATATATGGCTATTCAATGAATTAGTGGACTTTCATGGATTCTTGATGAAAAAATACAGAGCTGAACAGAAAATTTGACTTTCAAATACAAGAAGCAACAGAAGCATGAGAATATAAACAGGAAAAAGAAGTTATAAGGAACTTATTAAAGTTGAACTATTTACATTCCTATGTGTAAAAATGTAACTCATGAGACTTTTCTCAGTATGAGTATAGTTGAAGAGAATACATATGTGTGTGTCTGTGTGTATATATATTTATACAGAGGGTAAAGGATAAGTTGAATAGGAAGGGATGATATATAAAAAGTAACAGTAAGAGGTGCGTAAAGCAAATCATGAGCAGCTTCCCAGAAGAATGCTACTCTGAACAGCTTTTCAAGATTCTGATTACATAGTATAGTGAACACTCTATTTATACAAAAATAAATCAAAGCAAAACATTCACATAAATTCAATGTACAGCACTCACAACACCTTATCATGGAAATGGTTACATAATTTTCACCACACTGGTCACAAAGTTTTGAACAAGGAACAATCATTTAGTAACTCAATCATTCCATCATCTTAGTCATTCAATCATCCTTAAGGAGATTTCCTTAAGGGACACAAAATACAATAGTCAAAGTTCTCCACTCATGGAGCACACTAAGTTACAAATCAATTACTATTTAGTCATCATTCATTATGCAATCATCAGAAAATACAGAAGCCCTCCACCCCTAGGTCATTAGTAAATTACAATTTCTCAGTCAGTACACAGTATCCAAGTAAAGTCTTCTTTCAGCTTGACTCAGGGTGGTCTCTCAGATTCAATTCCTTGGTCCTAGATCCTACCTGGATTCACCAAACTCTAACCTGGGTTCCAAGGCAGATATCTCCCAGGTCCTGATCCAGCTCTCTGAGCACTTCCTGTTTCATGCTGAAGCTCACAGTGTACAGTCCACCTTAAATCCTTCACAGACTCTGTACCTGTATTTTCAAGGCTTAACAAAGCCACAAACAGGTTTATACAAAGTAACAGCATCACAGTCATACTTCGTTAGTCTTTGGCAGCTCTGACTGGCCCTCAGAAATCCTCTGCAGGTCTGGCTGGCCCTCGGACTCAGTAGACATTTCAGCTGCT
Source organism: Petaurus breviceps papuanus (assembly GCF_028583685.1). Taxonomy (NCBI): domain Eukaryota; kingdom Metazoa; phylum Chordata; class Mammalia; order Diprotodontia; family Petauridae; genus Petaurus; species Petaurus breviceps. Next base: position 1,340,479 of record NW_027185852.1, on the reverse strand, counting down.
TCCCAGAATCAAAATCTTTTCATCAAGGTTCTTCAAATAAATATCATTCTCTCCAGGCTGCAGGACCTTTCCTCTTCAGCCTCCCAGGCAGCAGCTTCTGCCTCCATGAATCTTGCTCCAAGAAGATCTGTCTCACCCAGCAGGAACTCCTCTTTATTTACACATGACATTAGCTCCTTCCTGTTTCATCCAACCCCTTCCTGTTATGTCAGCAATAGGGGTTCATACCTTCTGTTTCTTTAAGGAGGCTTGATTAATTACTAAGTGCTAAGTACCTGTTGCCTTTGCCAATAAAAACGGATATTCAAATTCAAATTACCTTACCCTTACAAGGTGAGGGAGGAATAAAATGAAAGAAGGAGAAAGGGAGAGATAGAACAGGGTAAATTATCGCACATAAAAGAGGCAAGAGAAAACTTACAATGGAGGGGAAAAGAAGGAAAGTGAAAGGGTATGGGTCAATCTTACTCTCATTGAATTTGGCTTAAGAAGGGAATAACATTCACATTCATTTGATTTATCTTCCCCTACAGGAAATTAGGGGGAAGACATGAAAAGGGGGAAGATTGACTGGAGGGCAGATTGGGGGAGAGGGTAGTTAGAAGCACATACCCTTAAAAAGGGACAGGGTCAAAGAAGAAAATAGAATAAGTGAGGGTGGGATAGGGTGGAGGGAAATATAATTAGTCTTTCACTATATAACTATTTTGGAAACATTTTGCGTAACTACACATGTACAACCTATATTGAATTGCTTATCTTCCCAGTGAGGGTGGATGAGGATGGAAGAAAGGAAAGCATCTGGAAATCAAAATTTTAAAAACAAATGTTAAAACAATTGTTTTTTGCTTGCAACTGGGAAATAAGGTATACAGGCACTGGGGTGTAGAAATCCATCTTGTATGGGGCAGTGAGGTGGTGCAGTGAGTAAAGCTCTGGCCCTGGAGTCAAGAGGACCCCAAGTTTGGTTCCAGCCTCAGACACTTAACACCCCCCCACACACACACACACACCCACGGGGGAAAAAAAAAACTAGCCATGTAACCTTGAGCAAGTTACTTAACCCCAGTTGCCCTCCAAAGGGCAAAAAAAAAAATAATCCATCTTGTTCTACTAGAAAGTTAGAGGGGAAATGGGGGAGGATATAAGAGAGTGCAGATTGGGGGAAGGGGTATTCAGTAGGCTCACTATTTGGGGAGAATAGGGGAAAGACAGGGAGAAAATTTGCAGCTCAAAATCTTGTGGAAATGAATGATGAAAACTAAAAATAAATTTTAAAAATTTGAGAAATGTAAAAAAAAAAGATATAGGAAAATTCATCCTCAGAATCTTTAACACCTCTATCAGTTCATTAAAATATCTATGAAAAGAGGCTTATCTCAGATATGTATTATTAGACACTGAAAGAAATCAGTATGATTTTTAGTAGCATCATTATGCTAGACCAACTCTTTGTGATCTATTGGGGACTCTGTTTTGACATGTATCTAGAAAGCTCTATGAAAGAATGAAACATGCAAATAATGCAATGTTATCATCTTGTTCAGTTTACAACATGAAGACAGCATAATATAATGGGCAGATGAATATACTTTGGGTCAATCCTGGGCTCTATTCTTACATGACATGAAATAACTGTGCAAAGGGCTGGCTAGGTGGTGCAGTGTATAGAGAACCAGCCCTGGAGTCAAGAGGACCTGAGCTCAAATCCAGTCTCAGACATGTAACAGAAAACTAGCCATATGACCTTCTGCAAATCACTTAACCCCAATTGCCCTTCCTCCCCCCTCCAAAAAGCAAAGAAAATAAAAATAACTATGCCAATCATTGAAAAAATACTTTTCCACTTTAGCTCTATAGAAACTCTCAAAGATACAGATGGATTGATCTTCAGCAGTGGATCATATTTAGACACTAGAAATTCCCAAACTGATGAATGCACAATTTAGATCTCATCAGCAAAACCTCCCAAGGGTAGATTTCAATGGATTATTTTGCTTCATTGTTCAGAATTCAAGTCAAAAATCATTTACTAAATATTTACTATTTGCTAAAGTCACTGTGCTAAACTCTAGGCATACAAAATAAGTTTTTAAAACAGCTCTTTTTCTCAAAGAACTAACAGTCTAATTGGGGAGAAAATGCATGGGTAACTTTATACAAAGTGTGTGTATACACATGCGTACATTTACATATATACAAACATGTACCAAGTAATAACTTTTTCTCCTTTAATACCCCTAAATTACTTTAACTTATGGTAGCAATTCTACTTTTGCCATAAAGGTATTTGTCCTGTTTAATACTATTTTGATAATTATTTTTAACTACTGAAAATTTAAATATTGTTGTATTCAGAGTCAAGCCATGTTTTCCTATTCAAAAGCTCCTTATGACTGTAAATAGTGCTGAACAGACAGTTCCCTGTAACAGGACATGTGTTCTATTAATCTGCTATGTTAGCCCTGACTTTTGCCACTTACCCTACCAGTGACTCACAGTCCAACCAGTTGCATGATTCTTTTGACGTTATGCCAGATAGTTAGGTCAATTGAATGTGAGAAAATAAGACATAGTGCTCCAAACAAGGCTCAAATGCCAAAGGCCACTGAATTCCATTGGTCTGCCCATGCAGTCTGCAGGAGGTCTTTGCTGGAGTGCCTAATTTCCCTAAAGGATACAAAAGAAATCACAAGAAAATGTGTATGTGGCCACGAAAATTAAATCTTTTAATGTAGCCTTCCATTTATGCAAATAGAAGGCCAACTGTAGCTTGCCTTTTAGGAAATTACCTTAAACCACTTTCTGTTCACCCGCCATTAACCTAGATTGATGGATGTCCATAGGCTCCCCCATAGTTAACTTGCTGCAAGTCCCCATTATCTCACCAGCTACGTTTGATTGTGAAGCAAAGGCTCCTGCCAACCACAGTGACCTACAGCTGCCAGGCCAAGGCTTGCCAGCTTGTTTGCCTGAAAGGCATTCAAAAAAGCACTCAGTTACAAGTGCCCCAGCATCCTTCCCCCCAAATCTCATGTATTACAGTGTACACACAAAACCCCAACAATGATTTCTTTCAAATGCACTGTACTTTAAAGACCTTGTGGTGGAGGGCATCATGTTAATCTAGCACTATCCAAATGTCCCCATGCCGCTGCTTTCCTGACAATGTGTGTTCATTGCCAGCTTGGTCACTTTCTCTTCCTGCTTCAGATTAGCTGACAGCATTGTCAAACAATGTGGGTTTTTCCATGCAGGCTAATATACACACTGGGACTGGAAAAGAAACCCTGAAATGGAAGGCGGAGCTGCTACGAGATGGCTTGTTCCTAGGGAAACCACTTTTGTCTTGTCTGTTCTGCTCCTAAGCTGCTTCTATCATTTGAAAAGTGGTGTGTGTGTGTGTGTGTGTGTGTGTGTGTGTGTGTGTGTGCATGAGTTCTCATTCTTCAACAATCATTATTGGGTATGAAGTGACCATCTTAAATCGTATCCCCTGTTAATCCTATAATCAGAATTTAACCAGGTCCTGGGGAGGTCCTTTTGAAATGTGATTGACATGTGAAGAAGATTCAAAGGGTTCTGATGTTAAAGAAATATTATATGTTTATTAATTCAATTTGTGGGGCTAATGAGTTGAGGGGAAGGTGTCACCAGGGATGAGGAGGCAAAAAAATATCATTCTATCTAATGTCTATTGAATTAGGTGTTTAATTGTGCATCATTTATTCAAAGCTGACTACAGAGATACAAATCAACTTTGAAAATTTATTTTCTTTATATTTATAACTGTATAGGGTAGAAGAGGTCTGAATTGACACACCTAAAGTTGATTTTTTCTAGAAAATACTAATAACTTTTCAACTATTTTTCATTTAGATTTTTTTGTTTCTTTTTTCCCAAATACATCAGGAATAGAAGTGATCTTGAAAAGTAATCCATAGAAGTAAGATGTTCTTTGGTCTCTGCAAAAGGGGAAGTCCACAAACAACAGCCCCTTTCTGACAGTTAAGCCAATATTTCTGATTGTGCCTATCAGGTATTGAACAATCAAGAAAGATGAAAAGCTGAATCAAGTCTTTGTTGGTTGGGTGCTGGAGCTATAATCACAGGAGAAGGCTCTAGCTAACCTAGAAATATACTAGGTTCTGTTTTACTATGTGCTAAATGCATAAATTCAAGAATCACAGAGGCATTACATCTCTGTCTAATTCTACTGAGCTGCCTGATCCACTCGTGCCATGTCTGAACTAACCCACTCTCTCAGTCTTTCTCCAGACCAGCCAGCAGTTGCTGACACATGTCCTGTGCTAGTCACTCTCCAGCGTTGGGTCTCCCACTCTGGCCTTGTTGATGACATGAAGAACAGGAAGGCAATCACAGCCCCATCCCTCTGCCCTTCGTCCCCTCGGCCCCTTTCCTGTGTGGCTGTAGCGCACCTCCCTCCCCCTCACCCCCAGTGCCACTAAAGGCACTCTCTTGCCAGACGCGTTTGGACAGCTCCCTGTCACTAACTTCCTAATTACGGACTTGTTCTTTCTGTTCTTTTCCTCCATGTCTGATATGTTGTTGCTACTTTCTGATCGTTACTCCCACTACTTATGTTCTGCCTATTGAGATAGTAATCAAACCTCCCACCAGAGGTTACATCAGCAGGAGACACTTCAGATTTCCCCAACTCATTAGAGGCAAAAAAGTTTGAAGAGGACCTTGTTCTCCCCCCCAACTTTGATCTGCTGTTTGATAGCAAATGCCTCTAGTGCAAGAGGTAGAGCTAGAGGCTGCATATCTCCTCTATGCAATACAATCATTGCAAAGGCAGGACAAATAACGAATAGAGCCCATTAAACAAGACCAGATGGCTATCAGCCTATAATTTCATTCCTCATTTAATTGCCAACCAGAATATTAAGACTCAAAAATCCCTGAAAAATCACCCTCATTTAACTGGGGGATGAAAAATGACCAGCTTTCATTTTGCGAGATTTAAGTTAAAAATCTTATCACTGTAATCTTTGATATATTTCATTATATGCAGTCAACTCCAATTAAGTGAGAGATAGATTGTCCAGATAATTGCACTCTGCAAACAAAAGCTGGTTTCAGTACCAACTTACTTAAGCCATACAGAAAGGTGATGATGTGAGTCCTCAAAAGGATCATTTATTTTATTGACAAAGGCAAAGCCTTGTTCTACCCATTAAAAATTCCTCCCCCAGCCCAACTAAAAATGTCTTTCCCCACAGAGCTCCCTATTATAGTTTCAGTCCCTCAGACTGAAGAATCAGCAACAATAACAAACAAACAAAAACCTCTTCAGAAAACCCAATGTTCTCTTAGAGAGATGCTGCCTTAGGAAACACTGACTTAGAAGAACTATCATTCTGCTGGATGTCAGATAAGGAGCATCCGTGCAATAGCCAATGATAGAATCACTCGGGCCAGAAGGGAAATCTCCTGGATCAGTTTGCACATCTTCTCTGCAAGATGTCAAGCTTCACTGCATCCTTCCCCAACCATCCACCCAAGTGATGGCTACCTTGCTTTGAGGCTTATGACAGTGAGGCTTCAACCACCCCCCCTTGACAACTGAGGCCATCAACAGGCCGACTGCACTTACTCTCATCAATTACTGTCCTGAGTCTTGACTTTTTTCTCCCTGAGCTTGTTGACTAGGGAGAATAATTAGTTGTTTGCATTGTGGCTGTTCTATTAGGTCTGGCAGCAGACATGCCTTTTCCTTGCTGTTTTGAGCACAATGTTTGCCAAGTACCCAGGGGTTTTCTGAAAAATCTGTAATTCGCCAAGCTTTATATTGTCTTCGCTGCTTCAACCTCAGATATGGCCCAATCTGTCTCTTTTAAGAGGACCATACCCCCGAAGAAAGGTAGTGCTGTTTTATCAGTGTGGTTCTTTTGCAGTTATGGTGCAATTATGAAGCCAATAGCCAGAGCTACCTTGTGTCTTTCTTTGTTGTAAGTTGTTTCCTTTTTAAAGAGCCTTAGGTTATTCTGAATCCAATAGGAATGCACCCTCCCTTTTCAGACACCCCACACCAAACTGCTAGATTCAATCTTTGCCCTTACCTATCAATGCTTTGATATTGCAAATCTCAGCTTCCCCTTTCTGTGGAGTATGAAAGAATGACAGAGAGAGACAGAAGAAGCATTTCTTAAACATTAGCAAATGACTCACTACTTAGTGCAGTAAACACAAATGCAAGAGAAAAAATATGATCTCTATTCTCAATGAGTTTACATTCTAATGAGAAAAGGCAAGATATAAAATGAGCTGGAAATGGTGTGGCTGGGGACATCAGAGTGAGGCAAGATGGAAGAATCCAGACAGTCAGACAGGGAGAGATGGTGCCTGGGTGGCCTGGAAATTTCTGAGCAATGGGCCTGGGCAAGAACTCAAAGGATTCAGGACTTACCTAACAGAGCAAACACCAGCCCTTCTACTAAGGCAGATTACAGTATTTCTATGATTCAGAAGATAAATCTTAGGGAGTTAACTCAGACAGATAGAGTATCTCACAGGTCAGAAAAATCAGGTAGAAAATTTGAATTTAGGTCTTTCTAACTTTATTCCCAATGTTTTATTCTTAACACCACACTGCTTCCATAAGGCAACTACAAAATTAACTAAAATACTAGTATGTGTTTGTATCAAATCCTTAGAAAAAGAATAAAAGATGTCATGGAGAAATAAACATAGAGGGACAAAGTGAGATATCATGTACCACAGGCAAAGGAAGCCAGCCAGCCAGCCAGAGAAACTGCTGGCACCCTTGGGATAGCAGGATGATTTAAGGAAGATCTTCAGAACATTTTTGAGACCCCATGTGGCAAAACTATGAGAAGAAATGCCCCGACTTTTACAAGACAGGGCTATGACTCAGCATAACTAGATGATCTGCGATCTACACCATTGGAAAGAATCTCCACATTGATGAAATCCCTTACCTGGTTCTGTATTGCAATTCCATCACTTAGGCTTCCCCAAAAGGTTTTTTGTTCAAAGTAGTCACCCAAGGGCTCTACAATTATGCCATCTATCCCTTGTTCCAATTCTGATTTACATCATCATCTTATGATGCTCCCCTTACCCCAAAGGTTTTTGAAACTCCTCTATCACAAAAGCCTTACAGTGTGCTTATAAACATTCAGTAGTTCACTTCTTAAATGACATGGGATTCCATCAATGTTGGAGATTTTTTCATCTATCCAAATCGCAACCCATCCTTTCCTCCTCATTCCATTTTCTACTAGCTGGTGTTCTTCCATAAACTCCCTGACAAGGTGGTACCTATGAGAAGAAGGCTTCCTCTGAGATTTTTGTCCGTTGTTTATTTGCATTTTGTGTGCACCAGAGATGTACTCAGCAGTCCATCTGTTATCCATTGATCATGATTCATGAAGGGCACACCTTATCAGCTCACTGTTTTTCTCAAATTATGCCTTAAGCCACTTTTTCAGGAGTTATGTTAACCTTGCAAATACATAGGCACAAACTTGAACCATCATGCAGTTATCCACTGTCTTTTTATCTGTCACAGTCAAGATTGGAAAGGAGAGGAGGTTTGTGATGCTGTTCTCTGGTTTATAATTGTACAGCATTACTGGATGTACATTTATGTGAGAAAGGTGGGTGTGTACCAATCAATTGTCAGGGGATCATTCAAAGAATTTGGTGTTCTTTCCAAGTGTGACTCCCTCTTGTCCATTTCTAACAACTGCTTATGCACAGAGACAGAACGGTGAATTAGAGAGCCAATCTTAAAGCCAATAAGACATACATGCCAATTCTACCTCTAGCATATGGACAAGGCAAGTAATCTTTTAGTGCCTGGACAACTATTTAAGAAAGTGAACCTGCATTGGTAGGAGTTTCCCTAATCTAGGAGTCCCCTCTAATAGTGAAATCTTAAGTCTATTCTCTAGCCTAATCCCTAACCCTACTCTGGAACAGGTAGGTGGTACAGTAGAGACAGTGCAGGGACTATAGTCAGGAAGACTCATGTCTAGAGTACAAACCTGGCCTGAGTCACTAACTGGCTGTGTGAGTCTGGCAAGTCACTTGATCTCTGTTTGTCTCAGTTTCCCTAATTGCAAAATGGGATAAAATTAGAACCTACTTTCTAAGGTTATTATAAGTAACATAAGAAACAATATACATAAAGTTCTTTGTAAGTTAAAATGATATTATTTAAAAATATTTACAAGACTCAGTGAATTATTAGACCAATATGAGTCCATGGTATGATAAGGCAACTGAAAAAGCTAAGGTAAGATTGGACTACATTAAGAGAAACAGCATCCTTTAATAAGAAGATGGTGACCCCAATGTACCCTTCCTAGGTCAGAGCACATCCAAAGTAGTGTTTTCAGTTCTAGCACCGCCTTTTAGGAAGGGCAATAATAAGCTAGGCAACATCAACAGCCAGGTCACTAGAATGGAGAAAACCATTCTACTCTATGACTTTTCACTTGGTTGAATGAACTGGGGATGTCTTTGTTTTTGCTTTTCTGAGATAAACCAATCTTGGGGGAAGAAGGCAATAATTTTCAAGTGGGTAAGAAAGCTTCTTTGCTGAAGGTAGAAATTGTAAAGGAGTAAAATTAGTCTTGATGTAATTAAAAAAAGACTTTCTAGGAATTAGAATTTCAACAAACTTCAATGGGCTGTCTGGGACGATGTCCCTTCTTTCAGCAGGGGTAGGAATAAGTAATCATTTGTCTAGAGACAGTGAAGGAAGCCTAATTTCCCTTGAAACTAAACTCAGATACTCACAGGGTGATGATTGTTGCTGCCAATCTATGACTTAACTATCAGAGGAGAACGTAGAAAACCCTAGCTTCCCAGGAAAGGAGATTTGGGGAAGCAGGGCTAATTCAAGGAATTTCCTGTAAGAATCACTGCTTTCAGTGGTGTAACTGATGAATCCTTGTCACTGATATTTCACAGATTATCAAAATCAAGGAAGGATCCACAAGGCTGCAGAAGTGCAAATATTATGCACCATTTTGAAAAAGTCAAAAAAGGGTCTCAAAATTTCAGGCTAGTGAACTGAACTTCCATTCCTAAGAGAATACTCCAAAAGATCATTAAAAAAAAATGCTTAACAACCATCCAAAAAAGAAATCTACAATTATGAGTCAGCAAGGCCTCATCAAGAATAGCTCATGCCATGCCTGACTAATATTATTTTCTTTTTCTTGACAAGTTTATTAAACTGGTTGTACAAAGCAGTGCTGCAGATCAAGTTTCCCTACATGTTAGCAAAGCATTTAATAAATAAATCATACTACTATTTCAAGGAAAAAAATGTATAGAATATATCACTAGAATGCAGACTGTATAGAATGTACAAATGTATAGAATACATTGTCTGTCCAGCATATATTTTTATCAATAATATATGAAATCAAATAGATCACAAATATGTCAAAAAGATTTTCTTTCCCTTCCCTTTTATCAAATTTGCAAATCACACAAAGCTATGAAGGACAACTAACAAACTGTGTATCCAAACCATGATCCCAAATCTATTGAAAAAAATGAAAATTCTACCTAAATTAGTTTACTTATGCAATACTATGCTGATCACACTACAACACATAATTTTGTAGAACTGGAGAAAATTCACATCAGAATTCTGATGGAAAAAAGGCAAAGGATATCAAAATAGGGAAGGGAGGGAAGGGGAGAAAATTTAAAACTCAAAAGCTTCAATTTTTTTGAAAACTGAAAATTAATCAATCAATTAATTAATTAATTTTTAAAATGAATACAAGTCATTACCCAATTGAAAAATGGTCAAAGGATATAATCAAGTAGTTTTCAGACAAAGAAATTAAATCTATTTATGTTGACATGAAAAAATGCTCTAAATCACTATTAGAGAAATGCAAATCTAAATGATTTGGGGGTATCATATAGTATCTGGCAGATTGGCTAACATGACAAAACAGTAAAATAACAAGTGTTCGAGAAGATGCGGGGAAATTGGAACGATAATACTTTGTTGATCAAGTTGTGAAGTGACCCAACTATTCTGGAGACCAATTTGGAACTAGGCCCAAAGGGCTCTACATATGTGTATACACTTTGACTCAAAAATGCCACTTCTAGGACTGTATCACAAAGAGATCATTAAAAGATGTAAAAAGGACCCACCTGTCTAAAATATTTTTCACAGCTTTTTGTGGTGGCACAGAAATGAAAATTGAGGGGATATCCATCAATTGGGGAGTGGATGAATGAGTTGTGGTATATGAAAAATGTACAATGCTGTCCACATCCAGACAAAGAAATTGGGAGTCTGAATGCAGATGGAAGTATACTGTTTGCTGTCCTTGTTTTTGTTGTTTGTTTCTTCTTTCTCCCAGTCCCTCCCACTAGTTCTAAATCTTTTTATATAAAAATTAATGTAAAGTATATTTAATATAAATGTATAAGTAGAGCCCATGTCAGACTGTATGCCATTTTGGGAAGGAGGGAGGAAATAGAGCGGGATAAAATGTAAAACTCAAAATCTTATGGGGGGGAGGATTCAGAGCTAAGATGCCAGAGTAAAAGCAGGAACTTGCTTGAGCTCCTGCTCCAATCACTGCCCAATCAAAAAGTATCTACTGAAAAACAAGCCTCCCACCCCAGGCTCCAGGTGCACTTTAGCCTAGGGGCAGGGAAGATCTTAAAAATTTACTTTCCTATTACAGCAGGAAAGAGAAATCATAAGGAACACACACATATGTATGTATATATACACATATATGTATATGTACACACACACATATATATATATGTTTGTATGGATACAATATGTATGTATAGCTGGGTGTATATGTGTATGTATATGTGTGTGTATTTCCATGTACATGTATACATAGAGGGCACAGGATGAATTGAACATGAATGAATGATATCTAAAAATAAAATTAAAGGGTGAGAGAGGAATATATTGGGAGGAGAAAGGGAGAGATAGAATAGCATAAATTATCTCAATAAAAGAAGCGAGAGAAATCTTCTACAATGGAGGGGAAGATCAGGAAGGTGAAATGGAAGGAGTCAACCTTACTCTCATTGGATTTGGCTTAAGGAGGGAATGACATACACACTCAAGTGGGTATCCTACCCTAGAGGAAAGTAGGGGTGAAGGGGATAAGACGGGGGGGATGTAGAAGGGAGGGCAGGTTTGGGGAGAGGGTAGTTAGAAACAAACACTTTTGAAAAGGAACAGGGTCAAAGGACAAAAAAGAATAAATGGGGAGGGGGAAAATGGAGAGAAATAAAGTCTTTCACATCAGGACTACTATGGAAATGTTTTCCATAACTACCCATGTGTAATGCATATTGAATTGCTTGTCTTCTCAGTGGAGGTGGGTGAGGAGGGAAGAAAGCAGAGAATCTGAAACTCAAAGTTTTAAATCAAATGTTAAAAAAATTGTTTTTACACGCAAGTAGGAAATAAAATATACAGGCAATGGAGTATAGCAATCCATCTTTCCCTACAAGAAAATAAAGGGGGGCACTGTGGAGGGGATATAATTGAGGGCAGATTGTGTGAAGGGGTATTCAGTATGCTTGCATCTTGGGGTGGGGGTAGGGGAGACCTGGGGTAAAAGTTTTTAATTCTATATCTTGTGGAAATGAATGTTGAAAACTAAAAACTAAAAATTAATTAATTTTTTAAAAAGCAAAAAAAAATCTTATGAAAGTGAATAATTAATTGTTTTAAAAAAATACCATGGTCTAGCAATTCCAGATCCCAAACTATATCCTAAAGCTGGAATCATCAATACAATGTGTAATTGTTCAAGTAATAGAGTGGTGGATAAATGAAATAGATTAGTTACCAAATACACAGAATTAAATGACCATAGCTATCTAGTGTTTGATAAATATAAATATCCACATTTTGGGGAAAAGAATTCAATATTTTAGAAATCTGCTGGGAAAATTAAAAAGCAGTTGGGAAGACACTATGTATAGAAAAAAAATCTTACCCTAAATATCAGAATAAAATCAAAATGAGAAAATTATTTAGAAATAAAGGATGAAACCATAAGCAAATTAGGGGAACAAGTAATATTTTATCTGTCAGATATGGGTGAGAAAAGAATTTATGGCAAAATATGAGCTACATAGTCTTAGAGGATATATAATGAATAATTCTGATTACATTAAATTAAAAAAATATTTTGCACAAATAAAAAGTAATGCAGTAAAGTTAGAAGAAAAGCAGGAAACTGGGGTGGGACAGAGGAGAATTTACAGTAAATTTCTCTGGCAGAGAAATGTCTAAAATATATAGAAAACTTTATCAAATTTATACAAAATTTTCATCATTCCCCATTAAAAAAAACTGTCAAAATATATGAACAGGCAGTTTTCAGAAGAAATTAAAGTTGCCTATAGTTATATGAAAAATACTCTAAAACACTAATTGATTAGAAAAATGTAAATTAGAGCACCTCTGAGGTCCCAATTCTACTTATCAAATTCACTAATATGACAGAAAATAGTAAATGACTACAGTAATTACCATTGGATAAATTGAAAGAATTCAGATTCTGTGTTAAGAACTCACTCTTTTAGGGGCGGTGTAAGGGTTATGGGATTTAAAGATCTTCCATGCCCCGTTGGACTTGCTGATGTAGCAGGAAGGGGCGGAGCAAGAGGAAGCGGAAGCCAAGCTAGCGTTCCTGCGTTGGCTGGCGGTGGTGGTGATGGCGGCAGCAGCAGAGGCAGTGGCAGCGCGAAGCCCTTTTTGAGTTAGGACTGCTAAGGACTTTCTGCTAAGGACTCCTGCTGAGGACTGCCAGGGGCCGGAGCTGCTGGGAGCGCGCTTCCAGGACGCTGGGTGGTTGCTGTGTGTGGGGAGAGGAGGACCTTTGCCTGAGGTAGCCTGTTCTGTTTTAAAGGCTTGAAAATGTGGGTGCTTTCTACTTTATCTACCTGTGCCAATATCATAACTACTCTGATGGCTTTCACTTTCTGGTTTTGGGACTCAGTCTTTTGGTATCTTAATAAATTTTCTAGTTTATTTCCTCATATGGCAAACATGACGTATTTTATAATGGATAATTATATCAGCATATTTGTAATCTCTATAGGCATTGTGAATATGACATTGCTGATACAGGCGGCCAGGTAGCACAGCGAGTAAGAGCACCGGCTCCAGTGTTGAGAAGACCTGGAGATCGAATCCCGGGCTCAGACACTTAGCACCCACCCAGAAACACCTGTCAGTGTAACCTTGTGCAAGTTACTTAACCCCAATTGCTTTAAAAAAAAAAAAAGAACTCACTCTTTGAACAACAACAAAAAAAATGCTGGGAAAACTTGAAAATAGTATGGCAGAAACTGGGTACAGACCAACATCTCACATCATATACTAAGATAAGGTCAAAATTAATACATGATTTAGAAATAAAATGTGATGGAAGGAAGAAATTAGGAGAGCAAGGAATAGTTTTTCTACCATATCTATGAAAAAAGAAACAATTTATGGCCAAACAAAACCAACACAACAAGATTAGAAGAAAAACATAAACTTAGGATTTTTAATAACAATTTCTCTGATAAAGTCTCAATTTCTCAAATGTATAGAGAACTGAGTCAAATTTACAAGAATACAAGTAATTCCCCAATTAACAAATTACCAATGTATATGAGGAGTGAATTTTCAGATTTAGAAATTAAACCTCTAAATCACTATTGATTAGAGAAGTAGAAATTAAAACAACTCTGAGGTACCACCTCACAGCCTTCCAATTGGTTAATATGATGGAAAAGGAAAATGATAAATGCTGGGGAAGGTGTGGGAAAATTGGGAGACCAATGCATTATTGGTACAATTACAACTAATCCAACTATTTTGGATGTCCAAACTATGACCAAAGGACAATCACACTCTTGATATCTTTTGATACTACTGGTTCTGTAGCCTGAAGAGAGCATAAAAAAGGGGAAAATGTAGTGGCAAACAAAGGAGTACTTAGCTCCTTGTTTCAAGTCTTCAGTGTCTTTGTGTCTTGCCTGTGATTATGTCAGGTCTTTGTTAGAAACAGAAGCTTTGAAGGCCATAGTGGGAAGAATTTGCCATATAAAAGCAGTAGCACAAGCTGGGGCCAAGAAGAACAGGGAAGAAGAATGGCTGTGATTCTGGCACTTTGTCTATGTTGAAGTTACTTTGTCAGACCTGTCTGCTGATAAAGGATGATGCTGTTTTTGTAGAAGCCTTGGGAACTTCCTGATGATTCAGAAGCCCTGAAAGAGGACTTTCCTGCTGTCTGTTTTCAGAAGTACTGAAGGAGGGTTTTACTGATGTTTTGAGAGGTCCTGAGATTTTGCTGATTATTTGGGTTGATTTCTCAGACAGAGAGCCTCTCTGCTTGTCTATGTTGATTTCACAGGCAAAAAGTGAATTGATGACAGTGTCAGCAATGTGTGTGAACATTGTTGTAACTCTGTTAAGCTTGATGTTTGGAACGGGAACACGAGGTGAACCAGGAACTGAAACAGCAGCTGAATGAAGAGCCGAACCACAAACTAGACCAGGAGTTAGATCAGGAGGTGGGATGTGCCTGCCTGTGAATCCAGCTGATGGTTGGGTGAATTCAGACAAGAGCTGAGAGCATGGAAGAGGAACCATGGAGTTTGGGAGTCAGCCTTGAGTCGAGATGAAAGGACCTTTCCTTGGCTACTTAGTGATGAGTGACAAGATCACGAGTTACTGTGACCTAGGGGTGGGAGATTTTTGTTTTCTATTCTGTAGTCCTTAAGGATTATTGAGTTAAGGATGATTGAAAGGCTTTAGATGGGTACTTTGTATTGATTGATTCAGATTGTAACTTACTGAATGATACCTTTTTTTAATAATATGTGGCCACTTTAGTAGCAAGTTGTTATGTTATATTGTTAAGAATGTTGATTTATGGTTTCTGTGAATGTTTTTCTTTAGTTTATTGCTGAATAAATAGAGTTCATTATACTATGTGATAAGAAACTAAAAGCTGTTCACAGCAGCAGTCCTCTGGAGAGCTACTCATGATTGGCTTTACAGAAAGGACCCACATATCCAAAAAAATGTACAACAGTTCTTCTTGTTGTGGCAAAGAATAATATATTTAAGGTGTGCCCATCAATTAGGGAATGGTTGAACAAGCTGCAGCATATGAATGTAATAGAATATATTATTATACTCTAAGAAATGATGAGCAGACATTTCAGAAAAACCTGGAAAGACTGACATGAATTGAAGATGAGTGTAGTAAGCAGAAGGAGAACATTGACCATAATAACAGTAATATTATGTGATCATCAACTATGGTAAATTTAGCTCTTCTCAGCAATAAAATGATCCAAAACAATTCCAAAGGACTCATGATGTTAAATGCTATCCAAAGCCAGAGAAAGAATGAATGGAGTCTCAATGCAGATCAAAGCATATTATTTTCATGTTATTTTTTCCATTTTTTTCTTTTGTTATGCTTCTTTCACAACATGACTTATATGAAAATATTTTACATGATTGCACCCATATAACTTATATAAAATTACTTACTGTCTTAGTGAGGAAGGGATAAAAAGAGGGAGGGAAATATTTGGAATTTAAAATCTGATGAAAATGAATGTTAAAAATGAAAATAAACTCTAGACGCTATAGACAAACATGTGTGTGTGTGTATACACACACAAATGTATATGTATATATGTATGCATTATATATGTATGTGTGTGTTAAAAATGGATTTATATGTAATTGAGAAAAATAAAAAAATTCTTAAAAATCTTGAACATGTAGAACAATGAGGTGAATAAAAGAAGATGAAATCCATGAGGGCCCTCCTTTAGGGAAGAGATTCTCTAAGGCTTTTACTCTATCCGTGAATTATTTCTTTTCTTTTGGTAATCAGCCAACAACACATTGGAGTCTCCATGCCTTGAAGTATGTGAGTAATGCTGTTCTTGATGAAGAGAAAATTCATGATATCTTTTGGTTTCCTTCTCTTATTTTCATGAAAGATACCTTCTTTGTGTATGCAGAATACTTTGTATCATCATCAACAAAAAGTATTTGTTAAAATTCTGACTTTGTGCTAAGTATATTACCAAAATTGCATCACACAAACTGCACAACAATCCAGGGAGAGAGGTGTTATTAACAACCCCATTTTATAGCAACACTTGTTGCACAGTGTGTCACTACTTCTCCCTGTTTTTTTTAATGAAAATTTGTACAATGAAGAGAGATTCAGAGTGGACTAGAGTAGACACGAGGTCACTCTAATGATCAGGGCAGCAATTGACAATGTCAAGCTCATTCGGACCCCTTTGAGTCTTTAAAAGAGAAGTGGTCTTCCCAGTGTCTGTGGTCTGGATGTCTGCTCTTTGGCCATGACTCCGAGTAGCTGGGACACACAAGAAGATATGACCACCCCATGGACACCTAGGAAAAAGACTGAGGGAACAATGGACAGGCCATCAAAGCTCCAAAGATTATGTAGTCTTGGAAACTGCCCTTGTCTACAAGACTTCAATAAAAAGCTTGGGGTACAAATCTGGCATATGTGGACAACCTACAGAAGTCTTTCTCATGTGTAGCAGCAAGGACCCAGGGTCGCTGCCAACACAGGTTCTTGGATCTGCTTTGATAAAGGAAAACAACTCAAAATGGGTTAACAAGCTTACTTTAATCAGTCAAATATGTATCGTTTACCTAGTTCAGGGGAAAAAGGTCAGCACCCCAAACTTCAGAATACACAGACAGAATTATCAAGTCAGAGAAACAGATAAAGTAGACAGTTTCCAAACTGTCCAACCATTACATCCATACCAAATCAACATCTGGGTTTCAACATCTGTTTTTTTCAATGCTGAGGGGGGGCTCTCAACAACGGCTTCCCAGAATCCAGATGAAATCACAGAACACTTCTCAAAGTGAGCCCCCAAACAAAGCTACACATCAGGGCTTATATAGCCTTCTCCTGGCTCAGAGAATGTAACAACCTTATTGACTCACTGGCCAATCAAGAAGTATCTACTGAAAAAGAAGCCTCCCTCCCCAGGCTCCAGGTGCACTTTAGCCTAGGGGCAGGGAAGATCTTACAAATTTACATTCCCATTATACCATGCCAAAGGCACTGGAAAGAGCCAGAGATTTCTATTTATAACAGAAGGCAACAGGGTAAGCTTGAATACGGAGACAATTCCCAATTCTCCCTGGGTGAGCACTAGCAAGGTGGGATGATTTTGTTGTTTTTCCTTCTTGTTGTTAGAGTTCAGTTTCCCAGGCTCAGGATAAATTGTAAACAGCTGAATGATTAATTTGCTTTGAACCCTGATAATTCACAGCTGTCTTGAGTCAAGTAGCTTCGTACCTTCTGACTCTGAGCCAATCCGGGGCTGAATCTTTGTAATATATTCTTATATTCATGAGAAGGATATTTTGATTTCCTGGTCAAGACTCTGAGTAGCAGCATGTTCAGAGCCCCCTCGACTCTGATTTGCCCAAGGTCACACAGTTACTAAGCAGCTAAGACAGGATTTTAACTCAAATCTTCCTGACTCCAGATGCAACACTCCATTCCTTCCACCACAAACTGCCTAGTGTAGATGTCTGTGCTCCCTTGATCCAGTGATATACAAAAAGTATAACAATATTGCTATGTTCAGACAGCTGAAACCCTGTCTGTTGGTCTCTATCCTAATTTCTCTGCTTTTTATTTTCTGTGTTTGTGTGTTTGTACATGTATCCCTGGAGGTAAAGGGAAAAGTATCAGTAACAGTTTCATTTATGATGTGATCTTTGATCTGAGCATTGAAGGTCATTAGAGATTATAGGAAACAGACATGAGGTGAGTACCTTGCAGACAACACAGAGATTCTGTACAGACTTTGCATTACCATAGTCTGGCCAAGAAACAAGTTCTTCCTCCCAACTCATGTATCTTTGTTGATCCTAGACCCACCATTAAATTTACTCAGGCTCAAAACTTTATATCTATGTCTTAACTTAGCTCTTAGTACTGATATTCAAAGGATAAGTAAGCCCCTCTCAGTGTCTCTGAATTACAAGCATTGCTTTTTATTCCTATTGCTATCAAACAATTTCAAACCTCTGATTATACAATGCTATTTGGGAAGGATTTTTTTTCCCCTTTACATCAAACTTAAATCTCCCTTTCTGAAATTCCCATGCTTTTCACGTATTTCTGCCCTCTGGTGTCAAAAAAGAACAAATCCAATGTCCCTTCCACATAAAAAAATCTTACAGATATTTGAAGACTTTGAAAATGCCCTTCCCAGGTCTTCTTTTCTTTACATGAAATGCCACCACTCCTTAAAAGGATCCTCGGATGCCAGTTCTCTCACTCTATTTCCATTTTCTGTAGATATTCAATCCATTCTCTTTTTTTTTTTTTTTTTAA
>NW_027185852.1:1277814-1321942 GCF_028583685.1 Petaurus breviceps papuanus | reverse complement strand
CTCTTCTTTTTTTTTTTTTAAGCAATCGGGGTTAAGTAACTTGCTCAAGGTTACATGGCCAGTTATTTCTGGGTGTGGTGCTGAGTGTCTGAGCCCGGGATTCGATCTCCAGGTCGTCCCAACACTGGAGCCGGTACTCTTACTCGCTGAGCCACCTGGCCACCCCTAAGCAATTGGGGTTAAGTAACTTGCTCAAGGTTACACAGCCAGATGTTTCTGGGTGGGTGCTAAGTGTCTGAGCCCAGGATTCCATCTTCAGGTCTTCTCAACACTGGAGCCGGTGCTCTTACTTGCTGTGCTACCTGGCCGCCCCCAACATTCAATCCATTCTCAAATGGGTAATATATGGACAACTGAAAAGACTAGTCCAGCTGTGAAAAGACAAGAGCAAAGTAACAAGACCTGGCACCTCCGTTGTTGTGATAATGTTCTACTTACTATAACCTGAGCTTATGCTAACTGTCTTGTTCATGACTTTGTGCTGTTGACCTATAGTGTTTTTTTAGCCTATAAAGATCCTTTGATGTTTATTTCTTTTCCTTCCTTACTCATCTTGTACTTATAGGCTCATGCTTTTTAATCTAAGTGTAAGATTTTAAAATTGTCTTTATTCAATTATATCTTTCTAAGTTTTATTTATTTTTAGCTAGTTCATAATTTTAAATAAAAACTTTCCTATGAATTTGTGAGACAGCACTTCTCCCAGATTTGTGCCATATTAAAATTTGATAAACATGTCATCTATGTTTTTACCTAAGTCATTGATTAAAAAAATAAATAGCATAGGACCAAGTTTTAAAAAAAAATCATTTGGGAATTCTACTAGAGACACCTGCTCAGATGAATTTAAACCATCTAGTACCTATCTCTTCAACATGTTTGAATCCATAAAGTTGTCTAGTCTACACATTTATATCAATAAACATAAACAAACATACACATATAAAACAACAAGAGAGAATTTGCTGTGGGCTTTGCTAACATTTCATAAAACTTGATCAAAAGAATTCTCCTTTTCGGTACCTGGGTAACCTTGTAAAAAAAAAAAAAGAGAGAGAAAGAAATGAGCTTCATGTGTCATAATAGCTCCTTGATGTAACTAACTATGCTGAATCATTTACAATGGCTTCTTCCTTTTCTGTCTTATTATCATCCATTCTTTTAATAATACATTCTAGAATTTAATCAGGAATCAATATCAAGTTCACTGTTCCATAGTTTGCAAATTCTATTCTTCTGCATTTCTTAAACATTGGAACATTAGCCCTCTGTTAGTAATCTGGCACTTCTCCATCATCTATTAGAAATCACCAACATTGGCTCAATAATCACATCAGATAGTTCTTTCAGCACCCAAGTATGGGGCAGGAAGATATTGAGCCCTTCATGGGCAATTAAGTCTTCTCTTTCCAATGACCTCTTTTGAGGAGGGCATTAGCATTTTTAAAGCCATTTTTGTTCTCTTTCTAAATTAAAGATCATTTTCCTTCACAGAGAAAATGAGCAAAATGTGACCAATTCTTCCTTGTCTAAATTGCTGGCTATTATCGTCCCCTTTGTTATGTGTATAAATGCTATTCCTTTTTTCTTAATTATTATTTTCTTTCAAATCACTGAAATATTAGTGGAGTGACTGACGGATGGCCCTTCAACTGAAAACCTGGATTTGTATCTGCAAAATTCATTATTGCATTCCTGGACCTGATCAATTCAAGTCAACTACCATCCAGACAAATGGGATGATAGATTGATACAATCACACTGGGGGTGCTGTTACTTTGCCTGAAGACAAAAGTTTTTTAAGTAGATCAACTAAATTTCACAGAGTTTATCTAATTGGATTTGTACATTAATGACATTATTAAAAAAAAAAAAAACTCCCAAATCTCCCTCTTGAATTTTACCCCCAAAAGCAATGCTTTAATCAGGCAAATGTAAGAGATTCTGAAATCTCATGAGTTAAATTTCTGCCCAAATTATCCAGGCATTTTCAAATTAAGGAGAAAAATGATTGACATTTGGTTTCATTTTGGTTTTAGGGATATCTAAGAATTTGAAAATATTTTCAGATATTTAATAAATCCATAATGTGACAGGATTCATCTGTTCTCAATTAAAATGTCTAATTTGACAAAAGAGACATGTTGTCCCAACTTGAAAGTGCTTCCGTTTTGGGTTCATTTTGGTTTCATATCCATTTGAATCAAGTTAGTGACCCAGACAGTTCACCAGGAGCCATGTTTCCTGTCATCTCAACAATAATACCATATATATATATATAATCTATTTATTTAAATGTTTGGTCATTGTTGAGTTGACCATGTTCACAATAAGACTATTCCCTTAGTGGAACTCTGCTGATTAAAAGAATGTGTATATACCATTCTTTTCAGAATAGAAAACCAGCCTTTGCTAATGTGAACAGAATGTACAGTCTTTCACTTTGCTATATTCACACTCCTTAAAGACATCCACTAGAAGGAAATGTCTGTGGGTGGAATCCAAAAGAAGCCAAAAGGAGAAAGAAGGAAAGAAAGAAACTAAAGGATGTCTAATAACCACTTTGTCCTTTTTATTTTGGAGTGTATAAGGCGGTTGGGCCCAACCTCTATGCTAAGCACTGTCTGGGACTGGTCTGCTAGCAACTGATAAATTAAAAACAATTTAAGTTGTGGGGGAAAGTTATAGCTTCAAAGTGATTGCAAGTTTTCAGAGTGTCCTTACCCATTGAGCTAATTATCCTCTCTTTGTAACCCAGCTACAACTCAATTATTTCACTTAATATAAAGGATCAACAACTATGGTAATCGCAGCCAATGGAGAATACAGAGAACACATCCCCCCTCCCCCAAAGTTGGGATGGACCTTTTGAGTCAGCTTTCCAGAAGATCCAGACAAAGAATGGGCAGGCTTGCATGACAGCAATCCTCCTTATTAGAATGAACAAATCAGCCAATGAGAACATAATGCCATTCAATTATGTCAAGAAAAGGTGTGAATTATAATCCCTGAAGCCCTGGCAGATCTTCTTATTAGTGAAATAGTTCAAATCAGAGCTTGTTTTAAGAGAGGGAAAAATGTTGTAACAAATGAAATATATACTATGGACATTTCCAGAGCAGATTGAAGAAAGGGTACAAAGCAAAGAACTCTCTGTAATTTTAAAGCTCATCCAGGGGAAAGGGGGGCATTGTGAGTAGAAAGTTTGAATTAGAAACACAGAGTTTGCAAAACTCATTAAATATTTTGAGTTGAAAGGACCCTCCCTAGTTATCTAGGTGAAATTATACCCAGAGAGGAACTCCCATTAGTAGGGATCACCTAAATCCTCCTGAAAGGCTCCTAAGGAGAAAGAAGCCAGCAGTTCTCAAGGAAGCCCACTGTCCTTTGGGGAAGTTCCACATATTATCAAGGTTTTGTGGTCATTTTGTTTTGTTTTCTGGAAAATCAAACAATTTGCCTCTTTGTAACATCAACTCATGTTTTCTGCTGTCTGGGCACAGATGAGAGAAGCTGGAAGTCTTTTTGACATCAAAACCCTTCACATTCTAGATGTTTCCCATTTTACCCGTGTCCTTCTTAAACCTCAGTGACCAAAACCTGCCCTACCTCTGAAATGTGCTGAATGAGAAATCTTTCACTGCTCAATGATGGGACCTGTTCCCTAGTATTTACCTGCTATAAGATACTGTTTTAGAAAAAATAAAGAAATACAATAAATTTGGATTCAGAAAAATAGGTTCAAATCCTATCTATCTCTGCTCCTTACTCAGGCAAATCATTCCATTCCTTTGGGCCTCAACTTCCTTATCTATAAAATTTCTATCTATAAAAATTTCTACCTATAAAATTTCTATCTATAAAAAAATAAAATCTATGAAATTTCCTTATCTTAAAAATGAAGGAATTTGACTATTTGTGGGGTCCCTTCCAACTTGAAATCTCTAAGCCTTAAGCACAAGTCATAGATGTGATCTGATCTGTGGTGGTGGAGTAATTTCCATACCTGCAGTTGCCAGGACTAAAGAAATCCTAAATCCTTCCTCGAATGTACAGTCAAAAGAGCTCTGGAATTCTAATTCATTTTTAATTAATTTTGGCTTTACATCTCAGTTCTAATACTTAATATCTGTGTGACCTTAGTCAACTTACAGAAGCTCTCTGGGACTTAAATTCTTCTCCGCAAAATGAGGTGGTTGGACTTTCTAATATTAATGCAGCTGCTTAAAAACACTTTCAGTTTTGAAAAGCACAGAAAGATATGACTTCACTTGACTTGTACTTTAAAGACTTAGATCTCATTGGTATCCCCATATTACAAATAAAGAGACTGAGACCTGGCTTCGAAAGTTCCTTCCAATTCCAAATCAATGAGAGAGAGACAGAGACAGAGACAGACAGTAGGGAGTGGCAACATTTATGCTAGCTCTAAAGCCCCAGATCCAAATAAAGGCATTCAGGATAAGTAAGGAGGTGCCCAAAGACAAAGGTTTGTGTGAAGGGAGTTTTAGGGAAGGCCATGAGCCTCATGAAGCAAAGCATGCTAAGTGAGCATGGCCAGAAGTCTGCTTCCTCAATTTGTACAGCTCTCTCACATTCTACCATGACAGGAAGCTGATGGGCAAAACCCTCATACCCCAGCTCATTGATGGACTTTTCATTAGAGCAGGCATGGGATACAGCAGCCTCAAAGAAACCTGGGCTGGAATGCAGTCATTATAGCCATGGAAAGGCATCGTTTATACGGGCACGGAAAAGATATGGCTGCACAGAGAATGTGACAAGATGGGTATTACTGAGTTATCAAAAGGGCTGAAGTCACCAAGTCTCTGCCATATCATTCATCAAGGAGCGCCATTAGTATTCATGAGGCCCCCACCCCTGGCAGCACCAAAGAGCCACCACAGAGCTTTCTCTTTAAAGCACGTGCCTGCTGCATCACTTAGCCTGTTTCTGTCTGTCTTTGTTGGTCTGTGTGAAGGCCGATCAGAGGCAGCCTGGGACGGAGAGGGACAATCTGTCTCTACTGTCATTCCTTTGAGAGAAGAGCGCTGGGACTAGAGAAGAAAAACGTTGACTTTGAGGCCAGTCTGTGACCTTGCCTGGTACTTGTGTTGGCCTTTCTCTTCGTTCTGTCAAGGGGAAAGCACGCACACATCACCAGCCAGGGCTCAGCCCAAACGAAGCCGTCCTGTGAAGCTTCAGGACATCTCCATCTAGCCTGGCTTAAACAGGCCCCTGGACAGATGAACCCCCAGACTTTACATCTAGCATCTCTTTAATTGAGATGGGGAGTCCAGGAGGGTTTGGTTTGTATTTCAATAGTTAAGTAAATGTCATTTGAAAGAATAGGTGTGGCCTCTCTGAAGGCAGTTGGAAGCAATGTGACCCATTATAAAGAGTGCCAAGTTGTAGAATAAGAAATCAACATTTGAAACCTGGCTGTGCCAAGAATTTTGGGTGATCATAGATAGGGAAGTCACTTTGTCTTCATATGGATTCATATGGCAAAGGAGGGGGCTGGACAAGCTGATGGCCTTCACAGAGGAGATTCACAGACAGATATCAAGGTGGACTTGGATGGGAAAGACACATCTTTCTTCTCACTAACTTTTTGTTTCCTTTGTACCACCAAGTATTTTATTTTATATATTTAGAGATATTGTTCTGAAAAGGAGCCTGGAGGTTTTTCAGTCTGTCAAAGGGATGCATGAATCCAAAAAAGGTCAAAACCCCCTGAATTAGATGATCTCTAAGCACTCCTTTCGGTCGTGTCTGGAGACCATAGCACATGAGGGTTGCTTGAAGGAACTAGGGATGTTAGTCTGGAAAAGAGAAGTTTTCCTGCAAGTGCCCTACTCTTCTTCCTGTTAAGGGAAAGCCCTGTGTCGGGTTTGATGATCCTAAAACTGAGGTCTCAACTTCGGCGGATCAAAAGATATAATAATTAAAAAGGACTTAGTAGAGTGCAGGATACAAAGGAGGCCTTTCATGAATGCTGGATAAACTGAAATCTGGCAGGTAAGTATAATGGAGCCTTGGCAGGTGGCCCTCACCATCCATTGAACAATCCCACCATCCCCAGCTTCTGTCACTCTCTTCTATGGACCAGCCCTGCCCAATGGGCAGGCACATTCGTAAGGGAAAATACTCAAGGCAACTGAGACTTAGCAAGAACAACAAATAGCTTGCTCAGTGTCCTTCCATGTGGATGCTGTCAGGCGAGCAATGGTAACCTTCCCTAGAGCTGTTGCCCTTGCCTGCTTTGAAGCATGCAGGTGATTTGCGTGATTTGATTTTTCAGTCGTGTCTGACTCCATGACCAGATTTTGAGGGTTTCTTGGCAAAGATACTGGAGTGGTTTCCCATCCCTTCTCTAGTTCATTTTAAAAATAAGGGAACTGAGGCAAACAGACTTAAGTGCCCAGGGTCACATAGTTAATAAACGTCTGAGGCTCGATTTGAACTCAGGAAGATGAATCTTCCTGGCTCTAGGTGCAGAACTCCTTGCACAATGGTGCCGCCTAGCCACCTGAGATATTGGAAGGTTGTGCCAATTGTGCTCAAGCTTGCCAGATCTTCCTTAACAAACTGGAAATTCCAGAAGCTGACTAGCTGGTGCATTGGGAAAAGTTCTGTATCTGGAGTCTGAAGGCCTGAGTTCAAATTCTGACTCTACAGTTAACACTTGAATGCCCTTTAGGAACTTTTTCCATCTTCTCTGTTCCTCATTTCCCCATTTATAAAATGGAAACTAGTATCCTTACAAGGTGCTTCCTCATTTTTGTTAGCGAAGTCCAGACTTGGTCTTGCTCAGTTAATCTCCTTGTATCATGGTTATTTTTAATGGAATTCCTCTTGTGACCTCCCGCTCCTAGGTGATTTTTTAAAATAATTCACAGAAACACTGATAATTTTGTCATGTATATATATATATATATATATATATATATATATATCCTTCTTCTAAATGAGGCTATCGATAATGGTGATTAATCACGGCTTACTTCTTTGTTTCTTGTCCAGATTTATTTCCTCTTTGCTTCTTTTGTGAACATTGTTACTTACTTGACATAGCTGTCTTTATTTTGAGCTGTTGAGGACAGGAAGATGGGCCATCTCCCTACTCTTAGGTTAGAAAGAAGGAAGTAAGAGGAATTAGTGCAGCAGAAAAGGCTCCATTGCCAGGTGAGAGACATTGAGGGGCTGGGACTAGGATGATGGAGCAGGTTAAAGGTGGCACTTTCTTGCACTCTCATCCCCTTCACCTCCAGCTTAGGCTTTGCTCGTCCAGCCTTCCTGATTGACCCTCCAGGCATAGGGAAAAGCCTGAATGAAGGCATGTTTAGCATCACATCTAATGCATTGCATTTGAGTCAGATCAGCAGGAATACAGAATTGTGAAGAGGACTTTTGTAAAAATGGTCATGAACACTAGGTAAGAACAAGCAGGTCTTTCTTTGTTTTAAGTGATGAACAAGGATTTTGCATTTGATCTCACAGGCAATCGGCAGCCAGACACACTTCTGGAAAAGAGAAGTCACGTGATCCGAACTGATGAAAGAAATCTTCAATATCACCTACCAATAGGACCCCCTCTGGAAAGAAACAGAGAGTCCTCTAAGTTGACTAAGGACATCATGTGCTCTTAGACCCTGGTCACCTCCAGGTGGCTGGTTAATTGAAGCATCCCCAATTATGTTTATCCTTTTCTTCATGCCCAGGGTAAGATTTGCCACTTTTCCTTGGCCTCTGGAAGGCAAGATATGGGCCCTTGGTCTTCCTTCCATGGCAGAGATATTCAAGCACAGCATATGCCCCAGAAACCCTCCACAATTAAGTCTGAAGGCATCAAACCAAAGGTGACCTGCATGAGGACAGTAACAGGAGCCCTCTCACATGGCAATCAAGTGAAGAGGGTGTGCCATTAAGAGAAGCCACTTAGCCTCCTCTTTAAGGCACTTCAGGAACATTAACTAATTACTCCTCACCACCCCCCCTGCACAGTAGGTAAATAAATGTTATCCTCCCTGTTTGAGGAAACTAAGGTGGAAGTGAAGTGGTTTGCTTCCTCAGGGCCTCGGAGGCAGGCAACGTTGAAACCTAAATTAGGACATTTTAATTTATATTAATTTATTTTGGAAACTGTATTGAATTTGTAATGATAATTCATTAGATTGCATTAATTCCTATTACACAGACTGCCTAGTGCAAGCTACTGTTGGGCAAAGGAGAGGAGAAAAAGAAAACGCCAGAGTCACCAACCCACGTCTTCTGGGTTTTATTGATTGGAGACCCTGAAAGTAGATGCCAGTGAAAGTAGACTATGAGTCTTTCTGTCTAGGCTATGGTGATGACTGAGCTTTTCCTTATTCTAATGAAAGAAGGAATGGATGGTGCATAGAGTGTAGGGCTTGCAGTCGGGAAGACCTGAGTTCAGATCCTGGGTCATATAGTAGCTATGAGACCCTGGCAAGAAATTGAACCTGCATTCTCTTGGGCTCAGTTCCTCACCTGTCAATGAGGAAAGTCAGACTATATCTTCTGGAAGGCCTATTCAGGCTATAAATCTATGATTTCTTAATGTAGCCTAACATTGAGCATTGATGGCTAGAATCCTCTGAAAAGGTAATGAAGAACCTAGGAATAATCAAGGGCCAGCTCGGGTTCCTTCTATTCCTCCTCCTCCTTCCATCGTCACTGTCCTACCTTTGGCTTTAGTCTGCTTCTCCACAAAAGGAGCAAGTTGAGCCAGATGGTGTCTCAAGTCCCTCTCAGGTCTGGATCGGTGAGTTTTTCTTTCTCAAATAGCAAAAATGTTCTGGTTAACCCTGTCAAGTATCATAAAGATTCCTCCAAAAATCAAACTAAAAAATTTAATGTAAAACTTTCCAGTACTGTATCCCATCCTCTACTCTGATTTAGGAATCTGGGAAATAGCAGAGATTAATGCCTAATTGGTTATTCATGAGGATATTTGCATTTGAAAAGAAAGCACATGTGTGACCTCCTGCTGAATAAAATCCAGTGGCTTCTATCACTTGCAAGATCAAATATAAAATCTTCTATTTGGTGTTCAAAGCCTGTAGTCACCTGCCTTTTCCCACCCCCAACACCAGACAAAGACTTTGCAGTATTCGCAGACCTTGTACCCTCTGCCATGGTCTGTGCTCCAGTGATGGCCCCTCCTGGGGGCCATCTCTCCTGGTCCCTCCTCACACAGGCTGCTGGCTCTCCCCCATGACTGGGATGTTCTCCTTCCTCATAACCTCCTGCTTCGCTGGCTTCAGTCTCACTTGGAATCCCAAGCCCCACTTCCTACAGAAAACACGCTCCTTTCAGTGGCTCACCTCTGCTGATCATCTCCACTTTATCCTCAATGTACACAGTTATTTCCATGTTCTCTCATCTATTGGATTGAGAGTTCTTTGAAGGTAGAGATTATTTTTTGCCTTTCTTTTATCCTTGTTGCTTTGCTCTGTACTTGGTACACAGTAGGAATATAATAAATGTTTAGGGAAAAGGGAATTAAATATTTTGTGCCAGGCACTGTGCTCAGAACTTTACAAATACCCCCTCTGACTGTCACGATGACTCTGGCATACTTAGCACCCACCCAGAAACACCTGGCAATGTAACCTTGAGGGAGTT
Organism: Petaurus breviceps papuanus; assembly: GCF_028583685.1. NCBI lineage: Eukaryota > Metazoa > Chordata > Mammalia > Diprotodontia > Petauridae > Petaurus > Petaurus breviceps. The sequence continues at coordinate 1,312,291 of NW_027185852.1, read as the reverse complement.
ACTTAACCCCGATTGCTTAAAAAAAAAATATGTCTAAAATGATGACTCTGGCATACAGTGCTATAGTTTTGCTCATTTTACAATGGAAGAAACTGAGGCTGACAGAGGGTGACTTGGCCAGGGCTACAGAGCTAGTCATTGTGGGAGGGCGGATCTCACCCGATGTTTCCTGACTCCAGGCCCAGCTTCCATTCATTACACCATCCCACTGCCTCTAGCTGTTAGACTAACTGCCTTTTGAAACAAGGTAGTGTTTTGGAAAGGATGACAAGTCCCAAGGGTCAGGTAATACCTGCTTTGTCTGAGGAGAGTTTATTGAGGGAGACAAGATAAGTCTGGTCACTTTGACCTCCAGAACATCTCTCCTGCTTGTCCCTTTTTCTCTATTCACCAGGCCCATGCTAATTCACAGTGCTCATTACTTCTCAGCCAAACCACCGCAATCCCTTCCTAGGCCATGTGTCCGGCCCCCCTGCTCACTCCCCTCTCCAGGCCATATTGCTCAGATCAACAAATGAGTGTCTTTAAATACAGGCAATATCATGTCACAACCTTCCTCAGAAGGTCTTCTTCCTCCATATTGACCCGAAGATAAAATGCACATTTGTCTGCTTCACATTTCATGCCCTTCAGAGAATGTGTCCATCTTTTGTTAACACAATGCTCCAACCCTCACACTTTACTTGTCATTCAAACTGGACTTCTTGCTGTTCCCCATACAAGACTCCATCTCCTGTACCCAGACATTAGCTAAGTGATCTCCTCCAATTTGGCCTGGGTGGTTCCCACTTCACCTCAGCTAATGACAAGCTTCCTTCAAATCCCAGCTCAGATTCCACCTCCTACCCAAAGACTTTCTTGGTTTTCTCCTTACTCTCAAAGACTTTTATAAATACTCCTTCCTTCCCCTAATTACTTCATATTTACTTTGTATATACTTAGAGATGAAGGTCCTTCTAGTGGATAATTTGCTGGATTCACAAAAATATGAATTAAAATCTTGCCTTAGACAATAGCCGTGTGACCCAAGGTAAGTCACTTGAAACTTCTGAGCTTCAACAATATGTGTAAAATGGGAGGAGGGGGTAATAACAACATCTCCATCTATAGTTGGAGAAATTATCTCCCATCTCTCAATCTCCATCTTAAGGAGAATTTGTTAGCTTGGCTTCCATGAGAGACTAGAGAGAATGACATCTAGCCCAGTGAGACTGCAGGTCAAATAAAATGAATAACTGTACTAAAATGAAAATAAATATAGGAGTGTGCTGCGGGAGATCACACCTCTGAGCTGATCCAGTGCCTCGCTTAGCCAATGGAAGAATTGGTCTGCTGTACAAGGAAAACCATTGACTGGACTTCCCCTGAAGGGAGCATTTGTTCAGTGAAGCTATCAGTGCTCACTTCCTGGCATGTGCTAAACACTGATGGTCAGCTGGAAAGCTCCCCCAGTGCCAGCCTTACAGTACCTGCCTGGGGAAGAAGACTTCTCACCATTTACTCACACAAGATGCTTCAAGAATGGACCTTTTATCCCGTCACCCACCTTCCTATGCTATTGTGAAGACTGGATGAGATGATGTACATCAGTCATTCTCTAATCCTTAGAGTACTAGATGAGGGATGATCTTGCTTGGCATCCTTCTCTGTGTAGATGCTGCTTCTCCAAGCTGTAATGTCTGTGGTGATAGTGCCTAGAGAGCAGCAACTATCTGGGGCTTGTGTTTGCATCCGAAGTACCCAGTATATTGCTTAACATATTAAACACTTAATAAGCACTGATTGAATAAATGAATGAATGAATGAATGAATGATTAATGAAGGGAGGGAGCTTTCCATTCATCACCCTTTGGTTCCCAGCACATACTGCAGCCCTTACCACAGAGAGCCAGCCTGAGACAAATTCATTTTTTAATTCTTTTATTATTAGAAGATAGTATTTTCTACTGAGTCAAATGGGAAATGTTTGAGATGGGCCCTTCAAAGGGGTGTACATATAGTACCGTGTTTCCCCGATAATAAGACCTATCCCGAAAATAAGCCCTCCCCTTACTGTGTAAGATTCCTCTAAAATAAGCCCTCCCCCCAAAATAAGCCCTATTGAGATTGCTACTGTAGTGAAGGTGATCCCCTGCACTACACATTACATCGCCCCTCCCCCCCATGAAACGCACGCCGCCCTCCAAGCTGCATCCAATTAGAGCTGCAGCAGTGAGCGCGTCATCCTGTTCTTCCCCAGTGATTTGCTTATTGAATAAAGGTACATTTTTTTGTTCACATTTACCTGTTTATTAAAATTGCTGTCAATGTTCATTAAAATAAGCCCTCCCCTGAAAATAATCCCTCTGGTGTTTTTCTGTCCAAAAAAATTAATAAGACAGTGTCTTAATATCAGGGAAACACAGTAGGTATTCAATTATATGTTTGGAGAGTTTGGTCAGGACATTCTAAGCAAGTCTTTCTCCAATACTACCTTTTTGTAGTGATGGCAATGAAAATGACAGATATTATTTGGTCACAGTTGTTTTTGTGTCCTATTACTGCTCCATTAGCTCTCTCTCTCTGTCTCTCTGTCTCTTTCTCTCTCGCTCTCCCTCCCTCCCCTCTCTCTGTCTCTCTCTCTTTCTCTGTCTGTCTGTCTGTCTCTCCTTCCCTCCTCTTGCTCTCTCTGTCTCTCTGTCTCTGTCTGTCTCTCACACACAAACACACACACACACACACCACAATTCTCTGCACTTTTCTGTCAACATGTTCACCATTTCCTTTAATAACATCTAACAGAACAGACAGGAAGAAAAAAAAATCTTTAAACAATCCCTCAATCACTGTGCAAAGGGCACTTCTTTCTTATGACTGGGATTTCTGTCTTTTTCTCTGCAGGACTCTCTCTACTTTTCTCTGTAGCTGTAACTTTCACAGAGTGCATCAGAACAGAGCAAAATTTTATGAAATGTAGGACTTTAAATACTCACAGATTCTGAGCATCACAGAAGCTCAGAGGTGAAAGGAAAGTCAATAGTCATGCATTCAATCAATGCTCCCCCCAAGAGGCCTGTTACATCATATGTGAGGATTTTTCTGTTCTTTCTTAAATATTTTAAAGGAGAAAGAATCAAATGCCTCTTGTTTTTGGGTGATTCTATCTTGGAAAACTCTAACTGTAAGAGGTTTAATATAAAAAGAAAGTGATATCTATGCATTTTAAATCTTCCCTTCCCCTCTCCTTCCCAGCGTTCCTCCTCCTTTCTTTCATGTGGGCCACATAGGACAAGCCTGATTCCTTTTGCACATGATGCTGGATGCTGCTTATGGCACCGGAAGTCCTCACTCATGCCCCTTCTGAATCTTTTCTTCTCAAGGCTAAACAGTCTGCATTCCTTCACTGTACCTTGTTGGGCATTGACTAAAGGTCGTTCACCATCCTGGTTTGTACAAATGTAAATGCAGAGCTTGTGGTAACAGGAAGAACAGGAACACTTGGAATTTCCCTCTTGAATTTGAAACTCCATTTTCCCACTTGGCCTCCATTTCAATCAAAGCAACCATTCTTGTCTGTCTGGTACACCTCACCCTGGAATTCATCTCTCCCCTCCTCTTCACACCACCCTTCCTCATGCAGAAGTAGCATTCTCCAGAAGACTTTACTAAAAACATAAAGTAGGGGGTGAGGACTATGGTTTTCTGTGAGAGGGCAATGCAGAGAAAATTTGCTGGCAGGGCTAGTACAGTGCGCCCCAAAGTCAAAAAGAAGGAAGAAGAAGACACAAACAAACAGAATTCTCCTCCATCTCTGTTGGGGGAAGGGCGCGACAACAATGCTCGGGACTTTCAGTCAGGTACAGTTAGTAGCTGCCTAAAGCAGGATGCTATTCATATTCTTTTGACTCACTCTATTCGCCATCCCCTGTACCACCTAGATGTCCACAAGACATTCTGGCCTATCCAGCACCTTCAGAAGAGAGAAGCGATGCTCTGTTCTTGAGCAAAATATCACGGGCGGCAAAGGACTCCGTAGGCAGACCCTTTGCATATTAGACACATTCTTCATCTGGGATTTAACAAAATCCATAGACAATAATCACAAAGGAAGCCTTATCCAACCGTGTATCATGAGAGCATTGATGGAGCACTGGAGTGGACCCAGAGTCAAGAAGGCCCGAGCTCATCTTTGGCAGAAGCGAGTCATGCCAACTTCACTCAAATCACGCTTTATAACACTTCCCCACCCGGACCTGGATTCTGCCTTGAGTGCTCTGGGCTCTAACTGATGAGCAGATTATGCTGTTTCTCCCCCAGGTGTGTACGGGGTGTCCAATGAGGACTAAACCCTCTGGGCTGAGGACTGCTTATGCACCTTTCGTGTCCCCTTCACTCAACTCCCACCTGTGGCTCCTAGAAACTGTCACTCATGAAGCGGCCATACCCTGGTAGATGGGATAAACCAGAGGTCATTGTCAGGCCCTAGGTGAGATAGAGGGATGTCCACCCCAGGAATGGGGATACTGCCCCCAGAGGCATGGGCAGATGAGAACAATTTGTTCCAATAGCCACAAATGTGGCTAACACCCAGGTACCTTGAAGTTCTTAGAACTTGGTCAGATAGGTATCAAAGATGTCTATATCCACAGCATTCCAAGCTATCACCCGGCACCTTGACCCTTGTCTTGCTACTGAACTTCAATGGCTCTGGAAGAAAGTGAGACTGATGGATTCGTGCAATTGTGCCTCACTGAAGTCCGGTTCCCACATGGGTAAAGATGTCACCCCACGATGTCATCGTTCTTCCGTGAAAGCAACACCGAACAATGTCTCAGCCAGAACCAGGTCTCCCTATGGCTTTCTAGCCATTTTCAGACCATTCTGCTATGGATACACACCCACGCCCCCTCCCACTTCCTGAAAACTTTGTGGCATCTTTATGTTTCCATTTTCCCCCTTAGCATGGAGATCCTTAAGTGCAGGAATTCTCTTCATAATCCATTTTTGTGTTTGTTTATATATTGCATTAAGACAATGCCTTCTCATAATAGGCACTTAAGTTATTTTTCATTACCTAGAATTTTCTCATTCATTCATTCATTCATTCATTCGTTCGTTTGTTCATTCATTCATTTCTTCAAATGTTGACTCTAAGAATTACTCCCTTAGTCACTTTATCAGTCTGAACCTGTGTGCACATTAGTAAATAGTAAAAAAGAACACATATAGTACCTGCATCACAGAGTTATAATGATGCTGAAAGGAACTGAATCATATAAAATGGTTTGTAAACTTAAAACACAATAAAGGGCAGGTTATTATTTATGAGTAACTATTATCAAGCAAACCCAGTATGTTATGAATCAATGAAGGAGTTAAATATCATTAGCATGTTTCAAATAAAAAAATAAAAATTGAAAATTATGAAAATTAAAATAAAAAATATTCAACTGTGGTTCCATGGTTTATTAAGAAAGTCAGAATGGTGTAATGGAGATGGTTGTGGCTTTGGAATTTGAAAGGATTGGGTTTGAATTACTTCTGACTAAGGCTGGCTATGTTACTCTGTGCTCTAGCAGCTACGTAAGAATGGCAATTCCAAAAAGGATGGCAACCTGTTTTGGTGAAGGGTGTTTTCTCAAAGGGGGGCAGGGAGGAATGTCCCATATCAATGAAATCTCAGGTTCGATTTCTATACCTATACCTAAGAAAAGGGTAGTGAAAAGGGGGCTGAACTTAATATTAGGGGAAAAATTAATTTGAACCTTGGGGCTGACATTCACCAGCTGAGTGAGAGGGCAAGACAATTCAGCTCTAGGAACGTCAGTTTTCTTATCTGTAAAATGGTGGTAATGATGCATTCATGCCTCCTTCACAAGAGTGTTGTGGGAAAACACTGTAAACCAGCAATTATTATAGAAATTAAAGTTATCTCTTTTTTAAGTGTGATGATCAGAAAGTACAACCTAATTAATCTGGTTTTGGTGCTGTTGGGGATGGTGTTTGTGGGTATTGCTGTTGTATCGCTCCTTGTTGCATTGGTTGTGGCTATAGTTCTTGTACATCTATCCAGACCTTAGACTTGAGAACTCAATGAGAAATAATAGTCAATGGAGGAACCCCAAGTGCATGGCTACCTTGGAAGTGGAGCTAATGCCTCATCTTTCAGGTGAAGAGGAATTTGGGGAGCAGAATGATGCTCTAAGACTTTGGAATATTTTAGGAGAAGCGGCTTTTCTTTTAAGAATCCGTGGGTTGGACTTTTCCTTTTGGGCACAATGACCGATTCCCCATGTCCATCAATCTGACGTTAGGATAAGAGCTGGGGCACAGGACCTCCAGGACAATGGAGGAAGAGATGAAAGAGATGTGGACAGTAAAAGAATCAGTACTAAATGTGCAGGTGTCAGCTCCAAAATGCTGGAGAGTTTACAGCTTAATTTTATCTACGGCAGCTACGGAAGAAAAAGGAAAGTGACTTGTTCAATCTAGCAATCAAGGTATCCATGTGCATGTCAATACCAGTCTCATTTCCAATGAAGCTTTTTATTGTAATTGTGTTGTGAAAGAATTGCCCACAGTACATATGGTTTTTACTAGACTTGTAGAACTCATTTCATCTCTAGTAGCCATTTGCACATAAAGATATGAAAACAAATTTATTCCATTCTCAATGTTTCTATGACTTGAATACCTTGCAGTGATCACCAAACTAACTACATTTTTGTATGTTTGTTTCTTTATTGATTTATTTATACACTTGATGTTCTCTCCCTGCTTGTTTTTTGAGGGCCACATTAGTTCTTTTATTACTCTTAGGGAACTTAAAACAAAATAAGGTATTGAAAGACCACTGAATGTTGAGTCAGAAGGTCTGACTTCCAGCGTCATAACTTAACTACTTTGCAGTGTGACCTTATAGGATCAATTAGTCGATCAGGTAGCATGTATTAAGTGCCTACTTTGTGCTAGGCACAATGCTAAGTATTAAAGACACAAAAAAGATTCAAAACACAGCCCATGCCCTCAAGAGGTTTTCATTCTAGGGATTCAAGGGAAGAACATTCAAACAATATTTGCAAAGTTGGCCCCATACAGAATAATAGGAAATTATCAGCAGAGGGAAGACACTGGAAGGAAGAGGGACTGGGGAAGGCTTTCTTTCAAATGTAGGTTCTTAGCTGGGACTTAAAGGAAGTCAAGGAGGTCAGTAATCAAAGTGAAAGAGGGAGAGCATTTTAGGCGTGGGGACCAGCCAAAGAGACTGCCTAGAGCTGAGTCTTGTCCATCGCACAACCAGGGGGCCAGTGTCACTGGATCAGATAGTAAGTGTCAGAGGGGTGAGGTATAGACACCTGGCATTATAGGAAGATGCTGGGTTAGGAAGGGCTCTGGTTGTGGAACAGGGCTTTTTGTATTTGCTCCAGGATGCAATAGGGAGCCACTGAAGGTTATTGAGTGGTGGGGGTAGCAAATGTGATCATGTCTGTAGTTTAGGAAAATCATTTGGTGGCTAAATGGAAGGTGGACTAGAGTGGGGAGAGACTGAAGTAGATAGATTCCCCAGCAGTTATTGCAGTAGCCTAGGTGTGAGGTGATGAAGTCCCACAGAGGAACATTGGCAGTATATCAAGAGAGGAGATGGTATATTTGAGAGATATAGCAAAGGTGAAGTCAGCAGATCTTGACAATAGTTTGGATACCAGGGATGAAAGACAGTGAGGAGTGAAGGATGGCTCCTGGCTTGGTAGCCTACAGGGTGGGGAGGATAATGCTGTACTCAACAGTGAAAAGGAAATTAGGAGGGGGGAGGACTAAGGGGAAAACCTATGAACTCTGTTTGAGACATGCTCTGCCTAAGATGTCCACCGGACAATCAGTTTGAGGTTTCTGAAAAAGTTGGGGATGTCAGATAGAATGTAAGCAGAGAAGTTCAGGCAGGAAAGGTTGATTTGAGAATCATCAGTATAATGATGGTAATTAAATCCATTGGAGCCAACGAGGTCACTAAATGAAACAGTATAGAGAGAGAAGAGAAGAGGGCCTCGGGCAGAATCTTGAGGCACCTCTATGATCAGAGGGCATTATCTGGAGGAACATCCAGCAAAGGAGACAGGGGAGAAGTGGTCGGAATAGAAGAAGAACCCAGACAGGGGGATATCCTGAAAGCCTAGAGAGGAGAGTATTAAGGAGAAGAGAGGGGGCCAGAGTGTCAAAGGCTGCAGAGATGTCAAAGGAGGAGGACTTAGAAAAGGCCAATGTCACTTAACGTCTTTGGATCTCAACATTTGTCATCATACAATGGGATGAAGGTTAATGATAGAGGGATTTCACTCATAGGCACCATACGGCTAGCATATTTCACAGGTGCCTTTTACTCACTCTGTACAGTCAATGCCCATATCTTTTGGTATATTTTCCAGAGAAAAGGACTTCTTAACTTACTTTGTGGCATGGTGACCACTCTGGAACTTTGGAAAGCCTATGGACCCCTTTTCTGAATCATGTTTTTAACTGCATAAAAGAAAATGTATATTATAAATATATATTTATATATGTGTATATACATGCATATAACTTTATCAATATTATATGTTATGAAAGATCATGATTATGTTGAAATACAATTATCTTTTTTTTCAAAAAGGAAAGTCAACTCCCCACATCCCAGATCCAGGCTCGCTACTAGAGAGGTTCCCCCCAACATACAAGTCCTTCCTCAGATTTTTCTGTGTCATGGGTTGTAACATGAAGCAAAAGTGTTGTATTTGGCAAAAAAAAGATGCCACCAGTCACAATCATTAATGGTCCTTTGAGACAGATTGTATCACATCCACAACTCATTGTTTCTGGAAATCAGAAGGACTCTACCCAGAGGAGCCCAGTGTTCACTCAGACATGAGTAGGTCATGTTGGAAGAAGAGCAGAGATTTCCTTTCAAGCACACAGTTATTTATGTTTGCAATGCTCTGTGTGTACATAGGAATATGACACATATATAATATGAATTTTTTAAGTATTCAACACATTTTCTCTTCATTTATTATTCAACAAAGTGAACTTGATAATTTTAGATACATTTTTAAATTTCTTGGTCCTGAGTACAAAGACTATTGGATTTTTTAGGCTTTAGTCCCTCCTTTAAGGCACATACGCAGATTTCAAAGGTAGCCCTGATTCCCTATCATTCTCTTGATTGTTCAATATGCCTCACTGCTGATGTCTAAATGATATCTTCCTTCTATGTTTGAGGCACTAAACTTGATATTCTATACTGGTGACTTAAATACACCAAATAATCTGCATCTCCCTTCTCCCAATCCAGCCTCTGTGCTTTCAAAGGAGAACACAGGGCATGAAATAAGCAGTTTTGATGCTCTTGCAGCTGTCATGGCATGAGTTTCTCAAAGCTCTTCACATTACTTCATTCATTCTATGGGCATTTATTAAATATTTCTACAGTACAGGGTACTGTGATTGTGCTGAGGGCACAAGGACAGAACCAATGGAATCCAGCAAGGCCTGTGGGTAGGAATTAGCGAGCAGCTGAACAGGACTTAAGAGAAAGCCAGAGATCCTAAGAGATGGCTATACCTTCCAGGCAGAAGGAGAAGCCTTAGCAATGACAAAGGCAAAGGACCTGGAAGGCCACATAGGGGAATACCACCAGCAAACAATTTGCCTGGAATGCAGTACATAAAGTAGAAGAATGAAAAAGAGGACCAGAGACAGTGGGAATCCCTAAAATATCAAATTAACTGCTCTGCATTTGTAGTGGCAAGCACCCCAGTGTCCCCAGGGTGCCTGCTCACACAGGTTCTTGGATCTGCTTTGTTAAAGGAAAGCAACTCAAAATGGGTTAACAAGCTTACTTTAATCAGTCAGACATATATCGTTTACCTTGTTCAGGAGAAAAGGTCAGCACCCTGAACCTCAAAGTATACAGGCAGAATTATCAAGACAGAAACATCAAGTAGACAGATTTCCAAACTGTCCAACCATTACATCCATACCCAGTCAACATCTGGGTTTCCACATTCTGGGTTTTTCAAAGCCGGGGGACTCTCGACAACGGCTTCCCAGAATTCAGATCAAATCACAGAACACTTCTCAAAGTGAGTTCCAAAACAAAGCTACACATCAGGGCTTATATAACCTTCTCCTGGCTCAGAGAATGTAACAACCTTATTGACTCACTGGCCAATCAAGAAGTATCTACTGAAAAACAAGCCTCCCACCCCAGGCTTCAGGTGCACTTTAGCCTAGGGGCAGGGAAGATCTTCAAAATTTACATTCTTATTACAGCATTCTATTCAAGGGGAATTAGGAATTATAGCCAAGAAAGACAGATTTATGAGAGGACTTCTCCCTTGATTATGGATATCTCATGTTGAGCCCTGACCATATTTATAGACATTCCAGATGAAGGCTTTGGAACCCCCTCAGCACGTCTGGAAGACCCAGTTCTGCTGTGATTCACCACATACATTCCAAATTGGAGGAAGTTTAAAATTTCAGCTCAAGGTTCATTTAAAAAGTCATAGATACACGCACATCTATATTTCCAGGCAAGCTCATCCTCCACCTTCGCTAAAATCTCTCAGCAGGCAATCACTAGAACCTAGCTGAAGAATCTCTGCTCTAGATAGAAAAGACCAATAAAATGAGGTGATGGGATGTATCCCTGAGCAACGCAAGACTCTTTCCCAGTGTTTTGGGAACAGACCTATTTCCCATGGCTAATTCACATGCGACTGAAGCCACCGTTCTTGTCCTCAAGGCTTAGAAAAGGAATAAGACATACTTTTCTGTGTCCTGGGAAATATACTCTGCCTGTTGTTACTTACTGGGAGATACATAATTGAGAAAGAAAAACAGTTATATTTGTGTGACTATATGTATAAAAATATACACATATAGAATACATACACATTTATATTTTATTTAATATATCACACATTATACAGTAGATGTGAGATATATGTGTGTATGTATAATATGTATGTAGATATAGATATAAATGTAGATATGGATTGACTCTCACCACTAGCAGCTTAAGACATTCCTTTATGTTAATGTTAAAATGGTGATATTGGCTTGGATTCCTCTATTTATTTATTTGTTTTTATTTTTCTTGCTTTTTCTTTAGCTTCACAAACACTTAAATTTATTTTTGCTGTTCTGTTAAGGCTATTTTTGAGTCAAAATTTAAATAGTTCTCATATGTAAGAAGTTAAAACTGTATTAAAAAATATGCTTTCTCCTAGCATCCTGCACTGATGCCTCCTTGTGGTGGATAAAGGTCTATGACCTATCACCCCTGTGTCCCTGGAGTATTGGCCACATAATGGATTGCACAGCCTTGCAGAGAACGAACAGGCCATGTCTCATATTGGAAAGCGGACTGACCTTAGAACCAGGAAGACCTGGTCAAACACCTGCCCCTACCATGTTACCCTGGGGAAATCAGAAGATAAGCCCTCAGTGTTCCTGGCAACTCTCCAAACTCTTGTGACAGAGAGAGTGCTAACCTGGATCAGTGGAGAGAGGTTCTCACTTGGGAATTCCCAACCACATAGAAATCCTAGTTCTCTTCCCTTTCCCCAGGCCTATCATCATCAGGTTGAGATGAATTTTAGAGTCTCAGTATTCAGAGAAGAGAACTGTCTGCCTCGTAGGAAGAACAAAGCCTGCATTGATATAAGGAATGATGAAAATATTCCTTAATTCCTCCATAATGAAAAATTCTACAGATATTTGAAATGTTGAAAAGAGTAATGTTGAAACAGGATTCCATGTGTTCTTTTTGCTTTCTAGAGGCTGACTCTTACAATGTAACAGGCTAGACTTTGCTGGCTTCCTACCATTTATCTGTGCCTTTGGTGGTATCTGGTCTGACAGAGAAAATGAGTGGAGATTTATAAAGGTCTTACCATGTGGTAAGTACTCTATCAAAAGGAAATTCAAACATATGAAAGGAAAGACCTTCCCCTCCTCCCCCGCCGCCAGCAAAGAATCACTATATGTCCCACTAATGGGAGAGACACAACACATAGGAAAGTAATGACCAGGAAAGGTCCCTTCGGTAAAGTTAGGAGGATGAAGAGGAGGGCCACAACAAAATAAATGGCTCTACCCCTTAGAGACGTGACATTTCATTTCCAAATTCCATGCCTCTCCTATGCCTGGAAAACTCTCTATTTTCTAACCTCCAGCACCTGACTTCTTTAGTCTGCACTGAGACTCAGCTCACATCCTACCTTCTGCATGAAGCCTTTCTCAGTCCCCTCTTTGTTTCACTAGTATCCTCCCTCTGGCATTATCTATGTCTCACATGTACATCAGTAAATTGTACCTCTATTAGAATATTAGCTCCTTTAGGGTAGAGTACCTGCATTGTCATCCCCCTATTTAGCACATTGCCTGGCACGCTGAACGTATTGAATAAATGTGTGTTTAAAGATTCATTAAATGACTGGCTACAATTATTATCTCCTAAGAGGTTGCCATTTAAAACAACCAAACATGAAAATTTTTGAAGGATCACTGAAATCTAGAATTTACCTTTCACTTGGCTTTCTTACAGGCATTCTTTCCTTATGTAGTAGCAAGCACCCCAGTGTCCCCAGGGTGGCTGCCAACACAGGTTCTTAGATCTGCTTTGCTAAAGGAAAGCAACTCAAAATGGGTTAACAAGCTTACTTTAATCAGTCAAACATATATTGTTTACATTTTTCAGGGGAAAAAGGTCAGCACCCAAATTTCAGAGTATACAGAGAGAATTATCAAGACAGAGAAACAGAGCAAGCAGACAGGTTTCCAAACTGTCCAACCATTACATCCATACGAAATCACAGTTGCCATCAACATCTGGGTTTTTAAAAGCTGGGGGGCTCTCAACAAAGGCTTTCCAGAATCTCATCTGATCAAATCACACAACATTTCTCAAAGGGAGGCCCAAACAAAGCCCTCCATCAGGGTTTGTATAGCCTTCTCCTGACTCAGAGAATGTAACAACCTTCTGGACCCACTGGCCAATCAAAAAGCATCTACTGGAAAACAGCCTCCCACTCCAGGCTCCAGATGCACTTTAGCATAGGAGCAGGGAAGATCTTAAAAATTTACATTCCCATTACACCTTATTATTAGTTTATTTAAGTTAACCAAAATTAATTGGCTTTTAGAAAGAAATGTTTACAAAAATGATTGAGGAAGAATAGTAATTACAAACAATCCCCAGATGTCTGTGAACTGTACTCCCACAAATGTGCAGGTTCAGAGGCAGGAGAAATGTAGGCTCAAACTTAGAGATTATGAGTGACAAAGGAATAACTCACAGTTTGTGGAGTCCTTTTGTATATTGAAGATCTCAAGATTATCCTATAAGGGGTAGTGTGGGTTTTGTTGTTTTGTTTTTCTCTCTTTTTTTCTATTGGATTCTCTTTAGAGAATTGAATGTACTTCTAACCAACCCCTCATTCCCACTACAACCATCATGGCCAACAGATGCTGTACCTGGGATTCTGCAATGATTTATGATGAAAAGGATTCATATTTCAATCTTCTGAAGCTCACAAGATCTTTTTCCTTATCCAAAAGCAAGAAGTAGACAAAGTGAGACCAAGAAGTTTTCCATCTCCCTATCCCATCTCAAGTCAATCCTTTTTATGGACTGCTCTGTGTGAGTGTGTCTGTCTGTCTCTGTCTCTGTGTCTCTGTCTCTGTCAGTCTATCTCTGTCTGTCTCTGTCTATCTGTCTGTCTTTGTCTCTCTTTCTGTCTCTCTGTCTGTCTCTCTCCCTTTACTTCCTCTCTCTTCTCTACTAAGAGACCTTCAAGTCCTAGATTCCAATAACTCAATGATTTTATAAAGATTGTAGAAGGCATGACAAAGGCCCTCAGCCAATCTAGTCAGACTTTTGGGCCCAACAAAGAAACTATAAACCTCTGATCTAGAGAAATATGAACAGAATCTGGAAATGAATTTATATAAAGAAAATTGCATTGTAAAAATAAGCAACTTTGAAAGACTTAAAAACTCTAATGCAATGAGCAGCTGTGATTCCAGGGAACAATTCAATGGAATAAATGTTAATTTAGCATCTCCTACCTACCAGTAACTCTCCTAAGTACTGCAGATAAAAATTAGAAAAAGAGAGCCAGTCCCTGCCCTTGGGGAGCTTGTAGTCTGATGGGGGAACATAAGACACTAAATGAAGATGAGGTGGGGAGAGCCAGCAGGGTAAGTGGCACAGGGCATGTTTTCCATGGAGTTCAGAACAAGGTGCAGCTAGAAAATGGAACAAATGGTACAGTATGTTCCTTCCCTCCTTTCAGAGAGGCAAAGAACTGAACTGCTAGAAGGAGGCATTTATTTTGAGACCTGCCCGATGTGAGCACTGGTTTTGTTTAATTATATTTATTTGTTATAAGAATTTCATTTGTTTTTCAAATGCTGAAGGAGGGAGGGAGAGAAAATAAATGTGTTAATTGAAAAAAATAGACACATACAAGGTAGAGTGTGAAAATTTGGGAGGGATACAAAGAAAGTGCCTGGTGAATTCAAAAGAAAGGGGATCTGTTCTGGGTAAGAGCCCAAAAGAATGTTTAATCACATAATGCTGTGGGTGTCATGGGGGAAGGGGAACTTTTTCATTGTAAATTGACTGATTAATGACTATGAAGACAATGAAGCTTGTCCATCTGCCCAATTCATAGCCCTGTCCTTGTATGGGGTCCTCGATAGATCTTGACAAACAGATAGCTGTCTCTAGTCCAGGAACTACAGGAGAAATGATGGAGAACTGCTCAATCACAGTGACAGGTGGTACCTATTAATACTGGCAATAATCCAAGGATCCACTCAGGTCAGGGCAGAGAGGGGCTACTGGGAAATGTTCTTTCATTCTAGACTGTATGAGATTTTTTGGCCCCAAAACTATGTGTTGGAAAGAACGTCAATGGCGAAAAAGATTCCTTAGGACTCCAGTCAAGTGCTATTGACATGGGTTGGGGAGAAGGGACACTGCTGGGGAGGGGTAACAACAGAGTGAAGCTGCTGCCAATCTTTGCTTTAAGAAGTAAAACAATGCTCAATGCCACTTGTTTGGATTCCTTTGAAACTGGATACTTTCCCCCACACACACACATGCACGCACACACATGTGCACACACAAGATATGTCATGGGATGCTTCCTGTTTCCTTTCTGATTTAGCTCTAATGCTCATTTATAATTGTCATTCAGGGTCAAAGCATATTCTCAACATAGACTAACCCACCAGGGCTCTTTCATTAAAGGGGTAACATGGTTCATGTCAAAACGAATCACACTTTGTTTTTAAAACAATCCCTCCTGAAGCTGGAGATCAGATATATTGTGTGAATATTTAACAGTGCACAATTCTCACACCTGGGACTGTTACCTGGAGGGGATGATCTAGAAAACCAAGGCTGATCAATTTAAATCAGTTATTTGAGTTAATGGACACTTTCCAGCCCTCCCCGACAGAAACAACCAAACAAAAAAACAGCCAGAAAGAGCTACATGTCAGGAGGTCCTCAGGCTCCCCAAATGTCATTGGTAATTTCTTACTTCAGTATCCCTTGTGTCATGAATGAGACAATATAGTTTATTAGAGGTTGAATAATGTCTACATCATCATAGAATCATAAGCCATGGGGCCCAGACTGGCAAATGATTCTTCAGTCCCCTTTCAATGACTTTTCTCCTACATCATATGGCCTCTTGTGAAGCTGATCAAGCCACAGAAAGCGGGGCATATATTACATGGCCTCATTTATTTGGTTTAAGTCAATTCAAAATTCTTTCTCACAACTCATTCTTTCTTAAAAAGAGGTACAAAGTGGTTCAGGGGATTAGACATAAAGCTTAAATGTCAAACCTGGGCTCTCCCAGGTATCCCTACATGGGGAAGCCTTTGAAATGCTCTGTAAGAGAAGTGACATGATGTCATAGAAAAAAAAACAAAGGAAATGGGCTGGGGATCCATGGCTTGAACTTTGAGTTCTAATCTTAAATGGACCCTAAATGGATCTTAAATGGACTCCTTGAGCTGGGAGGGTCCTCAGAGGCCAGCTGATCCAACCTCTTCATTTTACAAATGGGAACCAGGAAGGTGATTTGCCAAACAACGCACAGGTATACAGTCTCTGAGGCAGGACTTGATCTAGGGCCTTTCTCTTCAGATCTATCACCATTTCTTCTAGGCCATAGTTATTCCCTGTTCATATACTGCTGTAAGGATTCCAAAATATTTTCTTTTCATTAAGCTGGTGAGCTTCCAGCAAGCTGGTGAACTAGCCTTATACTTATGGCAACACTGAGGAACCAAGAGATAAAATGACTTTTCCATAGTTACTACTCATGCTGGTATACACAGATCATAGGATTTAAAGCTTCAATTAGCCTTTGAGATTTTACCAACCAATCTCTTCCTTTTACCCAGGAAGAAATTGAGGTCAGAGAATTTAAGTAAGCTTAATTGAGGTCAGAAAAATAGTGAGTGATTTCCCTCAATGGGATATAAGTTGCCTTTGATTAGGGACTGGCTTATTGTTTTTTTTTTCTTTGAATCTATAGACCTTGTTATATTGCTAGGGATACAAACAGTATTGGGGTAATCCTTAGGGGGCTAACATTCTACTGGACAATACAAGTACATATACAGGTGGGCAGCTAGATGGCACAATGGATAGAGTGCCAGACCTAGAGTCAGGAAGATGCATCTTTCTCAATTCAAATCCTGAGCCTCAGGCACTTACTAGCTGTGTGACCCTGGGCAAGTCACTTAAACTATTTTTTCCCCTCAGGTACTCATCTATAAAAATGAGCTGAAGAAGGAAATGTCAAACTCCTCCAGTATCTTTGCCAAGAAAAGAGATAGGATAGTGAAGAGACAGGTATGATTAAAACTACTGAAAAACAACAACCAAAAATACATGTACAGGGAAGCTAAAAAATGGAATATATTTTGGCTTTTTTTTCTGGAGGGCAATTGGGGTTAAGTGACTTGCCCAAGGCCACACAGCTAGTTTTTGTGTTAAGTGTCTGGGGTTGGATTTGAAATCAGGTCTTCCTGACTCCAGGGCCGGTGCTCTATTCACTGCACAACCTAGCTGCCCCCAAAAATGGAATATTAAGGAAATGAAATGTTGGCACAAGGGGGTTGTTCCTGCTAACAACTGAAAGTCAGGACATACCTGATCTAAGGGTTGACTTTTGAGCAGAGATTAAAGTGGAAGTATGGATTCCAAGAGCAGAAGTGAGAACGGAAATAACCTGCCCAAAGACACAGAGATGGGGTATTGAAAATCTTATGGGGGAAAAGAATGTAAGCAATTATGAAGGAACAAATACATTTTGATAAGAAAAAAAAAACTGTGGTCAGTTTGGAAAGACTGGTTGCAATCAGGTTGTGAAGGACTTTAAATTCTGAACTGAAGTATGCCTTATTTATTTTTAATCTTCAAAGAAACAGGGAGCCACCAAAGGTCCTTGAAGGGGTGTGTGTATGTGATCTCAGCTCTATGACACACAGGGAGATTGCAGGAGTCAGGGAATGGATAGACAGAGATGAATTGGGAAGTTCTTCTAGTAGAAGACTCTAGGAATGAAGCAATGAAGCTTGATATTAGAATTGTTGTCAAGAGTGAAGGGAGAGAAAAAAGAGAGGACATAGTTTGGGAGCTAGGAAAGGCCTTGAAGGCCATTGTTCCTAATCCCATCACTTTAAAGATGAGGAAATTGAAGGGCAGAGTTGAAGTGGCCTGATGAGGGTCATATATCTGAGAATCATCCTGAATTCCAATCTAGCCTCATGTACATACTAGAGATATAACTGGTCAAGTCATGCATTTTCTGTGTGTCTAATCTGTATAGATACAAAATGGGGATAAAAATACCTACATCCTAGGGCTGTTGTAAGGTTCAGATAGTAGGTGTGAAACAAGCAGTCCAGTGTCTGTCACATAGTAAGGTCTATTTAAATGTTGACTATTATTATTAGCTGGGATTTGAACTCAGATCTTCATGACTTCTACTCCAGTGTTTTATACTCTATATCCAAATGCCTCTCACTTTGATGTGTATTAGGGGAACAAAAGTTGATGAGTATGTGCAAGGACAGGAGAAGGGGAACACAAGGGGATTCCTAGGTTTCAATATCATATGCCTGAATTGACTGTGGTCCCTTTCTCAGAAAGAAATATGGAACTTTGAGGGTTGGAGGGGGAAGATGGTGTGTTGAGTTTTACACATAGATGGACATCCTGGCAAAGACACCAAGTGACTGGCTCAGCTTCTCTCCTCTTTGGCCATCCAAAGTTCCAGTTTCTTCTCTTCAAGCCTCAGGTCATCCAGGCAACATTGTTTGCATCTGATCGTTCTGAGAGTCCTCTCTTTTCTTGTCATCTCTTCCTATTTCTGGAATCTTGCATTCCTTAGATGGAAAACAAACAGACAAAGACGCAAGAGGCCTCCCACAGGGTATCATTGCCCTGCCCTGCCCCTTCCACCGAGGCCTCTAGCTACATAGCCTGCTATTGCTCATGACATATGTTGGAAGGCTTTGCTTGTCACAAATTCTTGGGCTACCAAGGACAAAGTATCCTCATCTGCCACAGAAATGGGTCACACCAAGTATCCTCCATCTAAGGTTCCTTCCAGGAGAAAGTCATGTCATTTCAAGCTGCCATCAAGCTGTGCATGTTTCAGCAGTTCAAAGATCCAATTCTGTATTTTGTCCCCAATTACTTGGCTCATCTTTCACATTCTATGAAAAGTAAAATGATTTTAAAGCTGAGCATTGTTGCCATCTTCCATGCACTCAGTTCATATATTCTTACTTATATTATCAAGGAAATTTTCGGTGAGAATAATGGCATTACGAAAAAGAAAATCACAGATGCTTAGCGTTGGGCTTTTCATTTACTAAGTATGCCTGGGCCTTTGACTACGATGCTATCTCAGCATGAAACAAAGAGATAGACAAAATATACCCTAATGATTACTGAGGGAAGGGGGAGAAAAAAAATCTTAAATTTGTTCTCTTAATTAAAGGCAGTTGCAGGTTTTGATGTCCAATTAAGGGCCATTTTGTAAGAATCATGTGATTTGTTTACTAGTTAGATAGTAAGACAAAGAAAAAGAATCACAAAGATTTCAGAAACAACTTGATTTGAACTAGTGAATAGGGTGACATATGGGGCCCATATGGAAGAGAAAACAGGAAGACAGTGCCTTCCTGGCTCAGAGGAGAACTGGAAACACAAGCAGATCTTCACTGAAGCAGCCAGACTAGAAGCACACAGATAATTAGTTTCTTTGTACCAAATGACTTAGGTGCAGATAACTTGATATAAATAATTGATAAATGCACAGACATTTAAATATTTTTAAGAAGGAACTTAGAAATACAAGAAATCTAAGACAGAAAATATAGAAATATGGGCACACCGGATAGGATCATGGCATCAAACTTCTGGAAAGAACTTGAAGAAGTCATTAAGTCCCATAATTTCCAGGCAAGGGTCAGCAGGAAGGCCATTCATTATTAATTCCATTTTTAAAAGCTACCCAAGGTCAAAGATGCCCAAACTTTACAGTGAACTATTCAAGCTGCTCAACATTTTGGAAGAGATTTTCCTATTGTCTATTTTTTTCTTACCCATGCTTTAAACCATTCTTTCTTATTTCCGTCTGCACAGAGAAGAAATACACATGTCCACATTTATTTTCTCATGTTCCATTAGCCTTTAGTCTCCTATTCACTGAATCGAATAGCACCAAACTCTGTTGATCTTTGTTTTTACTCTGGTTTCTACAATTTAACTCATTGGTTTGTGTTTGCTCCACCCAAGCCCCAGGTCCTTTGTAACTTCTTTTTTTAATTTTTTAAATTAATTTGTTTACTTTTAGTTTACAAGATTCATGACCACAACTCCTTGAGTTTCAAATTTTCTCCTCTCCCCCCACCCCCATGGCAGCATACAATCAAGTATAGTATCTGCAAATACTTTCACATTAGGCATTAGTCAGGTTATAAAGAAGGATTGTAGCAGATGGAATGAAGAATGGGAAAGAGGAAATAAAACCAAACAAGAAGACTAAAAAGGGAAGGTAGTTTGCTTCACTCTGGGTTCAATCACAGTTCTTTCTCTGGATGTAAACATCTCTCTCCATCATGAGTCTTTTGGGTTTGACTTATGTCTCTGTATTGCTGAGAAGAGTCCAGTTTATCAAAGTTGGTCATCACACATACTTTGTGTCTGTAATTGTGTACAAATTCCTCCTGGCTCTACTCTTTTTACTCAGCATCAGTTCGTATAAGCCTCTCCATGTAAATATGAAATCCATCTGCTCCTCATTTCTTATTGCACAATAGTGTTCCATAACATGCATATACCACAACTTGTTCAGCCATTCCCCAATTGATGAGCACTCCCTTAATTTCCAATTCTTTGCTACCACAAAAAGAGCAGCTATAAATATATTTGTACATATGGGTCTTTTCCCCACTTCTATGATCTCTTTGGGATACAATCCTAGAAGTGTTATTGTTGGGTCAAAGGGTATGAAATTATTTATAGCCCTTTGGACTTAATTCCAAATTGCTTTCCAGAATGGTTGCATCAGTTCACAACTCCAACAGCAATGCATTAGTGTTCCAATTTGTACCCATCCTCTCCAGCATTTGTCATTTTCCTGCTTTGTTGTCTTAGCCAATCTGGCTGGTGAGATGTGGTACCTCAGAGTTTTGATTTGCATTTCTCTAATCAATAGTGATTTAGAGCATTTCTTCATGTGCTTATAGATATCTTCAATTTCTTTCTCTGAAAATTGCCTGCTCATAGCCTTTGACCATTTATCAATTGGGGAATGGCTTTTATTCTTAAAGATTTGGCTTAATTCTCTGCATATTTTAGAAATGAGTCCTTTATCAGATACATAGGTTGTAAAAGTTCTTTCTCACTTTCCCACTTGCTTCTTAATCTTGGTTACATTGGCTTTGTACAGAAGCTTTTCAATTTCATGTAATCAAAATTATCCATTTTTCATTTTATAATACTCTCTAATTCTTGTTTGGTTTAAAATCTTTCCCTCTCCACAAATCTGACAGGTAAACTTTTCCTTGCTTTCCGAGATTGCTTACATTATCAACCTTTATACCTAGATCATGCACCCATTTAGATTGATTTTGATATATGGTGTTAGGTAATGATCTATGTCCAGATTCTGCCATACTATATTCCAGTTTCACAGCAGTTTTTGTCAAATAGTGAATACTTATCCCCCAAACTGGGATCTTTGGGTTTTTTAAACAATAGATTACTATAGTCATTGATTGCTGAATCTCGTGAGCCTAATCTATTCCATTGATCCACTACTCTATTCCTCGGCCAGTACCAAGCAGTTTTGGTGACTACAGCTTTATAATACAGATTGAAATCTGGTATAGCTAGCCCACCTTCCCTAGCATTTTTTTCATTAATTCCCTTGATATTCTGGACTGTTTATTCTTCCAAATGAATTTTGTTACTATTTTTTCTAGTTCTATAAAGTAGGTTTTGGTAAATTGATTGGTATGGTACTAAATATATAATTTAATTTAGGTAAAATTGTTATTTTTATTATATTAGCTCGACCCAGCCATGAGCAATTGATATTTTTCCAATCTGACTTAATTTGTGTGAAAAGTGTTTTCTAGTCCTGATCATATAGGTCCTGGGTGTGTTTTGGCATGTGGATTCCCAAATATTTTATAATGTCTACAGTAACTTCAAATGGGATTTCTCTTTGCATCTCTTGTTGTTGAATTTCATTGGAAATATATAAGAATACCAAGGATTTATGTGGGTTTATTTTATATACTGCAACTTTGCCAAATTTATTTATTGTCCCAAGTAGTTTTTTTTTTTTTTACTTGATTCTCTAAGTATATCATCATATCATCTGCAAAGAGTGAGAGCTTGGTCTCTTCTTTGGCTAATTTGATTCATTTGATTTCTTTTTCTTCTCTAATTGCTACTTCTAACATTTCTAGTAGCAGATTGAATAAGAGGAGTGACAGTGGAAACTCTTATTGCAAGCCTGATCTTATTGGAAATGTTTCTAGCTTATTCCCATTACATATAATATTTGCTGATGACTTTAAATAGATGCTGCCTATTATTTTAAAGAAGGCTCCATTTATTCCTATAATTTCTAGTGTTTTTAATAAGAATGGATGTTGTATTTTGTCAAAAGCCTTTTCTGCATCTATTGAGATAATCATGTGTTTTCTGCTAGTTTTATTGTTGATATGATCAATTATACTGATGGTTTTCCTAATATTAAACCATCCTTGCATTCCTGGAATAAATCCTACCTGATCAAAGTGTATTATTCTTGAGATAAGCTGCTGTACTCTTTTTGCTAATATTTTGTTTAAAATTTTACATCTATATTCCTGAGGGAGATTGGTCTATAACTTTCTTTGTCTGTTTTATCTCTTCCTGATTTAGGTATGAGTGCCATATTTATGTCATAAAAAGAGTTTGGCAGGACTCCTTCTTCACCAATTTTCCCAAATAGTTTATAGAGTTTTGGAATCAATTGTTCTTTAAATGTTTGATAGAATTCACTAGTAAATCCATCTGCCCCTGGAGATTTTTTCCTAGGGAGTTGACTGATGGCTTGTTCAATTTCTTTTTTTCTGAGAAGGGGTTACTTAAGTAATTTACTTCCTCTTCAGTTAATCTGGGCAACTTGTATTTTTGTAAATATTCATCCATTTCCCTAAGATTGTCAAATTTATGTGCATATAATTGGGGAAAATAATTACTAATTATTGTTTTGATTTCCTCTTCTTTGGAAGTAGATTCACCCTATTCATTTTTGATACTCATAATTTGGTTTCTTTCTTTTTTTTTATCATATTGAGCAAGGGTCTATCAATTTAATTGGTCTTTTCATAAAACCAGCTCTTAGTTTTATTTATTAAATTATAATTTTCTTAATTTCAATTTTATTAATCTCTCCTTTGGTTTTCATTATTTCCAATTTAGAATTTAATTGGGGATTTTGTATTTGTTCTTTTTCCAGGTTTTTCAATTGCATGCCCAATTCATTGACCCCTCCTTTACTCTAATTTAATCATGTATGCACTCGGGGATATAAAACTTCCCATAAGAACTGCCTTTAATGCATCCCACAAATTTTGGTATATTTTCTCATTATTACCATTCTTTTGAATAAAATTACTAATTGTTTCTATAATTTCTTTTTTGACCCACACATTCTTTAGGATTAAATTATTTAATTTCCAATTAATTTTTATTCTGTCTTTCCATGTCCCTTTATTGCATATAATTTTTATTGCACTGTGATCTGAGAAGGATATTTCTGCATTATGGCACAGAATTGTGAGATTTTTATGCCTTAGAACATGGTTGATTTTTGAGTATGTGCCATGAACCACTGAGAAAGTATATTCCTTTATATCCCCATTCAGTTTTCTCTAGAGATCTATCATATCTACCCTCTCTACAATCCTGTTCACCTCCTTAACTTCTTTCTTGTTTATTTTGAGGTTGGATTTATCAAGTTCAGAGAGGGGATATTAAGTTCTCCCACTAGTATAATTTTGCTATCTATTTCTTCCTCTAATTTATTTACCTTCTCCTTTAGGAATTTGTATGCTATACCACTTGGCACATACATGCTAAGTAATGATATTGCTTCATTCTCAATGGTGCCTTTCAGCAGGATATAGTTTCCTTCCTTATCTCTTTTAATTAGATCAATTTTTGCTTTTGCTTTATCTGAGATAAGGATTATTACCCCTGCTTTTTTTTTACTTTAGCTGAGGAATGATATATTTTACTCCAGCCTTTTACCTTTACCCTGTGTATATCCCTCTCTTTCAGATCTATTTCTTCTAAACATCATATTGTAGGATTATGATTTTTAATCCATTCTGCTATCTGCCTCCATTTTATGCGAGAATTCATTCCATTCACATTTAGAGTTATGATTATTATCTGTTTCTTTCCCTCCATTCTATTCCCTCCTCTGTTAATGGTTATATTTTTCCTCCCCTTCTTCCTTCCCCTCCTTAAGAGTTTTCTATTTCACCACCGCCTCCCTCAGGATTCCCTTATAAGCCCCCATCCCTTTTCTTTCCCTTCCCCATTACTTCTCCCCTCCCTTTTGTAGACCTTTCCCCTCCTACTGCCTGTAGGTTACTTTTATATTTAATGAAGTATGCTATTTCTTCTTCACACCAAGGGTGACAGGAACAAATCTTATTCAAAGCTCTTCACCCTACCCTCTTTCCTACTAATATGATACGTTTTGTGTCTCTTCTCCATAGAGTCCTATGCTTAACTGGTTATTATTCCCTCCTTGCACCAGAACCAATGAGGGGAAAGCTCATATAATACTCGTCTCCCTCCCTTTTTTTTCCTCTGCTATATTGTTTTTATGCCTCTATGTGTGGCATAATTTACCCTTTTCCACTTTGTTCATTCCTCTTCTTCCATTGCAGTCCCTTTGTAGCCCTTATTAAGATTTTTTAAATCATCATTTTGTGTATTTTATACTCATACCCTCTACTTGACTATAAACAGTTTGCTCTTATTAAATAACAGGGTTTGTGTGTTTTCCTTGTTTACCTTTCTATGTCACTCTTGAATCTCATAATTGGAGGTTGAATTTTCCATTGAGCTCTGGCTGTTTCATCAGGAACATCTGGAAATCTGTTACGTTGTTAGATGACTATCTCTTTGCCTGGAAGAATATGCTCAGTCTTGCTGGATAGGTGATCCTTGGTTGTAACCTGAGCTCTTTTGCCTTCCAGAAAATTATAGTCCACTTGCTCTTATCATTCAGTGTAAAAGCTGCCAAATCCTGTGTGATCTTCACTGTGGTTCCTCAGTATCTGAATTGTTTCTTTCTGGCCACTTGGAGTATTTTCTCTTTTACCTGGTAGCTCTTCAGTTTGGTCACAACATTTTGAGGACTTTTCAGTTTGGGATCTCTTTCAGCAGGTGTCTGGTGGATTCTCCCGATTTTTATTTTACTCTCAGGTTCTAGTAGCTCAGTGCAATTTTTGTTAATGAGCTCTTGGAGAATGTTGTCCAGGCTCATTTTTTCATCATGATTTTCTGGTAGGCCTATGATTCTCAGATTATCTCTCCTGGATCTGTTTTCCAGGTCAGTTATTTTTCCATTGAGATATTTTACCTCTTTTTCAAATTTTTTCATTCTTGTTCTTTTGTTTGACTAATTCTTGGTTCCTCATAGATTTATTTGTTTCAATTTGGTTGATTCTGATTTTTAGCAAATCATTTTCCTTGGTTAGTTTTTGGAGCTCCGTTTCCATATCATATACACTTTTCTTTTTAAGGAGCTGTTTTCTTCATCATAATGTTTTTCTAATTCTGCCATTTGGTTTTGAGAGAATTATTCATTTTGTCTTCTATCTCTTTCATTCAGTTTTCAAAGTTCGTTTTGATCTCATCTAGGAGAGCTTTCTGTGCTTGGGTCCTGTTTCCTGTTGATATTTCAACTGTGGGTGTGGAGTCTACATTGTCTAGCTCTGAGTTTGTTTCCTCCCTCTGAGGATAGTAGGACTCCAGAGTCTGTGTAGTCTGCTTTCTACCCATTTTGAGGCAGGACCTTAGCCATGCCCTTCCTCTAGGGATCCGAAGCCTTTACTGTTGAGGGTTTTGCCCTGGGGCAATAGTTACTATGTTTTCAGGGTGGGGGTCGTTTGGAGCAGTTGGGGTTCACTCTGTCATCCTGGTACTTGGAGGTCCTGATAGAGGCTTTTTTCAAATTTCTGGGCTATAGAGTGGTAGCCCCAGGAGTATTTGCTGTCCAGGACAGGGGCCCCTGCATCTGGTTCTTACCTTGTTCTTTCCAGTGCCAGCCCTTTGTTGATAGGCATGGTATTGGCCCTTATGGTTGGTGGGATGACTTGCCCTCTGAGTTGATCAGGCCTCTTCCTGGGCCTCCCTCTGCACACCACTGCCTTCTGGCCCTGCCTCCCCTTTGTAACTTCTCTATATCCATCTTGAAAATATTTAGTATCAGGAGCCAAGATGGTGAAGAAAAGAAAAGCTCATCTGAGCTCTCCACCAATCCCCTCCAAACACCTTCAAAAGTTTTGTAAAACTATTCCTGAAGGGGCAGAACCCACAAAAGGAAGGGGTGAAATTATTTCTCGAGCCACAGATAACTTAGAAAGTAAGCAGGAAATGCCTGTCCCACCTGGGTGAAAATGGAGCACAGTGGAGCACAGACCCAGCCAGCACAGAACAAGTCCCACAAAACCAGGAGCAGCCCTTGGCAG
The DNA here is from genome assembly GCF_028583685.1 of Petaurus breviceps papuanus. Classification (NCBI taxonomy): domain Eukaryota; kingdom Metazoa; phylum Chordata; class Mammalia; order Diprotodontia; family Petauridae; genus Petaurus; species Petaurus breviceps. The sequence continues at coordinate 1,285,957 of NW_027185852.1, read as the reverse complement.
TCACTGAATCACCAGTGGCAGAAGCTGCTTCTGGACTTCTCAGAAGTGAGGAGGTGAAACAAATAGTCAGGAGGAGATTACAGGGGTCTTTTGGCTAGCACTGAAACAAGACTGTTGCTCTGCCCAGATTCAGATCTGGGTCACAGTCCTGGGTGGCAGTCCCAGGGAAAGGAGGAACACCAGCATAGCAGAGCTTATGGCTGCAATGGAGTGGGGATCATTCTTATAGTTCCAGGGTAGAAAAAAAGTACTGGTGATTTCCCACAGACCAGAGTGTAGGCCAGGAGAATCATAAACATAACTCTCCTTAGATCATACTAGCTTGTAACAACTAAAAGATTACAGGTTCCCAAAAGTTTCTCTGAAAACAGTTGCCAAAACGCCTAAAACTTGGCATGCCCTCCAGTCAGTCTGCAAGCAGAGACTTACTTTAACAACAAGTGAAAAGTCAAGGACAGAATAGGGAAAAATGAGCTAACAATAGAAAAAAATTCTGGCCATAGAAAGTTACTGTGGTCACAAGGAAGACTAAAACACACTCCAAAGAAGGAAACAAAGTAAAAATTCCTGAATCCAAAGCCTCCAAGAAAAACATGAACTGGTCTCAAGAACTCAAAAAGGATTTTGAAAATAAAGTAAAAGAAATAGAGGGAAACAATGGTAGAGAAATGAGAGTGATGCAAGAAAATAATGGAAAACAAATCAATACCTTAAAAAAGGAGAGCCAAAAAATACTGAACAGGGGCGGCCATGTAGCACAGTAAGAGCACCAGCCCCAGTGTCAGGATGACCTGGGGATCAAATCTGGGCTCAGACACTTTGCACCACACCCAGAAATAACTGGCCGTGTAACCTCGAGCAAATTACTTAACCCCAATTGATTAAAAAAATAAATGCTGAATAAAATAACACTTTAAAAAGCAGACAAGGTCAAATGGTAAAAGAGGTATCAGAGAGAGAGACAGAAAGAGAGAGAGAGAGAGAGAGAGAGAGACAGAGAGAGAGAGAGAGAGAGAGAGAGAGAGAGAGAGAGAGAGAGAGACAGAGAGCTAGAGATAGAGAGAGAGACAGAGAGACAGAGACAGAGAGACAGAGAAAGAGAGAGAGACAAGTGTCCTAAACAGCAGAATTAGCCAAATGAAAAAGGAGGTAAAAAAGGCCATTGAAGAAAATAGAAACAATACAACAAAACCAAAAGAATAAAATAAATAGAAGGCAATGTGAAATATCTCTGTGGGGAAAAAAAAATGTTATGGAAAAAAATCCAGAAGAGATAGTTTAAAAATTTATGGACTATCTGATAGCCAAGATCAGAAAAAGAGCTTAGACAACATCTTTCAAGAAATTATCAAGAAGAAATGCCTTGATATTCTAGAACCAGAAAGAAATATAAACTGAAAAAAAAATTCACTCATCACCTCCTAAAAGAAATTCCAAAATGAAAACTCCTGGGTATATTACAACAAAATTCCGAACTCCCAGATCAAGGAGAGAATATTGCAATCAACCAAAAAGAAGCAGTTCAATTATTGTGGAGCCACAGTTAGGATAGCATCATATAACTACTGGTGGTATTATGATCATAGCAGTGCCCACATTGGCCTTAGTAGACACTAAGGTTAAATTATATTCCATAGGTTGGCAAATTCAAATTTGACTTACTTTCTTCTTATTCTTCCAGGAACACATGGCCACTCGCACACTCTCTATGGTATACTTGAGCTGCTGGCAGGGGTTAGCGTTTCTGGCTTTAGATCAATTTGAAACTAATTGGGATGGAAAGAAACAGTGATCTTAGATGTGTAGAGAACATAATTATATACTCCCTTGCTTTCATTTCTGATAAGATTTTTGTTTCTTATTCATGATTTTAATAGAGTATGGTTTTAATGAATATCCATTTTAATACATTTTAATAAAAATACACTCTTCTCTCTCCCACAAACACATTGTCCCAGATTTCTTGGTCTCTACTTCTATTTTGTCCCCATCACATCCTGTGATTTATTATTTATGTACCTGTTTTAATCCCCAAGGAGAATAACAGCTTCTGGAGGATTGACTGTGGGTAGGGTCATGTCTTTTATCCCTAGCTCTTTTCAATGTGATCTACACACAGTATAGATTAAATGCCCATTTGCTGAATTGAAGGTAATATAGTCTGTTTAATATTTTATCCTAAGTATAACAATACTCCAAATAACATATGCTTCTTGGATTTGGCACTTTTTCCCTCCAAAGGAGCTAATCTCTTATCATCGATGCTTGTCTTTACTGACTGACCTATATCTCTACATGCCCCCAAACTCTGCAACATTTCCAGGGTTGTATGAACAGTTGTCTATGGGCAGTATGCTGGCTTTGTGTTCTTCCTATCATACTGACCTTTAGTTCTCAAATGAAAAAGGAAAAAAATATTTTTAAAAGTCTGCTTTAAAGTTTTCAATAAGGCTTTAAAGACAGGCAACATTTTTCTCTGGAGAATTTCATTTTGTGAATATTATCTTGCCTGAAAGTGGGTGCATTTTGAGATGTGATATTTGCAAGCCTTTTGTGTGTGGATTTCAACAGCTTCTTTTTTTTAAATAACTGATTTGCAAAGTAGGGCTGAATGCATGTAAATGATTGCTTTACTGCTTTTTCCTTTCTTCCTTTGTATTATTCATGCCATTTCCAGGGAAGTGCCATGGGCTGTTTATTCTAAATGGTACAAGTTTATTTAGTGCTGGGGAAATTGTGAGCTAGGGGGTAAAAATTGGTATGGAATGTTCCTTGCCTTTGCAGAAGGTGAAGCAATAAGGTTATTCATAACTTAATATAAAAATGATGTATTCTATAATTTCATACACAAGAAAAGGCAAGTTGAGGGTTTATAATATTTTACTTAAAATACCAGATGGAGATCATTTCTCAGACCAAGTAGACTGACAATATATTTGTCTCTTCATTTTTCAAATTTGTATATGTCTTCATTCCACAAATATTGTTCTTACTCTTAAAAGTCTATTAAATCAGAAATGTTGAAGACTTAAAGAAGAGATTAGTGTGTTGCCTGATAGTCCAAGAACTAATACACTTGAGAAGGAGAGTTGGAGTTTCAGGAGCCTGATTTCACCAGTGCTAACAGTGACCTAGAGTGATCCTCTGACTATATCCACATGATTCCTGTCCATTGACTGTCATCATTTCTCCATGGAATTCTTCCCTGTTGTGATATGGCTTGCCTTACAGTCTCTTGCCCTACTTCAGAAACCACTACATACAAAGACTATTGAGAGGTTATTCCTCAATCTATTCACACAAACCCTCTATCATTTTTCACACACACACATACACCCCTACACAGTGCTATGGACCTCAAAATGAATAAACTAAGATTTGAATTAGAAAGGAAGTAGAGAAAGGCCTAGATTGTCTCAGAGAAAATGCTTGGTTTTTGTTAATGACTCAAAGATTTTGACTGAAAAAAAGAACTTTCTTTTAAAATTACATTTCATTTTTTAAACATCAAAAACAAGCCTTCTCAACTTCCCTTCCCAAGTCCACAGTCCCTTAAAAACTAAAGAAAAAAAACCCTTTTGCAAATATATATTTTTGTGATTGTTCAGTCTTCATTTGTGTCTGACTCTTATCACCTCATGGACTGTGGCATTCTTTCCTCTACTGTCTCGATACCTGTGTTCATTGCTTCTATCACACTATTGACACAAGTTATCTTTTGCCATTCATTTCACATTTCACCTTCAATCTTTCCCAACATCCAGTTCCTTTCCATGAATCCTGTAGAAATTCATATAATAATATACATAATTTAAAAAAATGTATCCACTGATCAGGTCTAAAAACATATTGTCCCATTCTGTATTTCCAGTCCTTTACCTTTGTACTAGGAAATGTCCAGCACGTTTTGTATTTAGTCCTCCAGAATTGTCCTCTGTCATTTTGCTATTAAGACTTCCTAATTCTTTCCGAGGGCTTTGTCTTTACCCTATTGGGGCTGATATATAAATTTCTTTCCTGACTTTTTGCACCTCTCTCAGCATCATCTCCCATTAATCTTCCCAGGCTTCTCTGAAATCATTCCCTTCATCATTTCTTATAATGCGAACCTATTTTGGTACATTTACTGTTATAATTGGTTCATCTCTTCTCACAGTTTATGGAAAGCCCATCTTTTCCCCACCATTGTTCTTCTTCTGATGTTGCATGGTTTTCAATCATGGAATACTTTTGAAGAATTGAAATAGTGGATAACCATCCAGGAAAATGGATACATCATGTATAGGCAGGCAGGCTGAAACACATGGCAAACAAAAAGTGCAACATAAACATATAAAAGATGGCGTTGGAAAATTATATTACTAGAAACCTTAGGGCAAGTCAGAGACCTAGAATGAGGGTTAACTTATGTGTAGAAAGTTTTCCCAAGGCACTGACAGCCACATCGAGTATGGGAAGGTGGGCTGGAACATGTGGCAACCAAAAGTGTGTCATAAATGTGTAAAAGATGACTCTGAAAAAATGTAGGACTAGAAACCTTGGGGCGAGTCGGAGACCTAAAACAAGGGTTAACTTACCCATAGAAAGTTCTCACAAGTCAGTGTTAGCCACATTGAGGCCCTGGAAATACTAGATGAACCTCCTGTGAAGAACATATGGAGCTCATGAACAAAGTCCCAGGAAGATGAGACATCATGGATGAGTTATATGTTGCCATATTTGGCCATTGTTGTTGATATGGGCAATATCCGTATTGACAAGCTCGCATAGTGATTGGTGTTGTAGGATGTGTGATAGTTTTCATCACCCTCTTCCAGGGAGGGCCCCCTCTTCTTTTAAGATGCAGCTTAGGGGCCATCTTCAACATGAAGCCTTTCCTTACTCCCCAAATGCTAGTGTCCTCCCTCCCAATTACTGTATATTGTTGTTTGTATTAATTTTATCTTTAAGTTGTACATAATTCTGAATGTAGTTCTCTCCCTTCAGACTGAAAGCCCATTGAGAGTAAGAATCGTTTCATTCTTTGCACTTGTATCTCCAATGCCTACCACAAAGATGACTCTTAAAAAAAGTATCTTAATTAATATTAATCACCACTACCATTAAATTATAGGAACTTAGTAGATGAGATCACAATAGCATGGGGAAAAGATGAATTTCTTATCATCTTTTCCACCATGCTTTCTTCTATCAGAGATGACTTAAAGTTGATGGTACATTCTGTACTCTAATTATAAAAAAAAGTCCTATTCCACCAGCACACCAGCCCAGAAAATATTAAACATGAAAGGATAACCACAAGACAAGAACTTGTCGCAGGACTATCCATCTCTGATCTCTGGCAAATAATGAGAGAAGAATGACCTGATAAGAGGAATAATAAGAGTTTTTTTTTAATGTTTTAAAAGCTAAAAGAATAGTCTAATTTAAATCTTGTGGCCATCTTGTGAAGCAGCTATAGCCAGGATATTTTCACAGATGACAACATTAAGAATCAGAAGAGATTAAGGCTCATTTCAGTGACTTGACCATGGTCACATAGCTATGTAGTCTCAGAAGAGAAATTTGAATCCAGGTCTGACTAAATCCAATTTTAGCTCTATTTCTACAAACAAAGATTTACAATTCTCCTTACTCTTAGTATGCAGAATTTGGGGGGAGGGGCGGGGGGAGGATTGTAATTGAAAATATTAATTACCTGGCCTCCAGCCTCCTGGTGATGAGGATCTACAAATGACCCCCTTAAGGTTTATGCACCTGCATGCCATATGAACAAATGTATGGGCACACACACACACACATCCAATTTGTCACTGAGTTGAGACTGGATTCCAATATGGTTTGGTGAGCTCTGCCAACATTTGGACTCTTCCAGAACAGCCTTTTGGAATAAATGGTAATGTCAATGCCAAAATGGCACATTGGAGCAGCGCTTTTATGATGTGAAAAAAAAAGCAATTGCCTGAGATGTGTAAGAAGGTTATTTGTGTTGAATATAATTGTTAAAAATGAAACCACATATCACTCTAGAGAATTTTGTTGAGAAAAGTTTGCCTGCTAGATTGGCAGTGCATCATTTAAGTTAAGAAGCTCTAGAGGGCTCTTGTTACTTCTGAAATATGGGTTCTTAACTTCTAGATATTCAGCTAAGATATGGATTAATAGATTTCTGTTCTTCAGATGTTTTCAACTCTTTGTGATGCTATTTGGGGTTTCTTGGCAAAGATAACGCAGAGTTGCCATTTCTTTCTCCAGCTCCTTTTTCAGATGAGGAATTGACTGGCACAGGGTAACAAAGCTAGTAAGTGTCCGAGGCCAGATTTGACCTCAAGAATATCAGTCTTCCTGACTCCGGGCCTGGTGCTCTACCCACCATGCCACCTAGCTACCCTCAGAAAGCTAACTAGATAAACTTATTTCCCTATAATTAATATATTTTTATTCTATACTTTTATGCATTAGATTTTTATTCTTAAAAGGGGTTTGTGGAAAAAAATAAAATTAAAGGTCCTTGTTATAGTGCATTTTCCCCTCTGGCATTTAAACCCTTCATGGTATGGTTAATTTAAAAAAAAAAGTAGTATTCTTTAAGTAGCAACTATGGGGCTAGTGTTATGTTAGGTGCTGAAGATGGAAAGACAACAAGAGGCCAGCCTCTCCTTCCAAGTTTTACATTCCACTTGTGCAATATAAGTTCATAAAATATTTCAAAGAGGGCATATACATGCTAAACATGAAGGAATGGGGTGGGGACATTAACCACTGGCAAATTAAGGGTCTTCTCTTGAAAGATGTGTCAATTGAGGCAGAAGGTGAACAGGGATTCTAAGAGGTGATGATAAAAAAGGGGAGGTATCTGGGGGCTTAGGGAACAGCCTGGGCAAAGCTCTGTAGGTGGGAGATGATATTTTTCATATCAAGAATATCAATTTGGCTGGACTAGAGAGTATATGAAAAGGAATGATTTGCAGTCAGACAGAAATGGTAGTCTAGAGACAGATTCCAAAGGTATTTCTATGCTAATTTGAGGAGGATAAATTTTATCCTACAGCTGCTACAGTTTCTTAAGCAGGGGGTTAGCATGATTAGATCTCTACTTTTAAAAAATTCAATTTTGGCAGTTGTTTAGATTGAAGAGGCAACGGTCTGGATGTCTTCTGAGCAATTATGAGATTATATCAATATGCTAGGCCAGAAACAAATAATACCCTAACGAGGGTGGGAGCCACATGAGTGGAGAAACGGGATGGATAAAAAGAATGTTTTGGAGGGAGAAACGATAAAATTGAAAACTAATCATATATGTGGAGTTAGTGAGAGTAATATGGCACTGTCCAAGCAGCAGTTGGACATGTGGGCTTAGACTTCAGGAAATACAAGAGATGAACATAGAGATTTGGGAGTCATCTACTCCCAATGTCAATTAGACAGGGCAGGAAGGCAACCACAAAGTAACTGGGGAAAGAGAAGAGAAAATTAAGACCAGACTACGGTGGTAAAGCCATGCAGAGAAGATGGCTCATGGGTGCTAAGCTTGCAAAGGCCATCAAGAAGGATAAGCTAAAATGGAAGGAGAGGTCACAAAATCTCCAGAAGGAACTCATGGATGAGACTGGTGACCAGTACAGAATGCTGCAGATAGGTCAAGAAAGAAAGTGCTAGCAAAAAAAAAGTAATTTGACATTCGAGACAATTTCAATTTCCAATTAGTGACAGAAAGTAGATTGCAAGGAAAGTTTTTGCACAGGACATCACAGGGCCTCATACACACAATCATTCTTCACCTCCATGTCTTGGAAATCCTAAGCTAAAGTTCCATCTGATAAAAGAGATCTTACATTATCCCCCAACTTCTAAGTGTTCTTTAGACCTTTACAATGACTTTTATGTATTTTGTATAAGACTTGTACTTGTTTAATTTAATTTTTTGCTTTTTGGAGGGCAATTAGGGTTAAGTGAGTCACTCAAATTCACATGTCTAGCAAGTGTGTCATGAATCTAAGTCCATATTTGAACTCAGGTCTTCCTGACTCCAGGGCTGGTGCTCTATTCAGTGTGCCACCTAGACACACTGACTTGTATAAATTTTTGTTCTTTCTCCTCTCTCTCTCTCTCTCTCTCTCTCTCTCTCTCTCTCTCTCTC
>NW_027185852.1:1262070-1277714 GCF_028583685.1 Petaurus breviceps papuanus | reverse complement strand
TCTCTCTCTCTCTCTCTCTCTGTCTCTGTCTCTGTCTCTGTCTCTTTCTCTCTCTCTGTCTCTCTGTCTCTCTTTCTCTCTCTGTCTCTCTCTCTCTGTCTCTCTGTCTCTGTCTCTCTCTCTCTGTCTCTCTCTCTGTCTCTCTGTCTGTCTGTCTCTGTCTGTCTGTCTGTCTGTCTGTCTGTCTGTCTCTCTCACACACACACACACACACACACACAGAATGCTAACTTTTGGAAGGTAGATAGATAGATCTAGATTGACATAATTTGGTATCTGTGTCCCGAACACTCATTTCCTTTCCGTCTTCCAGATCTAAATGCACACTTACATTATTGCATCAATAACAGCCTTGTCCATCTTGAACTGGAAATGTTGCAGGCATCTCAAGCTAAACACATCCAAAGCCAGCTCCTTTGTCTCTGCCTGATCTGCCCCAGTCCCAGGCTTCCCATTAATGTCCAGAACACCATCTTCTCCCAGTTAGTCAGGCACAGCCAGCAAACAGTTAAGAGCTCCCAAAATGCTCCTTGATTGAGGAATTGATACTAGTGTGGGCTAAATTAATTCTTGTTGAGCTGTTTTGAACCCAATTTATTGAGAATAATATAAGCAGGAACATGATACAGAACATTTTCTGTGTGACCGACTTCACCCATCCTATTCAAGAGTGATAAACAGCTTCTCTAGAGGAACATTTTTTCCTATCGTATGCCATATGAAGCACAGATAAAAATCACACTACATACTCAAAGATCTGTGATTTCATTGTTTCAGAAACTCCGTCCTCCAAGGCAGATCCCAACTCTGTGTAGCCTGTGCTTCTTGAGAGCAGTCTGCAGCTCAAAGCAGTTACTGAGTTGGTCATGGTGTCACAGCAATATCTGAACCCATGAGTTATCTCCACATCCAGGAAGTGATTCATTAGTCTGTAACATGACTCAGAACAACTGAGAAAAGAATGAAGTAAACAGAATAGAAACATTTAAAATAAAAAAGCACATAAAAGAAGAGGATTATTCAACTTTGAGATGGTGATAATATAAACCACCTTTTAAACTAAAAATCTAGCATTGAGATTTTTTTAAGAAGAAAGATCCGATGGCATTGCTTTTTGTGTAGGTTGCTTAACATCCTTTGCTATGCACTTAGTAGGGACTCAGTTGATACTTGCTGAATGAATAAAGAGACATACAAATCTGTTCCAGGAAAGTTGGAATGCCTCACTAAGACTTGTTGTTTTCTTCTATGAGCATACATGCTGTCAATCACAAATACGGAGGAGTTGAAGTGTGGAGAAATGAATGCTGGCATTTGCAAACAAAAAATAGAACTGGGCGACAATATGGTCATTTCTACTGAATATTTACCCCGGAGAAATTCCAAATAGATTCTTTCACTGCTGTTGAAAGAAAATGAAGGAGAGGCACAGAACCCATCTTTGCCAGATGGCAGTTTATTTGGTGACTAAGAAGAATCCAAGAGTTCTTAACTCAGTGGCCAAACTACAGACTGGAGTGTACTGGGATTTGGTTAATTCTAGGCATGCTGATACAGGAGAAAAGGGGAAAGCTTGACTCTCCAATGTCCTAGGTCTGAAATCTACCTGTTACTTATTCACTCTGTTATTTGGGGAACTTACCTCACTCCCTTGGGTGAGATCAGTACCCTGATTAGCAACTTGAGGGGAATTTATGAAACCCATTAAGGAATTTGCGTGTTCTTTATGTGATATGGTAACCACATCCCCATGCTGGGGGCTGGACTTTTTGATTTTGTAAATACCATGCGGGATCCTTTTCATGCTCATTTCCCTTCTAGCTGAGCTCACTTTCTTGACTTTTCCATCTCCTAAATAGCCGTCTTTCTTATTTTTTCCACTTTCTGGTCTTTTATGTTTTATATTCCTTTATTAGAATATGAACTTCTTGAGAGGAGAGAAGCACTGATTGATTGACTATGGAAAGGTGAGAAAAAAGACTGTCAAGGAACTTAGAGCATAGTATTAGGACATAGTAAACACTTAGTAAATGCTTTATTTATGTAATTGTTTTTATCCCAATGAAAAAAATGCTAGCTTCTTCTAGAGGAGGGATGAGGAACCTGCAGCCTCAAGGCCACCTACATCCTTCTAGGTGTGGCCTTTTGACCTTTACTGATTTCATTATTTAATTGCTTAATCAAATGACCTTTTCTCCATCTTCATTTTTTTCTCTCAGAAATTTCCTCCTCTCCTCTCTAGTTTTTTTTTCCTTGACTCTACTTCTGATCACTCCATCAACCAGTCTTCTCCAACAGATTTTCAGTTAGACCTTATTCACTAATTGTGGGTGTCACACAGGCTTCTGTCTTGGGCCTTCTCTTCTCTCTCTCTGCTTCCTCATTTGTCGATCTCATTAGTTCTCATGGGTTCAATTAGGATAACCATGAAGTTCCTTAGATTTATACACTCAACGCAGTTCTTTTACCAAGCTCCCCTTACACATCAACAAATTCCTATTAATATTTATTTAAATATATATATATATATATATATATAATAGTTTTGTGGGAATTTCTCTCATGTTATGATTGAACTAGATGGCTTTTGAGGTTTCATTCAGTTGTCAGATTCTTCATGTAAGGGTCAAGTTAACTGGGTGAACAATCAAACCATTCTACTACACCTAAAGTAAGGGATGATACGCTATACCCTGATTATTTAACCAGATAAGAATAGGACTCCATTTGAATGTTCCTCAGATTTCTTTTATCGTACAAACCTTCTTTCAGCTTTTAGTGTGGCACCTCCACATCTTAAGTTGTATTTCCCATGGACAGTTTAAGCTCGGCATGCCCCAAACCGAACTGGTTACCCCAACTCCCCTTTCCTGACCTCTATATTACTACCAGTTGTGCCACCATGCTCCTGCCCACTCATGCTCACAGCCTCCATGGCATCCTCAGTTCCTCACTCTCTCTCACTTAGATTTCTGTTCTAATTCACTGTTAAGGGCTAGAGTTTCTACTTTCCTAACATCTTTCAAACTTGCTTTTTCTCCTCTCATCCAGCCACCAACTTGGTGCAGGCTTCAGCGTCTCACTTCCATGCCAGTTGGCTTCCTTGCCCTAAGCCTCTTTTCACTATAATTCATCCTCCCATAACCTGGCAAAGTTATCTTCCTAAAGTGCTTGTTTGAGCATGTCACCCTTCACCTACTCAAAAGAAATCCCCTCAGAACCTTATCACCTTGAGGATCAAATAGAAAAACTTCTGTTTTTGTTAAAAGCCTCCATATTTGGACAGGTCCCACCATTCCAATATCCCACTTTAATCTTCTCCATATTCTCTTTAAGTCAATAATTAATGATGGCTTTCTTGCTTTTCCTTCACACACGCAAATACATGTGTGTATGTGCATGAATATATGTATGTAGGTAAATATGCATATTTTTGTATGTATATATACATATTACATATTTATACAAATGCATGTATTACTTGATTATATATGTTTACAATATTTTTTTTCCTTCATTCTTAATGGGAAGAGGGGTTGGAGAGAGAGGGAGAAGGCAGATCTTTGCATATTGTGGATAAAACATTTTTAAAAAGAAAAATACGATATAAAAAAGGAAATGGAAAATATTATCAGCATTTCCTCTCCAAAAAGGGAACTAACAAGGTAAAAAAAGGGGAGACCAGGGAATTGATTTTGAATCCTATAAAATTATAGAATAAATCATTAAAGCGATAATTGGTAAAAATGTAGAAAGGGGATCTGGCTTCGAGCAGACTGTCGTCTCTGGGTTTTGTTGTTGTGTTGTGTTGTTTTGATTTGTAGAATTACTATACTAGTAGATAAAGGCAATGGTATGTATTGGCCTAGATTTTAGCAAAGTCTTTTATACTACACCTTCTATCATTCTTATCGAGAACATGAAAAGATGTGGCACAAGGGAGAGTACAATGAGGAAGCTTCAGGCCTGGTCAGAAGGCTAATGCCAGGAGGCAGACCGCGACCCAGTACATGAAATCTGCAAAGAAGCATGTGCTCTAAGATAAACAAATAACACAGACGCAAATAAACAAAAAAAATCCCTTCCTATCACAACTATCTACAAGTGGAGTGAGCCGCCTGAGAACAGCGAGAGTTCGGACCGTTAGGGGCGTTTAAAGCACCCGCTGGATGACTGTGCTGAGGCATACTAGAGGACAGGTTCATTCCAGAGAAGAGGATGACCAGATGACCTTGGAAATCTTTTCCAAACTCCTAATTCTATGAGAATTTTCTTCTCTCTGGCCTTGTCAGACAGTTAGTAAATATTTGATAAGCACCTACTATGTGCTGTGACAGGAGTCTGTATGGTAGGAACCGGGGTACAAAGATCCCACTCTCAGGGCATGTCTGGATTCCCAATTTGGCCCAACCTCCAGCCAGACAGCACAGAAACGTCCCACCAATGCTTCCTGACCTTTAATCTTGGGTGAGCAAAGGGGCACAGTGGTGTTGTCTCCAGAGTCAGACAATCTTGCTTTGATTTAGAACCCAGACACAGGTGAGTTGTTTGGTTGTGGACAAGTCACTAACCTCTTATAGCCACTGCTTATTGCTTATAAAATGGGGCTTATTCTAAATATAGGAAAAACAATGTTTGCCCAATGCAAACTACAAGATTTTTTTTAATCTTGTAAAACTATATTAGTGTGAATGAGTGTTATTCCTCCCATTCCTGAAGGCAATATGTGAATTTCTTATGTCCTTCTTGTAAGCAAGACTTCTAATAACTGCTGTGCCTGCTTTGGACTTCCCAGAACTTACCAATAAAAATGGTAAATTCCACTTTTTACCCAAAGAAAAATGAGTTTGGGAATTCTGAATGGCTGGTGGATATTACCTAGAACCAGCTTCAAAATGAGAAAAAACTGATCTTCATATCCTGCCTTGGGTACATAGTTGTGCAAGACAGTAACCCTCAGTGCCAAGCAGTGCCCATGCTGAGTAGAATTTGCAGAGGAATTTCGTACTCAAGAAAATCCCTATTAAAAAATCTGTCCAGTAAAAAGACAAAAACAGAAACAAATAAGTGTATGTGAGGCTCTGTGTGTGTATGTGTGTATGTGTATCCCAAAGCATATTGGCTATTTAGATTGCTGTGTCCCCTCACATTGGCCCTTTGAGTTCTCTGGGCATCTTAAGTCTCTGCTGTTATCAGCCTCCTGCAGGAAGGCTTTCTCAGTCCTCCCCTCCACTCAGTCACTTAAGTCCCCCACTCCTCCCCACACCTTCTTTTTATTCTCTGTGTCTTGCATGTGCTTATCTGTCTACATGTCGTTGCCCTTACTAGAATGTAAGCTCCTTGAGGGCAAAGAATGAGTTTCTTTGCATTTGTTGTGTGTTTGCTTTTTCTTCTTTGTATTCCCTGTGTTTAGTCCAGGGTTTGGCACTTAGCAAACACTTAGTGCTTGTCCACTGATCCATAGGGCTAAATTCTCATAATTTTCATAACAGTGGGAAAATGTATTGTTAATTTATTAGTTCTGCCTTTACCTATTTGATCAGTGTTCTAATAGCTTATTTTGATATCAGTTTCCAGAAGCAGCTACATTTTCTAAGAAAAACAGTCTAAGATCCAATAATCTATCAACAAGCATTTATTAAGCAATCTCTATGCATCAAATTGGGCAGCTAGGCAGCATAATGGTTAGAATACCGGGCCGGAGGTAGGAGGAACCTGAGTTCAAATACAGTCTCAGACACTAGCTGTGTGGCCCCGGGCACTTCACCCTGTTTGTCTCAGGTTCCTCATCTGTAAAATGAGCTGGAGAAGAAAATATCAAACCACTCCCGTATCTTTGCAGAGAAAGCCCCCAACGGAGACATGGGGAGCTGGACAAGAATGAAAGAATCCAACAAGAACACACCAAATGATGACTTCCAGCACGCATTAAACGTCTTCCATGGCTAAGATACTGCACCATGGCAGGGGATCTGCAGCTAAAATCATCTCTATCTCCAAAGCGCAATCCATGCTTGGCTCAGGCTGGTAAGGACGGAGGTGGCTCTCTATGACATACGAACAGATGAGGCGGGATGCAGAAGCCTAGCAGGCCATGCATTAGGAGAGAGACTGCTCATGCTGGGACAACAGTGAGGGGGGCTCCTTACACAGTTACCTTTGCCTAATTCCCCAGACATTCGAGTTTATCGGGCTTGGATCTATGAGTTTGAGTTAAAAGTAGTCTTGCTTGGTTCAAATGGTCAGGTGAGTAAGGAGGACACCAATGAACCAGCCAGGTGTCACCAAGCCCCTGTGTGTGAGGACACAAAAGAAGACCAGAGCTGGGTCTTTCCAGTTCACTGTAGCTCCATGGAGGAGCTGAAAAGATAAACATAAATGATCCCCAGACTAAGAGAGAAAAGCCCCGAGTGGAGATGGACACAGAACGGGACAAAAGACCTTGGAAAGCGATTAGATACAAGGCAGGCTGTAATTTAACCTTGCAGTGGCAAATAGCAGCATATGAACCCTTGGAAATGAGATGGTGAATTGTTTGGCCCTGAGTGAGCCCAGATGTTAGAAGAGAATGAAGGCACCAAGAATGTAATAAGTGCTTACTCTATTCCAGGAACTGGGCTAAGGGTTGGGGACACAGATGCCAAGCAAAAGAAGACCAATCCATGCCCTCGAGGAGATTATACTCTAAGGGGACGAGCCAACACAGAAAATGCATGAAGTAGAGGTGGGGGGGAGGGGAGTGTGACCCACCCAGCAGTGTGGTGGCAAAATCTCCAGTCAGATAGACAGCCAGCCAGAAGGCAGCTAAAGCATATCTGGGCTGGGACTGTCACAGAGGGAGAAAAGGGGTGGGGAGAATTAGAGAGGTGTCACAGGGTGAAAAGGCCCCAGCTACTGAGGGAAACTTCAGGGGGAGCTGAATCCAAAGAATCAGAAGCCCACCCAAAGGGGTTAAAGAACAGAATATTAAATAGCCCTTGTCTGGTAAATGCTGAAGCATCTGTGATTTCAGTGGTGTGAGTAGCTCTGTTACTACTACAGATTGCATCCATTTTGTACGTTTGCAGTTCTTCCCCAAGTATTTACCTCTATTCTCCATAGAGAATTAAGCCTTCAGGCCCTCTGATTCCAGATGTGGAGGACTTTAAATAGTATTAAATGAGTTCATTAGGTATACCAGGGAAAGAATCTGTGTTCTGATACAAGCTAAGACTAGGCGGCCCCTGACAGCCTTCCAAATCAAGGATCTTGGGACCCCATTGCCTTTTGGATGACCAAAGTTAAAGGCAGTCAATAACAGGAAAGCAAAATTTGAAAGTAGGAAGAATTGTGGTTATTTTAAGTACATACACACATATACATGCATACATACATACTGTAACAATAATGCAATATTCACAACACTGATGGTGGGTATGGATATGCTGGTATAGTTGTGAATCACAAAATGTAACAGGCCCTCCACACGGAAGACAGAACCAAAGCCTTTATTGAAATACCAGGAAACCAAGTCCCAGAAACAGAAAGTCAAAGTCATTACAGTGAGCACGAAGTTGATACACATGGTTAATGCAGTGAACACCCACATCCCCGAGCCTTTACAACAGAACAGGCTCCCTTGAGCAGGGATCCTCCTCTCTCAGTCATGGCAGCTCTTCAGCCTGGTTCTTCAAAGCTATCAGCAGAAGCTCCCAGAAGAAAAGTCTCAGGAGAAGCTCTATTATGTCAGCAACAGAGGGTCATATTTTCTGTTTCTTAAAAGAGACTTCATATAATTAACTTGAAACTAAGCGCTAAGTACCGGTTTACTTGCCAATACAAGGACATGGAAGATCTTCAAATCCCATTAATATTACACATACATGCATTTATAGATGCATATCATATATAAATATATTATGTATATTTTTGTATATTTTTAAAATAGATATATTGAAATATATGTATATATTTTAATATATACGCATATATTATATATAAATATATTATGTATGTGTTTGTATATGTATATTTTTAAAAAATATATATAGAAATATATGTATATATTTTATTATATATGTATATATATTTTAAATACGCACACACAAGTAGACATGTACAACTAGTTTCCAACATATAAAGGTTAATTCAAATTTTATATGTTGGAACCTATTTGTACATGTCTACTTGTTAAAAGGTCAAAGGAAATGATGTTTGGGTAGCTAGGTGGCACAGTGAATGCAGCACTGGGCCTAGAGTCAGGAGGACCTCAGACACTTAACACTTACCAGTTGTGTGACCTTGGGCAAGTCATTTAAGCTCAATTGCTTTGCCACCCCCCCTTGGAAAAAAAAAGAGTTGATGCTCAGCCTCAGGGTGGTTTACTGGGTGCCAAACGCACAATTTGGACTCACTTCCCACCCTCAGCTCTTCTACTTGGGTTGAACTACCCTCTTTCTTCAGGCCAAGTGTAGAAATCCCTGGTTACAAATACACTTACTAAGAAAGACTTAGATTTGGGAGGAAAGGGTGGGGTTTGGAGCTCTGTGATTGAAAGCATATATCACCATCTACTCTGAAAACTTAGTGAGACCAGGGCATTCATAATGTCTCATAGACTAGAGAATAGCTAGATGACATGAAATGATCAAATCTAACAGTCACATGTCTACAGTTTGTTCCTACACCACCATGTGCCAACTTGAGGGGGGAGATGGGCAAGAAATGATGGAAATGAAAATTGTGCCTTTGATGCCTATCACTAGGTTACCTTGGGGAAGTCACTTCCCTTCTCTGGATCTCACTTCCTCCACTCTAAAATGGCACTTGGGAAGTAGGCTTGATTATCCCAATGGTCTCTTGCAATTGTCGTTCAATGATCTTCAATTCTATGATTCATGGTTTTATGATGAAATGATCTCTAAGGTCCCTTCTTGTTCTCAGTACTGTGATCTCATTGTTTACTAGGGGGAAAGGAATTAAGACTTTATATAGTACCTACTATTACACCAACTACTACATTATTTGTTTATCATATTGTGTGTCTGTATAATGTGTAAAGTTAAACCAACTTTACCACTAGCATATACCGACTTACTATATGCCAGGCACTATGCTAAGTTTTTTTTTTCTTTAACAAATATTACCTCATCTGATGCTCACAAGAACTTGGGAAGGTAGGAGCTATTATCCCTGTACTTGGCGTGAGGGAATATGGGAAGATAGACTTCTGCTTAAACTCTCCTTTGCAGTTTTAATTTAACACATCACCAGGTAGGGCTTAATTACCTTTAAAATGGTTTTTGAGTCAGACTGTATTGGTAACCTTGTTTCCTGCTCTGAATAGGGGATATAGGTGGTTGGTGGTGGTCAGAGACTGCTGGATGGGAAATGCTTCCCATCTACACAGCTTCAAGCTGGCTACCACTGTCTGTGACAAGAAGCCTGGCCGATTAGCTGGCTATTGCAAGATGTTTAAAGATACGAATGAAGCGTCTCAGGGCAGAGACCTTGGTGACTTACTGACCTAGATGACCAACACTCATCACAAACTCTGAATTCACAGACAGATTTTTTATTGAGTGCCAGGCATTTGTAAACAAGAACAGGGAAATAGATGGGTGCTTAATGAGAGATAAAATGATGCTTTTTTTTTTCCTTTTTACACATACAGAATTTAAAGTCCAGATTTAGGCTCATTTGTTTATTCCATTGATAATAGTGACGTGTTAAATTAAAAAGTTCAGTCAAATCAATAATGAAAAAGGCAGAGTAATTATAAAGACTGGTTAACAGTATCAATTGCAGGATAATGAAATCCTTGTTCTAGTACATCTGGCAATATTTCATTGTTACATTGTGATTAGAAAACAGTTTCTAGTTCCCGAGCTAGTTATTGACAAAAACAAAATAAAATATTTGGCCAGATAACTGAAATTACATTCTCCTATCTTCCTCTCCTAAGTAGTTGTATTTTACTTAAATATAATTTCTAATCTCAAAAAAAGCAGTTGAGGCCTTTCATGGAAAAAATATTTCCTGCAGTGTATCTTTTCTCAATGGGAAAATCAATTCTTGCACAAAATTCTCTAAAATCATGGTTAAAATTTGATCACTAGAGGACAAATGATGAAACGTTTCTTCTTCATTGTATATAAGTGGGAGACTAGGTGCAGACTTTTGCAGATGTGTCCGAAATTTGAATTGTCCATTTGGATTAACACACTGCGACAACATGCATTTATATACAGAGATACATGCATGCACACACATACTTATCATATACAGAAACATCCATGAAAACCTGCACATATATAGGTGCACACCCCAGAAAACTCTTCATCCCAGGAACATCACTGAATTCCTGGAATTGTCACATTGCTCTTTCCCTCTGTCATTGGGGCATCTCCTCTGAGTGGCTAGTTCCTCCCAGAACCACTAAGGAGGTTGGCCGAGCCAACCATCTCTTCCTTTCTCTCCAGGCTACAATCCCAAATTCTTCCACTGGGCTGTGTCAGCCTTCTCCCTTTGCAGCTTCTCAGTAGGCCTTACCTTCTCCCAATGCACGTCTGGATAAAAATACACACACACGTATGTATATGTATATATATATATATGTGTGTGTGTGTGTGTGTGTGTGTCTATTTATACATATCCGTGTGTATGTGTATGTGTTTGCTATATTTGGATTAGGGAGGGAGTTTATCAGAAAATGAATGTGGTATAAAAAAACATCAAATTAAAAATTACATCTTTTTTTTAATCTTGGTGAAACAATGGTATTCAAAAAAGTCTCCAAAGAGGATGTTGTAAAAGTACCAATTGCCTTCTCTGTGTCCTTAAACATAACAAAGATGGCCAGTAGGCCCCATAAACTAGCAGTGTCCTCATGTTAAATAGCCTGTCATCTTTTTTTAAACGCAAAATAAAATGTTCATCTCCCCATATATAACCATTACGATTCTCTCAGAAAATTAGTCTGCTGTTTTATGGCATCTGGTCTCTTTGTAACTTACAGCTCCTCACTGCTCTCTCCTTCTGAAATTATTCTCTCCACTCTCTGCATTTCCTTGAAAAGCACCATGTTAATGCCTATCACCTGGACCCCCAATCATGGCAGCAGGTAAGCTCTTCCAGCCTAGATCTAGGAGGGAGAAAAGAGGCTGTTCAGTCCAATCTTCTCTGCTTAGGGCTGAGGAGACAAGGTTCTGGTGGGCTCGTGACCTGTCCAAGATCACGCAATTATAGCAGGCATTCTGGCAGTAGTGGGAGCTGACATTTACATTTAGCAATGTCAACATGGACAAGGAAGTTAATTCAATGTGCCCACATGAAGTGCCTGCTTGGGTCTGGTTCTGGGAATGCAGAGGAAACCAAGAAGAAGGAAGGAAAAGTTCTTGTCCTCAAGGGGCTTACATTCTAATGAATAGAATGTAATCATATTTCAGTGCTTAGCACAGATTTGAAGTGAATTGTAAACAATTTCCCCCTTAATATCAAACCTTAACCTGTCTCTGATGACAAATAATTTCTAACATTTATGCAGAATGTCCAAAGGGTCTAATATATATTAATTACACTTGTCGAGTATTAGTCTCTCCATGTTTGAAACGTGGATAAACATCCCCCTTCCCATCAAGGGGCTCTCTCTGGCACAGTGGCTAGAGATCTACCTTGAGACTTAGTTTTTAGAAGCCTTGGATTCAAGTCATGATTCTGACACATAAAGGCCGTGGCAACCTGGTAAGTCATTTGACTGCTTAGTGCCCAGGCAACCCTCTAAGATAATTAATTACTGAACTAATTCCAATAAGCAGTTGCAGAGAGAGTTTTTCCTAAGGATTCTCTAGTCCAATGACAGTACAGGTCTTAACCAAAAAGAATATCTCCATCCTAGGCTTGCTGGAAGAATCAAGGGTTGTATTAATTCCTATGTATTAAACACCTACTATGTGCCAGTCAAGGTGCTATTGATACGAAAACAAAATTCAGACAGCCCCTACCCTCAGGGAGATGACAAGCTACTAGGTGGGTATAATCCTTATTGGGGAAAGGGAGTGAGGAAAAGAGAGTGTGGGACTAAGTAGTTATAGGGATTATGAGTGAAGACAAAGGGTGGTGAGATGTGGGGTGGGTGTGTGTTTGCATGCACATGCGTGTGTGTGATATCCACAGGTATAAAGGGTCATAGAGATAAGCCAGACCATCCAAGCTCTTTTGATTGTTAAACAAAAGGAGAGATTGCAGAGTCCTGATGGGTACAGATCTCTGTCCTCAGGCCAAGGCCATGGGCTTTCAGGCCTGCCTCAGACACTGCAAGACTGTGTGATACTAGGCATAGGAACCTCCTCATTCCTCCCTAGCCTGGACTCTGGTGTCCTCCAGCATGCCCCAGAACCCTCCTCAGCTGTGGAGCATCGCCCTTGGGGTGGGTATACTGATACTGGGGCACCTCCCTCTACTTGGCTAGTTCCTGCCAGAACCTCAAAGGCAGGGACCAGGGCAGCCGCCTCTACCTCCCTCACCAGGCTTCTTCACTGTGCTCTGCAGGGACTGCCCCCTCCCCATTGTCAGCTCTTTGGGGGCTTTTCCCCTCCAAGAGCGTAAGCTCCCTGAGGTCAGGAACTGATTTTCTATTCCCAGTGTTCCCAGTGTTTACCCAGTCCCTAGCACATAATAAGAGCTTAATAAATATTTGTGACAAACTGACTAACAAAGTCACCTAGATGATGTGTTGAATAGAGGGAGGACCCAGATTCAGGAAGACCTGGGTTCAAATCTATCCTCAGATAATTTTTAGCTGTGTGATCCTGCACACATCACTTAGCCTTTTTCTGTTTTGGTTTCCTCATCTGTAAAATGGAGATAATAATAAAGCCTGTCTATAGAGTTCTTATGGGGATTTAATGAGATAATATATTTATAAATATCATGCTTTGTAAATCTCAAAGTGATCTATAACTTGTACGTATCATTACCATTATTAGACTTTTTCTTATATTAACAATTTCTCTCGGTTACAGTTTTCTCTTCTACAAAGAAAAGATATTGGATTGGCTGGCCTCCAAAATTACTTCAAGCTCCAAATTGACAATTTTGTGGGACTGAGACTCCCAAAAAAGAGAAGACGTTTGCCTGTGGTCCCCCTAGGAGTAAATTCTGGAGGAGCTTTATGAAGCTGGGCCCTCTGTCCTCAAGCCCAGTGTTCTTTCCATGGCAACACACTGTGTCTGTGCCCTCTTGTACTTAACCAGTCATGTTCCCCAGATCCACAGCGTCCCCCCTCACCTACATTTGCCGATCACCTGCTATGAGCCAAACACCAAAATGCAGCACATGTTCCCCCAGAAAATCCAGGCCTTTGCTTTTCAGATAGGCATTCATTATGAACCTCTGACTAAAGCACACAGAACATTTCTTCTTTGAGAATCTCTCTTCCCAATTCCTTGATCACTGGATTCCAGCTACTGTAGTCCCTATCTTTACTGTTCTGAGTTTGTATTGAGAGTATCCTTACCCCAAATCCCCATTCTTAAAGTTTTTAAGGCAAATGAGCAGATTCTTATTAGTCTGTAAAAATTACCAGCTCTTCTTATGCCTGGTACAGCATTGGCTGGCCCAACCCATCTTCTATCAATTTACCAAGTCCCTACTAACATACATCAATAACTAACCTGTTCTTCCTACCTTTCTTCCCAAATGAGCTGCAATACAGACAAAAGTTACTGAGGAGTAAGAAGGCTAAAGATATTAAACTAATGCTATTCTTTCCCAACCTGGTTGGTAACTTCTGACACAATTTTTTTTTCTAGTCTGAAAAATAAAGAACCTCTTTCTACTACTGTCTCATGTAAATTTATCACAATAACTCCGTTAAATAAGATATATAGGCTAAGGCATGTAGCAATTCATCTTGCCCTACAAGAAAGTAAAAGGGGGCAGGTACGGAGGAGGACATAAGAGAGAACAGGTTGGGGGAAGAACTATTCAGTAGGCTCTCTATCTTTGGGTGGAAGGTAGCAGAAAGATGGGGAGAAAATATATAACTCAAAATCTTGGGGAAATGAGTGTTCAAAACTAAAAAAATTAATAAATTTATAAAAGAAATAAAGAAACCACTTCTTTTGTGGTTTATAACTAGCTGAACATTCCACCATAACCGTGATGTCATTGATGACCTCATGAGGATGTGCGCCTTCTTGATTCACGCCACAGACTGAGCTGTTTCGAGAATCTCTTTAATGATTCCAGAGACATCTCTTACCCAGGATTGGTCCCTCAACTGTCAAGCAATGTTAATAATTGTTGAAAGTGGTCATTCCATTGTCCTAAATATAGTTATTTATTTGCTTCCTTCTATCCCAAAGAGGTTATTATAGGGTTTCTATGATTAAGACTGAGGCAGAAGGTATATCTTCAATATGGGTACATTTATTCTGAATGAGGAGTTTTAGCTTTACCCAATGACTTATGGCACTGGCAATGTCATTACCAACCTTTTTTGGAGGCGAATCAAAGGGAGCAAACTTTGGGTCCAGAGAAGTTTTGACAGCACCCTTACTACCAATGCAACTTAAAAATATGAATCTAAGTTCATTAGGGACAAATGTAAGTCACATGGTGTAATGTAATGTAAGAAAAGGCAACTTCCCAAGGTTCAGAATACCAGCATAGGTGCCCTCCATTTTATTCAGTGACCAACCAAGAACAGAGAAGATCAAAACCTGACATCATTCAAAATACAGCATTTACTAAGTGTGATTCAATAATCTCCAAGTACTACCCCACCCCAGGACCTTCCAATCATTCAATCAATTACAAAGTCCCTGTTCTAAATACTTCTCCACCCCTAGGCTGTACCTTCATTTAGTCCACCACAAAGCCCCTCTTCTCAAATGGAGATTAGTTTCCAATCTAAGTAAAGTACATTCATTTGTTCAACCATAGAACACAAAAAGGTCAAAAGTCCCCAACCCCTGGATCACAATTGAATCTACCCCAGAGTTACATCAAGTTTAAGCACAGCACTTAATACCCAAATGGAGGTTTTTTCTTCATCTTGACAGCAGGCAAGTTCTCAGCAATCTTAGTTCCTGGGGAGACAAGGCTTAGCAAGGCCACAAGATACATTGCCAGTCTCTTCATTAATTCATCCTCTGTCTGCAGAACAGTCCTAGAACCCCTGAAAACATTAGCAAAACCCTCTCCCAGGATTTCTGTAAACATGTAAGAAAATCCTTCTTCAGGGCTTCTGAACCCACAGAAAGGTTCCCAGACCCCTGCAACAACAGCACTGTCCTTCAGCAGTGGACAGTATTCACTCTGTCTGCAGGACAGTCTCCAGACCCCTGCAACAACAGCACTGTCCTTCACCAGTGGACAGTATTCACTATCTGTCTGCAGGACAGTCTCAGCAGCTCTGAACCAACAGAAAGGTTCCCAGACCCCTGCAACAACAGCACTGTCCTTCACCAGTGGACAGTATTCACTCTCTATCTGCAAGACAGTCTCAGGAGCTCTTAGCCAACAGCCAGGTTGTAGGACTTCTTCAACAAAAGGACTGTCTTTCACCAGTGGACAAATCTGGCAAAACAACATCAAAACAGACAGACAAAGTACCAGCAAAACAGCCATGTCTCCTCAGTCCTTGGCAGCTCAGGGGGCAG